>NW_027223770.1:24531214-24873714 GCF_028538775.1 Myotis yumanensis
CAGTTTCTGGCTGCTCTTCATCACTTTCCATTGTCTTCAAACAGTTGTTCTCTGCATTTTATCTAGTGTTAGTCCAATACAGGCTACCTTCTGTCTCTGCCTCTCTCAGTCTCTCTGCCTCCCTCAATATGTCTCTCTCTTTCCCTTCTTTCCTTCTGCCCTCCCTCCCGCTCTCCTTTCCTTTCTCATTGCTTCTATCTCTATTTCTTTTTCCTTTTCTTTTTTTTTTTGTTATTAATCCTCACCCGAGGATATTTTTTTTATTAATTTTTAGAGAGAGTGGAAGGGAGAGGGAGAGACAGAGATACATCGATGTGAGAGAGACACATCGATTGGTTGCCTCCTGCACACACCACGACCAGGGCTGGGGAATCTGCACCCAGGGTACCTGCCCTTGACCGGAATTGAACCTGAGACCCTTCAGTCCGAGGGCTGACGCTCTATCCACTGAGCCAAACCAGCTCGGGTGCTTCTACCTCTATTTCTCCTTGCAGGGAGAACCTGGCCCCAAAGGAGACCCCGGTGAGAAGAGCCATTGGGTAAGCTCAGGGCCCGCACGGCTGCCCCCCGCCTGCCCTGGACACTCAGGAGGTCATTCTGGAGTGCCCCCCCCCCCCCCCCCCCCCCCGCCAAATCCCCACTGCAACCTGGTCTCCCAGCGAGGAGCCTTGACCGTTCTCAGGCCTAGCCCCCTCCCTGCTCCTGTCCCTCCCAACGGGGGCCGACCTCATCAGCAGAACCCACGCTCTCTGTCTCTGCCTTCACGTCCCTGCCCTCCGCCTTCCCTCTGTGGCCTTTCCAGGCCAGGGTGGCCCTGCCTGCTCCTCCTGGCAGTGTGGGCTGACCCAGTCCAGACTGCATCCCCTGCCTCCATGGCCCTCCCCTAGCCAGGGCTCTGGCTTCTGCTCCCCTGTCCACAGAAGAAAGGGAAGCGTGAAGAATGGGATGGGGGCCTTAGGAAAGCCATGGAAACTATATAGGCAGGGAGGCTAGACATGCTGAGGTACAGGAGCCCTTGGTAAGAGGTACAGGGCACCTAGACACCATCATACACGGAGGAAATTCACAGAGTGTGGGAAGAGCAGCCTAGAAACTGTCATGCATATAATATAGATGGTAAATGAGGTCACAGACTCCACTGTGCCCCAAAGACCCAAAGTTAACACGAAGTCCTAGACACCATCGCATACATAGGAGACCCAGGAGGAAGGGGAGGAGACACCTAGAAACTGTTCCAGGCACAGGAGAACCATAGAAAGTGAGATGAGGGGATCTAGAGAGCACCCTGCACAAAGAAAGCCCACGAAGAGTGGGGAGGGGGGCCTAGAAACTGTCACGTACACAGGAGACAGAATAAAAAGAGAAAGGGCACCTAGAAACCACATGTGGTGTCCTAGAAACCGTCACAGTCATCGGAGATCGTAAATCTACCTACCCAAGCGACACACTGGAGAGGACCAAAAGCCCCTAAATGCAGGGACCTGGACAGCGTCCGCTGACATAGGCGACATTTGGAAAATGGACAGGATAGGGGCAGGCACCCCTACGGGAGAGACAACTGGGAAGCTCTTTTGGAGGCTAGTCCTGCGCCTCCCTCTCCCCCGCCCCCATCCCTGGTGCAGTCTGGCTGGGAAGTCCTGCTTCCTGGCGGGGACTGGCTGGTGAGGACACGGGAAGCACCCAGCGCCTGCCTTGCCCTCTCTGCTCCTGATTGCGGGGTCAGTGATGGATACAGCCGTGGGAGTCCCCACCCTGCACGAGTCCAGCCCCATGTCTTTCCCCCGACTTCTGGGGTCCTGCTACCTTTCTGGCAAGCCTCTCCCAGCTCCTCACTGCCACCCCCACCTCTCCCACACCACCCCCCACCCACCCCACCCCGGGTGGCTCCAGAGCCTCTTAAGCACACCCGTGTGAGCCCAGCCCTCTGCCTCTCCTCAGCCCCTTCGCGGGGGCCCCTCCCAAGGGAAAGGCGGGAGAGCGAGGTGAAGCCTGAATTAGGCTCAGCAGCCCCGTCCCTGCATGGGGACCCCAGCCAGAGAACAGATGCCTAAACGATCCCACATCAGGCCTCAAACTCAGGACCACCTGTGGGAGGGGCCCCAAGAGGTAGCAGGGCCCCTGCCCAGCCACCTGCCTCCCCCTCCCCCTCCCCCTCCTGCACCTCTGCGCCTGCTTGCTGCCTACCTGGGAGGGGCCTGCTGGGCTGGGGGCTGCATGAGGCTTTGGAGGCTGGGGAGCTGTTCTGTTGGGAGCAGGTGGGAATGAGGTCGTGTGGGGAAGGACCCTGGGGACTCCTATCCACACTCAACCCCACTGCGGAGCCACTGGCCCCGCTATAGCTCAGCAGTGACACACCCAGTGGCCATGTGCACGCACTGCAAGCACTGCTAGGGAATGACTGAGGTGGGCCAGCCAAGCAGGCTTTTTCAGCTCCTAGGACTGGGGGGAACCAGCTAGCATTCCCCCAAGCACCTCCTCGGTGGGCGCCAGGCCCCAGGACACAGATGCAATTTGGACACTGGCCCCACCCTCACGGTGGTCACCAGGAGGCGGGGGGGCGGGGGGGGGGGGGGGGAGGACAGACTAGTAACCAGCAGCAACCGGACAAGGGGAGCTCAGTTGTGATGGGGGGGTGGGGGGGGGGCGCGTGGATTTAGCATCTTCCTGGTGGAGAACGTGCCGGGGCCTGAGAGATACATTAACCAGGCAAAGGGTGTTGGACAGAGGAGTGGGGCGCCGTGTGTTTGCACTTGGAGTAGCAGAGTGTGAAGGACAGAGGTCAAGACTTAGGAGACCATATTGAGGAATTGGAACTTTGTTCTGTGAGCAGTGGGGGTCATTGAAATAGTATGAACAGAAACTGATGTGGTCAAAGGTGCCTCTGTGACCCTGTGGAGAATGAATGGGGAAAAGCAGAAAGATGAGGTGGAAGGCTGTCGTGGGTCATCATGGCAAGAGACTGGGGGCTGGAACTGGGAATGGGGACAGTGAGGGGTGGACAGATGTCACTGGAGCTAAGCAACGTTTGGGTGCTGGTTTGGCTGCGAGGGGGAGCGAGAAGTTAAGGGAGACGCACAATAGTCAAGGAGAGCCAGGAGAAGGGGCCCGCTGGGTTTTGTCCATGGAAAGTGGGAGACGTCTATGATGGCCAAGTGGAGGCGTTCAACAGGCCCTGGCGCTCAGGCCAGGCTGGGGCGGCGGGGCGGGGGTGGGGGGTGGGGGGGACTGGGGTGTCATCAGTGCAAACAGCAGGCCCCCCATCTAGGGAGGGATCCAAATAGCAGAATCTTTTTTTTTTTACATTTTTCAAAATTTTTATTTTAAAAACTTTCAAATATGCTGAAATGTTGGTTACAATGAATAGTATTCTCCCCTTCGTATTTTGCCACATTTGCTCTATCTTTCTCTCTTTATATATTTGCAGACCTTTTTTCTAATCCATTGAAAGCAAGTTTCATGCTTCATTCACACCTCCCCTAACACATCAATGTGCATCTCAAAAGACTATGGACATTCTCCCAAAGAGCCACAATACCACTGCCACACCTAAGAAAGCTGACATGAACCCAGCGCAATGATGCCACTTAACATATAACATATACAAACTTTATCGGTGGTACCCAAAATACCTTTTATAGCTGGTTTTTTTTTTCAAACTTCTAATCAAGATTCATACATTACATTTGGTTGTACCTCTAGCCTTTTTTTTTTAGCAACCTATAGTCTCTTTTCAAAAAAATACATTTTTATTGATTTCAGAGAGGAAGGGAGAGGGAGAGAGAGAAACAACAATTATGAGAAAGAATCATGGATCAGCTGCCTCGTGCACGCCCCACACTGGGGATTGAGCCTACAACCCAGGTATATGCCCTGACCGGGAATCGAACCATGACCTCCTGGTTCAGAGGTCGATGCTCAACCACTGAGCCACACTGGCCAGGCATCTGTAATCTCTTTTAGTCTAGGACGGGCCCTCTGCCCTTTTTTCTTCTCTTGACTCTGCCTTTTGGTGAATGTTTCACCTTGTGGATTTGCCTGGTTGGTTCCTGGTGATGAGAGGCAGGTTAGATGCTCCTGGCAGCAGCACTGAGGCGGGATGTGGTGCCCTCTGACTGCATCTCAGCAGGAGGCTCATGCTGTCCGCTTGTCCCACGGTCCATGCAGGATATAGTTTAACATAATTTTTTAAGGTCATCCACTTTTAGATCCTCCTCCCATAATACTTGAAGAGAGATTACTTTGGTGTACAGCCTGTGGTGACCCTGTGACCCCCCAGGCTGCAATAGCCATCCAGTGGCCCGAAGGAAGCTCAATCCATGTGATGTGGACAGGACACCTGGATCCTAACAGTCACAGTGGGCTAGGCCACAGTGAGCTAGCCCTAGCTGGTTTGGCTCAGTGGATAGAGCGTCAGCCTGCGGACTGAAGGGTCCTTGGTTCGATTCCGGTCAAGGGTACAGGCCTGGCTCACCGGCTCAATCCCCAGGGGCGTGCAGGAGGCAGCTGATCAATGATTCTCTCATCACTGATGTTTCTATCGCTCTCTCCCTCTCCCTTCCTCTCTGAAGTCAATAAAAATATTTGCCATCTGGGGCTCTGTTGGAACTGAGATATCTACATCGCAGATAGTTAAGTCTGGACTAGGAAAGGAGGGAGGGAGTGTGAGTTTGGGCCCTATGCTGTGGAAGGAAAGGACAGACAGACTGGTAGCGAGTGACAGTGAGTGCCAACTGGTGGTCTCTGCCACGAGCCCTGGGCAGCCGCTGGCATTGCTTGGCAGTAGGGAGCCCCCAGATCAGGGAGGCCTGGGAGGAGGGTAGCTTTTGGGGCCTGGCGCTGCCACATCCCTGGGCCTGGGCGCTAGAGGAGCTGCTTAGAAGAGAGGGTGGGGCTGAGGGCTGGGCTCTTGGGCCTGCAGAATACAGGCATGTAGCAGTCGGAGCCTGGGAGGGATGAGCCCAATATGGAAGGGACTGGGGAGAGGGCGCCAGGGCCAGAACCTCAGCTTTGCCAGCATTTTTAAAAATATATATATTTTATTGATTTTTTACAGAGAGGAAGGGAGAGGGATAGAGAGTTAGAAACATCGATGAGAGAGAAACATCGATCAGCTGCCTCCTGCACACCTCCCACTGGGGATGTGCCCGCAACCAAGGTACATGCCCTTGACCGGAATCGAACCTGGGACCTTTCAGTCCACAGGCTGATGCTCTATCCACTGAGCTAAACTGGTTAGGGCTTTGCCAGCATTTTAAACAGCTTCCCAATAGCAGTGCCACTTGAACATGTGCTAATTTTACTTGTACATATTCATTTGAATGGAAAGAATATTGGTAAGTAGCCTGATCCCACTGATGGATATAGACAGAAAGTGTGTCGGTATAAAGAATATTAGAGCCGGCGCAGCGGGGCTCTGTGGCCACCTCCAGGGCACATTCTGTGGCAGGTTCCATGGCAGGCTCTGGTCAGCAGCGCAGCCCCTGTGGACTGGCATCCCCTCGCCCCCAGTGCAGCAGGACCTGCAAGGGTGTGGGGAGGCAGCAGCCAGCTGGGATCCACCAGGACTCACCGGGAGGGCTGCTTCTGCCTGCTCTGCCCCCTCCCGTCCTTTCCTGGCCTTGTCCCGGCTGTCCGTGGGCCCTGGGCTGTGGCAGGGGTGCCGGCTGCAGGTGCATGACCAGGGCGGGGCATGGGCCACCAGCAGGCTTTGCAGGGCCCCTTCCCCTGCCCCCTTCACGGCTGCATCTGTCTCTTTCCTCCGCAGGGGGAGGGGTTGCACCAACTACGCGAGGCTTTGAAGATTTTAGCTGAGAGGGTTTTAATCTTGGAAACAATGATTGGGCTCTATGGTGAGTAGAGACAGACGGACAGACAGCCCAGCCCCTGCCCACCAGCCTTGCCCAGGCCCTCCAGGGTGGAGCTGCCTGGGCCCAGTCATGAGGCCAGAGAGGCCAAGCCCACCGACCCCTCAATGACTGGTCCCTCCGACACAGGGGAACCTGGGCCTCACCTCTGGTCAGACTTGGGCCTCCTGGCATTGTGGGTAATGTGGCTTCCAGGCCTGCAGAGGACACCAGAGGTGACAGATGGCGAGTTTGGAAGAAATCCGCAATGAAGCCAAACTCCAGACCAGCAGGAAGGGGGTTGTGGGTGACAGAGCCAGGCTGCAATAGTGCAGGGGGTTGTGGGAAATAAAGTCAGAGCCCAGGCCTGCAGGAGGATTATGGGTAATGGATCCAGACTTCAGTCAGGCTTCAGCTCTAGAGAAAGCATGGGTAACAGAGCCAGTCTCCAGGCCCACAGGGACAATAGGTTATGGAGCTGGACTCAGAAATGCAGGGGACTGCGAGTGACAGAACCAGACTCAAGCCCCAGGGGCCTCTGGGTAATATCCTACCCACCAATTCTGGTCCTCCCTCACCCAAAAGCCCCCAGAGGCCTCCCGGCAGGGTCTTCCTGGCCTCAGATATCCTCGTGACAGCTTCCCTTTCCCTCTGGTCCTCCTAACCTCCCCTGAGGGTCCCTGTAGGGGTTTGTCAAGCCCTCATCTCAGCCCAGGAATTCACCCCCCAATCCTCTACCCATCATCCATCTGGTCACGTGAGGAGCCAGGCTAGCCCTGTCCCCACTCAGAGACTCACACCCAGGCTCCTGCCTTGAAGCCGGCTGGTGCCTGGCCCATACACCCACCTTGGCCCCCCGGCCCCGCCCTCGGAGGCCGGACTCGCACCGTCTGCTCTTCTCGATCTCCCATCAGGCTCCTAGCTTACAGAGCTTCCTGCAGCAGCAGGCTCAGCTGGAGCTCCTGGCCAGACGGGTCACCCTGCTGGAAGCCATCATCTGGCCAGGTAACGGCAGGGTGGGCCGGCAGGGGCAGCCCCTTCCAGGAAGGGCCTGGGAAGGGCCGGGGTCACAGAAGGCGACTCCCAGTGCTGGACCCAGGCCCGCGGACCTCATTCTTGAGTCCTTCCATCCAGCAGGCAGACAGGGCCTGGCACGGAGAAGGCTAGGGTCACTAGTTCTTGAGTGAGCGAGCACCTCCTCTGTGCCCGGCTTCTAGCTTGGCACAGGCTCCAACAGATAAGACAGACATAGTCCTGTTCTCATGGAGCTTAGGCTGTGGGGGTGCAGCGGGAGCCCTGTAACTGGCCGTTAAACCCAAGGTGAGGAATACCACGGGGGAGTGAGTACAGGCAGCTGTGAAAGCACAGAAGTGCCCCTGACCAGGCTGTGGGTGGGGGTTGGGGGAGGAGGAAGGTGTCTCAGGGAGGGCTCCCTGGAGGAGGTACTGGCTCAGTGGAACCCTGAAGGGCAAAGCTCAGGGGCAAGTGAGAGGCAGAGGAATAACATGGACAACAGCCACGAAGCCAGAGGGCCTGAAGCCAGAGGGCCTGAAGCCAGAGGGCCTGAAGGGACCCTTCCCTGAGATTGCTGAGGGCTGAATGCTGTAGCAGGGCCCAATTTGAGAAGGTCCTTGAAGGCCCTTGGGGAAGCACAAAAGGTTAGACACCAGGTGGGTGTTACCTCTCCTGGGCCTGGTTTGTCGCTAAGGAGTCTCCCCCATTGCAGTGCAGTCTGTGGCTGGCCCTGGAGAGACGAGGATTAGCTACCCTCCGGGCTAAACCGTCCCTCACCTGCCTGCTAAGAGGCCCCATCTCACCACCCAGTCCTGGCTCATCAGTGCACACAGGGTCTCGGGCGTCATGCCCTACCTTCTATCTACGTTACAAGTGGAGGAGTTGAGCCCCCCCCCCCCCCCCCCCCCCCCGCCCGCAAAAGCCAAAGTGGGCCAAGGCTAGGGCTGAGCCTCATTCATTCGACAGAACTGTAGGGTGCACCTTCTGGAGGCCAGGTCTGGGCCAGCACTTAGCAGGCCCCGAGGACACCTGCCTTGGGGAGCTCCCACTGAGGAGCAGGGGACCCTTCGTATCTATAGAGACGAGGGCCCTGGGGTCCAGGGGCACCAAGGATGTGGGTGAGAACAGTCGCTTCTCAGTGGGGGCGGGGCACTTCCTGGAAGATGCCAGCAAGTGCGCCAGCAGGAGAAGGTGGGAAGGGCAGCCCCCCCCCCCCCCCCCCCCCTGCCTCCGAGTCCTGGTTTGTCACGGTGAAGGCCCGGAGGTTGGAAGGTGTGTGTGTGGTCTGCTTCCAGAGCTCCTCTTACCAGACCACATGGCTCTTCTGACTCCTAGAAACATAACTGACCACCTCCCAGACCTCCTTCCTCTCCCAGAGGAGGGACCTACGACCGAATCCCAGGCTCTCAGCACCTTCTCAGGTCCCCCCACCTCCTCGGGCAGGAGCCAGAAGGGACTCATTGTGGCCTGGGATCTATCCCCCCGCCCTCCCTCAGCCCAGGGAGGAACTGCTGGTCACGTAGGAAAGCCCACGGCCACTCTCTGTGGCCACGAGCCTAGAGCAGAGATCCGACGAGCCCGCCCTGGTTGTGGGCCTGGGAGGGGTGGTGTGGGAGGAGGGGAGCAGAGGAGGAGGAGATGAAACCATCCCCGTTGGCCCATCATGCACAGCGGTGCTAACTAAAGACCCAGCTGGGACTCACGTTTAGGATACAATCAAGAATAACAATAGTAACCGCTGGGCTGGAGGATTTACAATCCTCTCCAGTCCTCACACCAAGCTTGCTAGGTAGGCGGTAGATATCAGGCCCATTTCACAGATGAAGAAAGGGGTTCCGAGGGCTTGCGTGTCTCCCTCGGGCCGTAGGGGCAGCAGTGGCAAGGTCAGGGGTCCACCCAAGGTCGGTCCTCTAACGCCCTGGCTCTTTGGGCTCCGTCGGCAAAGGTTCAGACACCCCTTCGCCACCAGGCACTTGGGGGCGGAGGGTGGGAGGTTCCAGAGGAAGCCAAGGCCCTGAATTTAATCATTTAATTCATGGTCACAAGCTCACCCGTCCCAACGACCAGGTAATCCAGCTCGTACTGGGAAAGCCACTTTGCACTCAGGCCGTTGAGGGTGTGACAACAGGAGTTCGACCCCCGAGTTCCAGAGGAGGCTCCAAGGTCTGTGACTGCCCAAGGCCACATAATGGGGACGTGGTGGGACAGGACTTGGCCTTGGCTGACGCTGGAGCTCTGCTTCCCTCCTCCTGTCCTCCCCGATTTAGGGCGTGAACTGTCCCTTGACAGTGACATGTTTATTTGCCCGAGTCCCCAGATCGCAGCCCAGAGGTGCATGGGAGGCTGGGCACAGCGTCAGGGACTTAACAGTTATGAGGAGGCAGTGCCCTCCGTGGGACGCTGGTGCTGCCACAGGTCCCGTCTCCTGTGAACCGGGGTTGGGAGGCGTAGTCAAGTCCTCCATCCTGGGCTTTTCCCTGAGCGTCGCCCTCCCCATAGAAAAACAGCCTGTCCTCCCGACCGGCCTGGCCTGCTCAGTTAGCTTTGGGAGGGACTGAATGATAGTCACAGAAGGCTTCCTAGAGGAGGTAGGTCAAGTTCTGGGTTTTGAAGGATGAGTAGGTTTTTAGATGGCAAGAAGGCCAATTACTCGTTTCACTCTTGGGGTCTAGCTCCTTTCCAGGCGGGGGCATATCTCACCATAGCCTGATTGGAACTGACTTCAATAATTATAGGAGCTGACCAGGGCTCAGAGTACAACTGGAACTGTCCCGCTGGTTTTAGAGATGAGACCAATGAGGCCCCGACAGAGGCCCAGTTTGCCCAGAGCCACAGAGTAGGTCAGTGGCAGAGTCTGGCCTTCCTAAACCCCCGCCATAAGCAGCCTAATCAGAGAGAGGAAAAGTGAGTCTGTCCTCTGGCCTTAGTTTACCCAGCTGTGAAATGGGGATGACTCAGAGCATACCTTCACCCCAAAATGTAGAAAAGAAAAAACATTACCATTTTTATGGAGCCTTTCAGGAGCATGGTCGGTCCATTTATCCCCACTTGACAGAAAACCAGAGGCCCCGAGTGTCCTCATTGGGTTGGGGGCTGATAACTCCTTGAGGTGGGGGACACTAACCAGTTTGCAGACCCCCTTTTTCTACAGCTCTGCCTCCTGGATGCCAGGGCAGAGTACACCTGGCTGGGTGCCCAGTCTCCCACCCCCTGAGTGAGGGCCAAGGGGAGGTGGATGCCCCACATAGACCTCACTAACCCTGCCTCTCTCCTTCCCTCCGGCAGAACCAGAGGGGTCAGGGGCAGGCCCTGCCGGCATGGGCACCCCCAACCTCCTTCGGGGCAAGAGGGGAGGACACACCGCCAACTACCGGATCGTGGCCCCCAGGAGCCGCAACAAGAGAGGCTGAGGGCGGTGGTGGCCCCTCGGGTGGACCAGGCCAGCTGCCTCTGGGGACCACCCATCCATATTTATTAACGTCCTCAGGGTCCCTCTGCCACCTAGGCCTTTGGGGTAAGCAGGTCTAGGTCCTGGCACCCCAGGCATGGCTGCCACGTATGAGGCTCAGCAGGGACAGGGTCTGAGGAGAGGTGGCCCAGGAGGGAGGTGGGGCCTTGCTTGGGGCCCCGAGCCTGGTTCCCTCTGTGAAATGGGGTGATGCAGGCCTGCAGGGAGCGGGTGGCAGGTTCAGGTTCGTGGTTTGTCTTCCCATCAGCTGCCCAGGCATCGGGCCTGCAGGCACTGCGGGAGCTGAAGCTCTGCCTGGCCCTCAGCACATGCAGGGACTTGGGGGGCAGAGTCGCCTCCCTTCCTCCCCATCAAGCCCCAAACCTCTTCTCTGGTTCTCTGGTTTCTGGTGCTGGGTTCCCAACCCTGAGCTCAAGCTGCCTGAGCTGACAGGATGCTGTGGACTCCTCGACTCAGTTCTGCCCCGGAGCCCAAGCTACTCCTATGTCCCAGGTTGTGGGGAGGGGGCAGGGACATGGAAAGGGAGGAGCCACCTGCTCCCACAGCCTGTGACGTCACAGGAAATAGGTGCTACCGGCCAATAAAGGCCCCGGCCTGTTCCCCACCAGCCTGGCCTCAGTGTGTGCTTTATGGGGGCAGCAGGCAAGGCCAGGGGCCTTGTTTCTCTTCTGTGGCCTTCACTGCCCGCCTGCAAAGCAGGTTTGAGGCTCCCCTGGCCATCACCTGGGCAAGGGGGAGGTGAGCAGAACAGCACTCAGGCCACCCCACCCGCCGGCCAGGTGTCCAATGGCTGTGGCGTCTGAGAGGCCTGGGGAGCAAGGAGCTGCCACGCCTGAGGGCAGCCTCTAGCCTGGGTTCCCAGCAGTTTCTGAGCCTGTTTGCACAACCGAGGAAGGCGATGGTGGGCCCTCAGACTTCCCAGGCTGTTTCTGGGCCCCAGCTGGTGACCCCCAGCAGGGTCGGTCAGCCCCTGCACCGCCCCTCACAGTCCAGCTTCCCAGGCGCCCCTCTGCCTTACCCTCCCCCAGCCCAACCCCCTGCCCTCTTAGCTCTGTCTGCGCCTCCTCTCCCTGGGAAGGCCAAGGCCCCAGGGGGGGCCAGGAGGGAGGAGCTGCCGCTTCAAAGCTGAGGAAGCTTCTCCCCCACAGAACCCCCACCCTTTGCTTCCTGCCCAAGGGGCCCAGCAGTGCACAGCCCCCAGCCTCCCAGCCTGCTCAGGGCGGGGCCTAGGAGACCCACAGAATTGGTACCCTGGGGGCTGGGGACAATGAAGGGATGGTATTCCCGGGTAATCAGGGAGGGCTTCCTGGAGGACTCTGTGTAGGCTGAGACCACGGGTGGGTAGAAATTAGCTGGGAAACAGATGATTAAGAATGCTCCGCAGCAGTGGGTCCAGCCAGCAAGACCGAGGTGGAGGACAGAGCTTCCTGGAGGAAGAGGCTGTGTGGTGCAGAGACGGTAACGCTGCATCTGGACATCAGGGAGCTGCTCTCCTGCAATTGGCTGTTCGTTCACATTCATTCATTAACCCCCTGATGCCAGCACAGAAGAGTCGGATACAACTGCTGTCCCCAAGGAGTCCAGGTTGAAAAGAACCGGTTTTTATTCTACACAGTGCAGGGCGTGAGGGGCCTCCCCTGCGCCCACGTGACTTAGTACTTGGGGCTGGAACTCCGTGTAACCAACCATGGGCAAGGACTCTTGTCGCCTGAGGGCCGGCCTGTGCTAGGGGGGCCCAGGACCCTCAGGGTGGGTGAGCCCACCCTTCCCCTGAGTCACCAGGGCCTCAGTGCCCACCTCCCCGCTGACCAGCAGTGACACCGCACCCTCCACACGACCTGTGGCCGCTAGCGCCACCACGGCCTGCTCCATGGGGAAGCCCATGCGCTCCAGCTGCTGCAGCCTGTGCGATGGAGGGGACAGGGAGTGTCAGTCAGGGCCACCTCCAGCCCCCACACCAGGGGACCTCCCCCTGTCCCCCGCCTGCCCTACCGTAGAGAGGAAACAGAGGATTTGGGCAGCCAGAGCGGGCTCCTGGGAACCTGGGCTGGCCCCTCAAGGAGCGAGGCCTGGATCCCCTCCTGCAGCATCTGCTCATCGAGGGCTGCCCACAGCGGGGAGCCGGGAGGAAAGCTGGGCCCAGTCCAGGCCAGGCCAGCCTCTGAGGAGCCCTCCCAGTTCGGCTGCACAGGCCCCAGGCCTGGTGGGAGTGGGCCTGAGCCTTCGCTGTGAGACCAGAGACTAGACGAGGCCGCGTACGGAGGTCCAGGGGTAGAAAGCCTGGAAGGGCAGAAACAGGAGAGGGCTTGACTGCCAGCCACTGCCACCGCTCCCGCCACCAGGGCCGGGGGCCTGGGGATCCCCCTCACCTCACTCCAGGAAGGGTGACGGGCAGCTCAGCCACACTACCTGGGGCGGGAAGGAGCCGGAGTGGCCAGCACCCCAGGACCCTGCACAGGAAGCCCTGCAGCGCCCGCAGCCTCTGCTCAGAGGGCTCCAGCCACTGGAAGGCCCCGGCTGCATCTGTCTGCCCAGGCAGGGCGGCTGGTCAAGGAAAACCACAGCCAGCCAGGAGGGAGCCCAACTGCATGCCAGACCCCGTGCCAAGTGCGCGATGGGCACTGCCTCTTGTCTCCTCACTGTGGCCCGGCCTGGGATGCTGCCACCCCGTCAGCAGTGGAAGTTCAGGGAGGAAAAGGGGGCTGTCTGAAACTACTCAGCCAGTAAGACAGCAGTTCTCAACCTGTGGGTCGCGACCCCTTTGGCGGTCGAGTGACCCTTTCACAGGGGGTCACCTAAGACCATCCTGCATATCAGATATTTACATGACGATTCATAACAGTAGCAACATTACAGTTATGAAGTAGCAACGAAAATAATTTTGTGGTTGGGTCACAACATGAGGAACTGTACTGAAAGGGCCAGAAGGTTGAGAACCACTGCAGTAAGAGGTGGAGCTGGGTGAGCCTCACCCCAAAGACCTGTCTCATCCACTGCTGCCCCACGCCGGGCCCAGAGCCCTACCTACCTGCTGCCCCACGCTGGGCCCGAGCCCTACCTACCTGCTGCCCCAGGCCGGGCCCAGAGCCCTACCTACCTGCTCAGGGCTCTGACTCAAGGCGTGAGCTTGGACCCATGGACACAACCCACTATCGCCCTCGGCCAGGCCCATGTGCTCCCCAAACCAGGATTCAGCGAGGCCTCGGCAGCTCGCGTCCCTAATCCTAAACAACTATAGGAGGTCGCCTGTGCCCACTCCTCTCTCCGACTGCACTGTTTTCCCAACAGGCACTAAGTATCTTGAAGAAAAGCCTGTTTAAAGCCCAGAGGGCCCAGCTCACTCTCACCCTGGCCTTTGCACCATCTGTGCCCCGCCTCCTTTTTCACTTCTCTTTACCCGAACCTCTCATCCTGTGTGTCTCAGCTTCGAGGCCACCTCCACTGGAAAGGTCCAGGTTAGGGGCCTCCTTGGGTCCCCTCAGCCCTCCTCAGTTCACCAGTGAAGTGTAGTTGGCACCTCCGGCTGGCCACAGCCCAGAGCCTGGCTAGAGGACTCGGAGATGTTCCTGGAACCTGTGCCCGGCTTTCCGGCATTGTTAGGCCTGACCCACTTGTGCCAGTTCCCACGTACCCTGGGAGCCCAGCCACAACCCACACATCGACACAGGCCCAGGGTCCGGGCAAAGGATACAAGCCAGGCCAGCCAGGAGGCCACAGAAGAGCTGCAGGAAGGGTGGCTCGGAGGTGAGCAGTGGTGTCAGGGCAAGCAGCAACCATGGCAACAGCCACGGTGGCACCGCCCCATGGAGCCCTCTAGGGTGGTACCCCTGCCCTGATAGCATGGCCAGGTGGACGGGCATGTACCCGCAGCCACCAGCTGCAGCGGACACCCCGAGGCCTGCCAGCAGCACCGCCATTAGCCCGGCAGCCAGGGCGAGTAGGGTGGAGGCGTGCAGGAACCGCAGCGTGCCCAGATGGTACTCCTGCCGCCAGCCCAGCACAGGCAGGAGCAGCAGACTCAGGAGCAGGCTGGGTAGGGCCGTGTGACCCAGAGCATGGGTCAGCAGCCGGTGTGCTGGGAGAGAGAAGGGGCTTATGTGCCAGGTTAGTGGCCCCCACCCCCAAGGCTGTCCCAGGTGTGCCAGGTTGGGAATTGCCCTCTGCCAGGGCCACCCCCTAAGCCAGCCTCGCCTCCCCAGGAGCCAACATTGGCCCGCTGCCAGCAGTCATGCGTGGAGGGAACCAACATGGCCGCTGCCCCGCTGCAATGAACAGAACAAGCCAGACCCACCCCTCAGGCTTCTCAAGAGCAATCAACCCTGATGAGTCACTTAACCTGTGGGCATCACTTAGATTCTTCAACTGTAAATGGAAGCTGCTGTTATTATTGGGAGCCGGGCACTCAGCTGGGGGCACTCAAGCTCCCACCCTCGTGCTTAGGTGAAAGCCTTAGTTCTTATTTCAAGAGAAAGACGTCAGTAACGGGAAACTTCTGAAAAGAATTCCTGCTCACAGGCTCCCACCCCCTGCTGGCTCTGCTGCCCTCCTTGCCTGTGGGTGAGGTGGGCATGCTCCGTCCAAGGCTGCCCCTCCCGGGGGCATGCCGCTCCCACCAAGTCGTCTTGGGCCCTACAGCCTGTCTCCTGCCCCCTCCAAGGCCCAGGCAGCCAGCCCTCACCCTGCCAGGGGTCCAGCAGCAGCTCTGGGGCCAGGGCCAGGCTGGGACCGGCCCCCACCAGCCACAGGCAGCTCATGAGCAGCATCAGGACTGAGGAGGCAAGAGGCAGCGCTGGAGACAGTAGGCCAGGGCGGCCTCTGTCATACATAGCTTGGCTGAAGGTGGTCAAGGGCAGTCTTGGGGTTGTGTGCTATGGGTAAAGGAGAACAGTAACAGTTATTATGGCAGCTCTTATCGGATGTCCTTTCAATTGCCCTCAATTTTACAGAAGTAGGAACTGAGGCTGGAGGGACAGGCCCAGCAACTCGGCCATAGAGCTCAGATCCTAACCATGTGCTTGGCCATCTTTCCAGTCCACTGGCCTGTGTCTGAGGATGGGAACAGCCAGACCAAAAAGGCCATGTGCCTTGAAGAGCCCGGGGTGGGAGCACAGAGCAGGAAAGTTGAACTGGGGCCCTGGACTCCCAAAAAGAGGGATGTAGCCTCCCAGGGCAAATTCAGGGCCGTCTCCTGCTTCCCTCCGGCTGCCAACCAACTACCTTCCTCCCTCCTACCGTCCACTGTGCCCAGCCTTAGACTTCCAAATGGCCTCGGCTGCCCCAGACCCAGGGGTAGAGCCCAGCCAATAGGCAGGCAGATTAGGCAGGGGGTGGGGCAGAAGGATTTGAGGAGGGGTAGCAGGAGCTCCCCGAGTGCATACCGAGACATTCATTTCCACGAAGCCCTAAGCACAGCCCCCCTGGTCCTACCCCCCCCCCCGCCCCCCGTTTTCACAGGAACGTTCCGGTGTCCCCTTCTTCCCGCTGTGTATCCCCAGGCGAGCTTTCCAACCTCTGAGCCTCTACTTCCTCTTCTGTAAAATGGGGATGAAGAGAAAGGCGTGACTAAGGCAGCCCACGACTCCTGCTCATTTAACTGCAGCCAGCAGGCTAATTGTGGGAGGCAGGCGGCACTACCCGGCCGCCCCAACACGGGGAGGCCTCCACACGAAGGCAACTGCTCCAAACTGGCTCCTTCAAACTCTGGCCTTCAAATGTGCCCATTCCCTCCAACAGGGCGAGGCTTTTCCTCCCGTCCTCTCCCCTCACATCCAGCCTGTCCTTCAGGCCCTGGGGGAACCCCCCTCACGCCTGGCCAGGCCTGTCGGTCTGTCTGTCTGTCTCAGGGGTCCCACTGAACTGACTTCACAGGACAGGAAGCAAAATCCTAGAGAGACAACAAGGCTGCCTCATCCGCTCCCTTGCCACCGGGATCCTCTGCATCAAAAGCCACCTGCCAGTTTCCTGCAGGAAAAAAATGTAGAAAGCTCCTCCGCCTCCATATGCAAAAGGCAAGCTCCTGCCTGGCTGGCTGGTGTGGCTCAGATCTCAGATCTCCGAACCAGGAGGTCCTGGTGCAATTCCTGGTTCAGGGCACAGGCCTGGGTTGGGGGCTCCATCCCCAGTGTGGGGCGTGCAGGAGGCAGCCAATCAGTGATGCTCTGCCATCATTGATGTTTCTCTCTCCCTCTCCCTTCCTCTCTGAAATCAATATATATATATATATATATTTATATATATATATAAAAATATATATATATTTTAAGGCAAACTCCTTTGCACCGTTGGAAGCCCAGCTCAGACGTCCCCACCCCCTTTCCTGGCCCCCACATTGTGGGTCGTGTCCTATCTAATGAGCACAGCTTAGCCTGGCGGTGGTCTGAGCTGGAGGGGTGTATGTGTGTGTGTGTGTGTTGGGGGGTGGGGGTCGCTCCTCTGACTCATCCCCAAATCCCCCGGGTGCTCCCACACCTACATGGTGCTTTGTGTCCACTGGAGGAAAAACACTGGCGTGGCATCCCGCCGAGGGCTCTGGGTGAGGCTGGGCTCAGAGGTGAACCCGGGAAGCCAAGGCACCCACTGCAGCCCCTCCCCCGCCTGCGCACGGGTGACGGTCTCCCCCCGACAGACAGACCCGGGACTGAACCCTGGGGCCGCTGCGTCCTTACAATGGGGCCGTGCACCGTCAGGCCCCGCCTCCCGCACCGGGCGGCCGGAGGCTGGAAGGGGAAGGCGAGGACCCACCGGGAAGATTCCTCCGGCGGATGGAGGAGGCGGGGAGTGTGGGGGGGGGGGGGGGTTCCGAGGTGCAGATCGGACTCAGCTTTGTGACTTTAAGAAAAGTACCCAAATTCCGGGGCCTGTTCCCCCTTCTGTAAAGTCAAAGGTATTAGGCGAGGGATGATTAAAGGGCTTTTTCAACCTCGACCGTTACTGGGGGCCGGGCCGGGGGGAGTGGGGCGCCTCTGGGGGCCGGGCGCTTCGTTCGGGGCCTCCCATCCAACCCCCCCCGCCCCCCGCCTCGGCCTCCGCCCCCGCCGTCCGAAGCCACGTGTCTGGGGTACTCACTGCGGAGCCAGCGCGCCCCCTCCCCGCGAAGGCCGGGCGGGGCCCCCCGCTGCGAGTAGGGGCTCCGGGTTCCCCTCGAGGCCCGACCGCCCGAAGCCCCTGCTGCTCGCACTCGGGCGCGTGACCCGGGAGGCCGGCCGGCGCGCCCCCCCTGCCCGCCCCTCACCCCCGCCGCCGGCGAATTACTCAGCAGTTGTCCGGGCCCAGGGCCCCTCCCCCGCCTCCCGGCCTCCGCCTCCCTCCGCGGAGGGCTCTTCCGAGACGGTCCCTGGAGCCCGCGGACGTGACCACTGGGCACGACCCGGCCTCGCGCGTGGAACCGCTCCGCCCCGACACGCAGAGCCGCCCGGCCACCGCCGGTCCCTCCGGGCTGTTTCTCCCCGCGCCTCGCAGCCGCCGCCCTTCCCAGAGGCTCCGGGCGGGAGTGCGAGCGGGAGGCCGAGGACGCGATGGTTCCTCCCTGCGCCGCCGCCCCCCGCGGCCGGGCCCGATGGTAGCGCCCGGGGTTGCGGGCTGCGCGCCTGCGCAGTGCGGCGCCTAGGGGGCCAGGGCGAGGGAGACGGACGTTGAGAGAACGAGGAGGAAGGAGAGAAAATGGCGTCCACGGGTGAGTGCGGGGGAAACGCGGCCGCGCCGGCGACGACCCGGGCGCCCAGGTCGGGGGCTGCTCGTCTCGGGGGGTGGTCGGGGCGGCTGAGTGGGGGTTCCGAGGAGGGGGTGAGGCCCCCGCCACTGTCCGACGAGCTGAAGGGCCCGCTTCGCCCTCCCCTCCCCCATCGGGCAGGCCGGTTCTGGAATCTTCCAGCGCCCCCGCCGCCGCGCGCGGGGGGCTCGCGGCGGCGGGGGCGCGCGGGGCCTCCGGTGGCCTCCATTGTGTGGCGGTCGGGGCCCCGCGCTCCGGGCCGCCCGCCACGTGGGCGGGGCCTGCGGCCTCTGGGGCCCCGCGTGGCGGTGGGGTCGGCCCGGCCCGGAGCGCGGGGCCCCGAAGCTGGAGTGGGGCTGGCCCGGCGGCGGCTCGACCAGCCGCGAGCGTGCAGTCCCCTCGCGCTCACCACCCCCCGCTTCCAGGGACCCGGGGGCGAGTCTGCCTCCCCCCGAAGCCCGAGGGGGAAGCGAAGACACAAGAAAGGCCGGCGGGTGCGGGAGCAGAGGGGCGCCGGCCTTCGGGCGAGGGCCCCGTCATCCTCACGGCCCGACCGGGCTTTACCGGGTGGCGCTCCCGCCTTCAAAGCCCCCTCCATGCTCCCGCCCCCCCAAAAAAAACACAAATTCCGCTTTTCCCACGGGCTCCTTCCTGCCCCGGAAAGCAATTGAGGAGCTTCCCGGGGCCATTTTCCAGCCGACGCCGAGGGGGAGCCGAGGTCTGACGAGACCCGCCCGGCTCGCGGGCTCCGCGGGGGGAAAGGTCCGCCTCCTCGACCCGCGGAGACAAAAGGCCCGGCCGGCGCGCGAGGGAGGCGCGGGGAGCCGCCGCCGCCCGCGTTTGTTGGCCCGAGGGAAGCCGGCGGGCTGGTTGGTGTTGTCGGGACGGGGGAGGGAGGGCGGCTCGGGGGCAGGGGCTCGCCTGTGGGTCCGGAGCGGCCCCCGGGGCCAGGCGTGTTTGAGGGGCGCGGCGGCGGGCAGGGCCTCGGGGGTGTCCTCAGGCGGCCTCGCTCCCGGCTTGCAAGGCCGCGCGCGCGGGAGAAGGAAGTGGAGAGAGAGGCAGGCAGGCAGGCAAACGGGAGACGCTCCGAGCTGTGATCTGAGAGAGGCCAGAACCCCACGACTTGAGGACGGGGCTCAGGGCCGGAGCAGGTAGATGGCGGCGGTGGGTGCCGGGGCGCGCGGTGCCCCCGGAGGAGATGGGGTGGCTGGGTCGGCCCGTCGTGGCGTCTCCTCCGTTTCCGTCTGCTGCTCCCCACCGTGTCCTAGTTGCATTCCCGTTGCGGGGTGTGGGCTCAGGCGTGGGGCCGGTGGGGAGGCCGCGGGGTAACTGGGGTGACCTTCGGCTCCCCGCCCTTCTAAGTGGGGAGTTAGCGCGCCCTGCGCGGAGCTTCGGGGCCCTGCCGACCTCGGGGCAGAGCGTTTTGGCGCCGCCACGCCGCCCCGTCCCGGTGCTCACGTGGGGCCGCAGACGGGCAGTGATCGCGGTCAGGCATCTCCAAGCCGCTGCCGTGGGGGATGTAACGTTAGGTGTTTTTTTGTTTTGTTTTTTGTTTGTCCTCATTTGTATGATATACTAGAAGAGGACTTAAAAGTACAGGATGTGCCCATTTTAACAGAGAAGTACAGTGCAAACTCCCAATTAGCTGCCAGTCAGACCAAGAAATTAGAACGTGGCCCACACTCGACAGGCCCGCTTGGATCACAGCCCCCTCCTCAGCCGTCCCTTTTTAGTGAAATCTTCAGCTGCCTGTTGGGGGTTTAAAACAACACATAACTGGTGGCCAGATACTCTGACCGGTGTTTGTGGGCTGCAGGTAGAGACGTTTTCGTAAAACAAAGTTGGCTGCCTCCCTTAGGTACCGACGCAGGGCTAGCGTTTGGTTTCGCGCTGAGCTGGGAACATGGGTTGTTCCGTATCAGCTTTGCCAGGTTTATGTTTTACATAACCGCTCTTGTAGGAAAGTCCTCTTGCAAACATGGGACTTAGATGTCAAAGATTTGGTGTCATTTCTCAAGCAGAAACCTCAACAGAGTGTAGGTTGAAATAGTCGATTTTTGTATGCTCCTCGGTGTGTTTACTTTGTGAAAACCACCGGGAAGTGATTTGCATTTGCTTTTTATTTGCCGCATTGAGAGCACAGCTTGTAGTGCTATTGAAAATGCCTTAAGGCAATGGTTCTCAACCTTGGCTGCACATTAGAATCACCTGGGAATCTTTTTAAAATCCTGATTTCTGGGCCTTATCCTCAGGAAATTCTGTTTCTTTGTTACTAATGTCGTGGCCCCACTCCATAACAAAGAAACAGAATTTCTGGAGGATGAGGCCCAGAAATCAGGATTTTAAAAAGATTCCCAGGTGATTCTACTGTGCAGCCAAGGTTGAGAACCACTGCCTTGGGTTTCTCCTTCAGCTGCCTCCAGGTTGGTTTCTCTTGAACAAAAAAACGGTTCATAGCCTTTGGGCAGTTGATTTGATAATGCTGATGATTGGGTTCTGAGTTGAGGCTGTA
Organism: Myotis yumanensis; assembly: GCF_028538775.1. Lineage (NCBI taxonomy): Eukaryota > Metazoa > Chordata > Mammalia > Chiroptera > Vespertilionidae > Myotis > Myotis yumanensis. Next base: position 24,551,761 of record NW_027223770.1, read on the forward strand.
GGGAGGGAGGGAAGGAGGCGAAGTGTAGCAGTAGAAAGAGGAGCTGACTTAAAAGAGGTGGACTCACCAAAATGCGCTCGGGCGGGTGGACTTTGAGTGGAGGAGGGGTAGAAACCCCTCCAGGAAGAGCTGCAATGGCAACAACTGTTTGCTTTCATATGAGGGACTATCTTCTGAATGGAATAGGAAGGACCTTTTGTTCGGCTCTAATGGCAGTACTGTCTTGTAACATAGAATAAGATACGTATTTCTTGTGGAGAGCAAAGAATTGGGCAGAATTTTAAAAAATAACTAGTACTTTAGCCCTAGCTGGCTTGGCTCAGTGGATAGAGCCTTCGGACTGAAGGGTCCCAGGTTCCATTCCAGTTAAGGACACATGCCCAGGTTGGGGCATGCGAGAGGCAGCCGATCAATGATTCTCATCACTGATGTTCCCCCCTCTCTTTCCCTCTCCTTTCCTCTCTGAAATCAATAAAAAGATATTTAAATTTTTAAAAAGATAATAATTACTTTAGCTCTGGGTGATGTTGTATGATGGTTAGAGCGTCGGCCTGCGCACTTAAGGGTCTCGAGTTCAGTTCTGGTCAAGGGCACACACCTGGGTTGCAGTTTCATTCCCTGGCCCCAATTGTGCAGGAGGCAACAATCTCACGTGGAGCGCGCGCTCAGGTGAAGATTTAAAATAACTACTTTAAAAACATACATATGTTTAATTCCGTAGTACTGTGCAAACTTCTTAATCATTTCATTTTGTTTTCACTATTTGTAGATCTTACTGGACCAGAATTTTTAGTCCCTTTTTATATATTTCATATGCAGAGGAAGATTACAGGAAGTTTTAATTAGAAAAAAGAGAGGGGGGGGCAGAAAAATTGTGGCTTTTTTTTTAATTGAAAGAATTTTGAGTTTTAAAAAGATGACTTTACCTAAAACCAAATTCTTCCCCAAAAGATTAAATGCTTTCTCTGCAAAATACCAGGATACTACCTTAACTTTTTGGTGAGGTTTATAATGTTCTAGCTTTTGAGTTATTGTACAGTTTGTAGCTCTGATACAGTCAACAGCAAACCCTTTAAAACACTGAATTGAGATGACTGTTCTGTTTTCCACCAGTCCTGCTAGAGAATGCAGTTAAAGTTAGTCTAATTTGCTAAGTGAGGGAGCAATAGAAAGACTTTTTGAGGAGATGTATCTACTAATGTAATCAACCTGGTATTGAGCATTGTAATGGCGCTTGCCTCCTTTTTGTATGAAGATAAAACTTCTGGTCCTGTTGGTTTGTCTTGTTCTCTGCTAGTCTTAGGATGATGATCATGTATTTGAAACGACAGCCTGTGGTCAAGGGGGGGTTGTGGTCATGGGAACTGCCAAGTATCTCTGCCAAATCAGCTGATCTTGACCTCATTCGCTGGCACTGTGTTCAAACTTTGAGTTAAACTGGCTTAGACTTATTTTTGGGATTGGTATTAAGAAATAAGAGATACTCACCCCACCGGTATGGCTCAGTGGTTGAGCCTCAACCTATGAACCAACAGGTTACGGGTTTGAGTTCCCATCAGGGCACATGTCCTGGTTGCAGGCTCGATCCTCAGTAGGGGCTGTGCAGGAGGCAGCAATCAATGTTTCTATCTCTATCCCTCTCCCTTTCTCTCTCAAAAAAAAAATCAATAACATTTAAAAAGAAATAAGAGGTAATCATTCAGACCTCTGCTGGCCCATAGCTTCTCTCTAAACCAGTGGTCGGCAAACTGCGGCTCTCGAGACATATGCGGCTCTCGAGACATATGCGGCTCTTTGGCCCCTTGAGTGTGGCTCTTCCACAAAATACCACGTGCGGGCGCACACATACAGTGTGATTGATCGTGGCCCATGCTCAGAAGTTGGTATTTTGTGGAAGAGCCACACTCAAGGGGCCAAAGAGCCGCATGTGGCTCGCGAGCCGCAGTTTGCCGACCACTGTCAGTTAAAAGAGTTCATCTTCCTGCCACCTGAATTCCTGCCCCCTTTTTTCCCTTCTTGCCTTTGCTGACTTCACACTATTTTCTCCTTGTTTCCTCCAGATTACAGTACCTACAGCCAAGCTGCAGCCCAGCAGGGGTAAGTCAGTCTTTTACAACAGTATTTTGTGTGTAATTGATTAATGGAACAGAGCCTGCTATAGTTGTGGGGGGTTTAGTAATGGAATATGAATGTTCTATATTCAGTTTTTGCATTTAATTTCTCTTACAGCTACAGTGCTTACACCGCCCAGCCCACTCAAGGATATGCACAGACCACACAGGTAATCTTTAAGATAAATATGTATGTAGCTGCATCCCCAAATAAAATGTTTCTATCAACCATTCAAACAATAGCCAGCACAGTTCTTTTTCAAAAGTTAGGTAATAGAAAAGTGTAATGTGCTTGTAATAAAAATAACCAGGCATTTTAAACTTTCACAGTGGGAATGCCATTATATATGGATCCATCCCCAATCTGGGAGTTGCCAGCTCTCCATACCTTTCTAGTATCATTTCTCAAGTTAGGTGCCCTGCTCCATGCGTGGTCCTTCTATGTATTCACCTTCTACAGAGGAAGGTGATATGACATCTGGCAAATGAAAAAATGCAGGGCATAGATATTAAGGCATTTACCAGTGGTCAGATAGTAAGTGGAGGGTCAGCTTGTATCGCTACCTGTAAGGTTAAGGGTTCTTCAGTAAATGAGTCTGTGTTTAAAACCCTAGGCCAGCAGATTCTAGAAATTAGCTTCCAAGTGTTCTCAAGAGCACCTCAAATTCTGAAATGGTCTGGCTTAAAAATGGGTACTAAGAACATTCTAGAACAGGCAGAATGATGTGATATCTCTGGCAGATACTACGTAACTGGTCATTCAGATCTAGAATATGATCATGCAAATATCTGAAAGAACATCTCATTTCTTGCCAATTTTCTGTATTACTGATGTCCAAGTTCAAAAGACAGTGCTGTTGATGTGCTAACCTTAAGGAGACATGCAGTGTTCTAGTTCATTTTCTTGGCGGTGAAATCTTTGTCCTACTGAAAATCTGGTTTTCAAAATTATCTGTAGATTTGATTTTCATTTTCCTTTCTCTTTGTTCGTTTTGTCTTCCTAATATTTGTTTCCAGTTGCTAAAACTGGTACATTTAGTGCTGGTAATTATAGTACACCTGTTCCCTTATTGCTCATCCCTTGAGAGTGTCTTATTAATCTCCTGTACAGTTAACTGTGATTTTGCCTAATTATCTCAGGAACTTTTTTGTAGTTAAATTTACAAAAATAAGAGTGCATCAGATCAGGGAAAATTCACAGTAATGTGATCACTTGTCTTTTTTTTTTTTTTATCTTATTTGAAAACAATATTTTCAACTTCTAAATTTAAAAACTTAGAAGTAAATCGGGTGTGGGGTGTTTTTTTGTTGTTTTTTTCCCTAAAAATACAAGGTTTATATATCTGAAGTTTTTCCATCCATTTCCTTTGAGCAGGCATATGGGCAGCAAAGTTATGGAACCTATGGACAGCCCACTGATGTCAGCTATACCCAGGCTCAGACCACTGCTACCTATGGGCAGACAGCCTATGCGACTTCTTATGGACAGCCTCCCACAGGTAAAGCCTGCCTTGGACATACTTCTGGGTCACAGCAACTAGGTGTTTGCTAAGAAGCTTGTTACTTGTGCTCTTTGGTGTATATTCTGGTCCATATCTTGGCATCTGGCATTCTTAAGAGGAGTTATTTTTTTTCTCCTTTTCCCTTATATTCCTTGAGGGATCGCTGATAGAATGTGGGTGGAATAAATTCCAAGGGAAAAAAGAACTTTTCCTTTAGCTATTTTATACAGTATATTGAATAATCTCACAGCAAAATGGCAAATATATAAAAGATTGTGCTAATGCTAATTTTGGGTAAGAATGAGCCTTCTTAAACTGAGCTGCTAAAAATATCAAACTGGTTTTCACATCTGTTTACTTCATCTGATAGTGTACCCTCTACTTTTTGTTTTGTGCTTTCCACAGTAGAAGGGACCAGTACAGGTTTGACTATCCTGCTCATTCTTGCATGGGAAATGCTTTCCATCTTGTTTAACCCTGTAATGTTAACCCTATAGGTGTTTTCATTAGTTTAACCCTCAAACTTTCTAACATCATACACAGCAAGGTGCTAATGGACAACTGCTTCAGGTGCCATTTGCAGATCCATGCCTTTTTCTTTATGTGATTTTGGGGAAAGTTCTGCTTTTTTATTTTACATTTTTCTGTGTCAAGCCTTAATAATAGTTCACCTTCCCAAAGGTACTTCAGATGACTATTCCCCAGCTGACTTCCCCCCATGTTCCCTGAAGGACAGGTGCATGATTAGATTTCTTTAGAGGTGAAGGCTGCCACCCTGCATGTCAATTATGTTTGTCTGTTTGTTGGTTTCCAGTCCAGACACATTTTGTTTTCTATTTAAGTGATGATGAATTATTTTAATTCATAGTATGTCTTAAAAATATATATACACACACACATATATATGTACGTATGTGTGTGTATATATATATAGCATTCCACAAGCTAAAAAGTATTCCAAGAATTAGAATAGAATAAACTATCCTAATACTGGGGTTGAGAGTGGAGTAAATGAAAATTATACAGTACTTTTATGTTCAGTATTGTGTAATTGTTTTAGGATTCCCTACCTTCTCCCCACCTACTCCCATCTTTATTATTGCTACTACTATTATTAAAGAATACTTAATACAAAAATCTTACAGATGTAAAAACTTTTTTCCCAATCATCTGCAGTTCTCTAAGTTATATATAGTCTATCAGAGTCTTTAGTGGGGAGAAACCTGTTTGTAATTTATCTTATTGAGTGACAGTGTCCTGGATTTAATGGGAAGTACTCCCTAATCTAATACATATCTTGAGTAGGTTGGGGAATGTTTAAACTTTCTGTTGGATTTTTAGCAGAGAATTTTGAAATTGTGACATGAACTTCATGTATTCTAACTAACATTTTTTATTGAGTTATAATTGACATACAACAGTTTGGAGTGTACAGCATAATGATTTTTTACTTTTATATACTGTGTTGTGAAATGATCACAGTAAGTCTAGTTCATCTATCAGCGCTTGTTTATTTTTTTCTTGTGATGAGAACTTTTAAGGTATATGCTCTTAGCAACTTTTTAATACATATGCATTGTTCTGCTCCATTTTACATAAGGGACTTATGCATCCTCAAATCACAGGAATCTGAAACCAGTGCCCCACAGATACTGAGGGACAACTATATACAGTACAGCTGTATTTCATCGTGACTTGTTTATTTTATAACTGGGAGTTTTTGACCACCTTCAGCCAAACAAAGTATAAATTCAAAAGAACACTGCTTAGATCTAGCTTTTGGAATCCCTGGATCATTTTATAGGAACATGATAAAATCATTTCTAGGAAATGTAGTGGTCTTTCACAGAAACCAGTAGCTTTGATGAACAAGAGATTGCACTTAAAAATATAAGGAGCCCCATCAGTGTGGCTCAGTTGTTTGGTATAGACCTTTGAACCAGGAGGTCAGGGTTCAGTTCCTGTCAGGGCACATGCCCAGGTTGCAGGCTTGATCCCCAGTGTGGGGTGTGTAGGAGGCAGCCTATCGGTGATTCTCATCATTGGTGTTTCTGTTTTTGTGTCTGTCTGTCTGTCTGTCTGTCTCTCTCTCTCTCTCTCTCTCTCCCTCCCCCTCCCCCTCTCCCTCTCCCTCTCCCTCCCTCACTCCCTCCCTCTCCTCTCTGAAATCAATAAAAATATTTTTTTAACAAATAGATATAAGGAATGTTTATATAGACTTTATAGTTTATGGAGGACTGTCATATCTCCCCTAATCCTCCCATGAACCTCTGGCATAAAGGAACAAAATTTAAACCTGATGAGCAAACTGAAACTGAACCAGACTAAGTAGGTCCTTGATAGGTAGTAAGTGGGTTCAAGCACACTTAACCACTTTCCTCCTTAACCTCATACTGCCTTCCGTGTAAAAGTCATTGGATAATTACTGTAAGGAACATAGACAAGGGCATTTTTCTCTTCTAGAATTTTTAAAATTATTTCATGAAAAGGGATCCTATTTATAAATCTCAATTCATTGATTGGAATAGAAATTTTAAACGTTAATTTTTACTGGTAAAGCTAAACAAAAAATATATTTGTGTGATCTTTTTTGTTTTGTTTGTTTAATATATTTTTATTGATTTCAGAGAGGAAGGGAGAGAAAGAAACATCAATGATGAGAGAGAATCATTGATTGTCTGCTTCCTGCACACCCCCTACTGGGGATCAAGCCCAGAACCCGGGCACGTGCCCTTGATGGGGATCAAACCTGGGACCCTTCAGTCTGCAGGCTACCACTCTGTCCACTGAGCCAAACCAGCTAGGGCTGTGTGACCTTTTTTAATACCTTTTTCCTTAAAGTTGTCAGTGCATGTGTTGTCTTTTTTGCTGTTGGTCTTTTTTTTTATTATCATTTTGCTTTATTAATTTTTGCTCATTTTGCTTGGCTGCTTGTGTTGGTACTACAGATTAATTAAAAGATTATTAATTAACTCAGTGCCTTACTATAATCTTAGTACTACAAAGCTCTGTTTCTGCATAGTTTTATGACGTGAGTTATTTCCCTGATCAGTTTTGTTTTTGTTTTTAATCTTGTAAATCTTCTAGATGGCCTGTCGTGTAGGGGGAAAATCTGTGTAGGATTAATAGTGTAGGTGGAATTAGATTCCAGTTAAATTTAATTAAATGAGTGCTCTATGTGATTGACATTAGGACTCTGCACAAAACTGTTAATAAACGTTTAGATGAACAACATTCCAACTCAAAAAACTTACACTGTTTGAGGCTTCCTGCTTTGTTTGAGAACAAAATTACTATCTTTGTGTATAATTAATTTCAGAATTTACCAAAAAAAAAATGTTTGGGATGTAGAATATAGTTGTACCCTGTGAAGTTTAAGGTCCTAAATCTTAACTAAAATCACCAGTCTTGATTCATGACTTGTTAACACTGAAACTTTTTTTACTTTAATGAGATTTGGATTTTTCTTTGATGGGTATAAATGCTGATGGCTAGAAGTAACTTTTAAAAATATATTTTATTGATTTCAGAGAGGATGGGAGAGGGAGAGAGAGAAACATCAATGATGAGAAAGAACCATTGATTGGCTGCCTCCTACATGCCCCCAACGGGGGATCAAGCCTGCAACCTGGGCATGTGCCCTTGACCGGAATCGAACCCAGGACCCTTCCTTCCGCAGGCCGATGCTCTATCCATTGAGCCAAACCAGCTAGAGCTGGATATAACTTTTTATTGTATGGCTCACTTGTGCTCACTGACCAGGAGGAGGAATAGGAGGGAGGTGAGCCCAGCACCAGGAAAGGTTATAACACCTCTCCCAGGAAAGGGAGCTGCAGATTTGGGGGCTGGGAGGGGCGGTGTCAGACTTCCAGCCCAAGTTCCAGGTGAAAGGGCACGTGGATCCTGCCTGGTCCAGCAAAGACAGGAGCTAGACAGAGAACTGTGAGAGCAGGTCTTTGTGACACTTGGTTGGGAAATAGTAAGGGGGCTCTAGGGTCTACCTCCAATATAGATGAGGAAAAGGACCTTTTTGCTAGTGGTAGGTAAATAAGAGGAACAGACCCGTATGCTATTTCGATCTTAACGTGGTGATAAGCATTTTTTTAGTTACTTGTTACCTGAAACAAAATTAGCAGTTCTTAGAAGTGTTCACTCGTTAACATCTTCTACTAAAAATTAAGCACATTCTCTAGAATTTCCAGTGTCCTTAAATTAAACATGAACTGTTCATGATGGAGTGCTTGAGACTGAAAACAAGTAATTTCAAATTGTGGGTTTTAATGTTAAAACTAGTACCTGGATCCTTATTCGTAGCTATTTTAAGATGCTATGTCATTGCCTTTTATTTCCCTTTCTGGGACATTTTATTCCTGCTTGAGAGGTTTGGGGGGGGTACTTAAATTCAGAGAATTTAGGTTTTAAATATTGGTTTGTCGCTGCTACTCTTACTGAAGGGGAAATATTTAATGGAGTTAAATACGGGATGGCTGAAAGTAGGTGGTTTACAAATGGTTCTGATAATGAGTGGTTAGGTAGATAGATCTCTGAGGAGCCAGAAATCTGACGCTACTCTCGTTTGTTCCAGGTTATACTACTCCAGCTGCCCCCCAGGCCTACAGTCAGCCTGTCCAGGGGTATGGCACTGGTGCTTATGATACCACCACTGCTACGGTCACTACCACCCAGGCCTCCTATGCAGCTCAGTCTGCCTATGGCACGCAGCCTGCTTACCCGGCCTATGGGCAACAGCCGGCAACCACTGCACCTGCAAGGTAAGAACACATCCTCCTAACTCGACAGTGCACTGGCCTCAGGTATTCAGGGGAGAGCAACTACACACACTAGTGATTTAGTTTCTTTTTAATAGTTGCTCTCGCATACACTTAGGTGGGGGTTTTTGGTTTTTGTCAATTGTCACCCGAGGATATTCTTTTTCCCATTGATTTTTAGAGAGTGGAAAAGGGGGCGGGGGGGGGGGGGGCAACACACACATCGATTGTGTGCCTCCTGCATGCACCCCAACCAGGCTGGGAATTGAGCCTGCAATCAAAGCACATGCCCTAGACCAGAATCAAACCCGTGACCTTTCAGTCCAAGGACTGGAGCTCTAACCACTGAGAAAAATTGGTTAGGGCTATTTGTTTTTATTTGCTGATGTTTAGAGGGGGAGAGAGAAAAACATCGATTGGGTCTTCCACTAGTTTATGCATTTCATTAGTTGCTTTTTGTATGTGCCCTGACGGGGGATCAAACCTGCAATGTTGGCATATCGGGACGATGCTCTAACCATCTGAGCTACTACCTGGTCAGGGCACTCAGATGTTGGCTCTTATTCTTAGTCATTAAAGTAATGCACTAGAACACACTACACATTATTCTCCATTTAGAGAAATGGTACCATCCAGGGGCCAAAATAAGGATAGTCAGTGTAGCTTCAGAAGGGAGACCTTTTGGGGTAGGAGGAAGCTATTGTATTAACTTTTCTAAAACCAGGAGAAAATTGTGTGGTTTACCTCAGAACAACTAATGATATTTTTACCTTTGGTTTTATTGGCCCCGTAAATGAGTAACAGCTTTCTCTTTGGGTAAAACATGTAGATTGGGGGGGGGGGGGTCATCATATGGTTTAAGAAACAATCATGTGACTCAGTTGTCAGTAAAGGATATTTCCACATCTGGAAGTCAACTTAAGGAGTTGACATGATCTCTGTATTATGTAGTGGCTTGGTAACCCAAATATAACAGGCGAGTATAAATTCTTAACGGTATCCTGCTGGGGGGTGAATATTGGGGCAAAGTTCATACTTCATGACTGGTTAGCAGGTAAACATTATTAGTTGTTACTTAACAGAAGATATTATTTGCTTTAGGCAGTGCACTTAGGTGGTTTCTGCATACAATCTTGACAGAACATTGGATTCTGATTTGAAAGAAGTTTTTTTAGGAAATAAACGAGATCAACTTGTAGCCTAGTCGTTTTGTCTGCTGTAGAGTAAGAAATTAGGTCTGGCAAACACTCATGAAATTCCTCCTAAAATGCACAGTGAGTAATCAGAGCTACTTGGTAGTTTAAATCTGCTAAACAGCCTGTGCAGTAAGAGCTAAGTAAACTAGCTGGTTCGTATAGGGCCTTGTTTCAGTTGACCTAGGCATATCGGTGTCATCAAATGTTTAAGTCCCACTTGATGCTCCGTTGCAACAGGATATCCAAGCCATAGCTGGAGGGTTTTGTATATTAAATGGTTTTTTCTAAATCATCCTTTTTGGTTCCTTTTTTTTTTTTCTTAATTTTCAATCCGTACCATTTTGAAACAGCTGTCTGTCTTATGATCAGTGACAGCTATTCCCCTTTCCACTGGGAAAAAAGGGGGTTTGTGACCTATTTCAGCTCTTTGGAGAAAGAAATCAGTACTTCCCCAACCTCTCTGGTCTGCCTACTGATTCTTGGAGTTTTGCTTAAAATAGATTGAGCTTACTTTGCTACAGCCCTATTGCAAAATGTTAAAGCAAAGAGGTAATAGAAACCACTGTGGTTTTTTTCCTTAGAATTGGGATTGGTTTTCCTCACTTAACAAGGATATTTCCCAGGTCGTCTGAGCAGGAGGGGCTGGAGGGTATATACCTACCATGGTATTTCCATTATAGAAATTTTGAGGCAAGCTATGGCAGTCTGAGTTAAATGTTTTTTCAAGTCTGTTCTTAATGAATGAGAAACGTAAATCCACAAGTAGTACAGATCTATAAATGCCATGGACTTACATAAATGTTACTGTAACCTAAAACTTGAATTGTTAAAGTTTTCTTGTTTGCTTTCAACCATCCTTTTTGAGAAATAGCATTTTCTTTCCTAACAAATTACCTCCCCTCTCATATCACTTAAATTGACAACACAAAATATTGTAACTACCTTTTAATAGCTATTAACATGGAACAAAAGAAGCACTATGGCCCTAACTGGTTTGGCTCAGTGGATAGAGTATCAGCCTGCAGACCAAAGGGCCCAGGGTTCGATTTTGGTCAAGGATCCGTATCTCGGTTGCAAGCTTTTCCCCAGCCCAGCCCTGGTCAGGGCACATGTAGAAGACAACCAGTTGATGTGTTTCTCGATGTTTCTCTCTCTTTCCCTCTCTCTTCCACTCTCTAAAATCAAGAGGGCGAGGATATCCTCAGGTGAGGACGAAAAACAGAAGCAGGGTGATGTCTCTTCTATGGATGTGATTAATTCATCCCCTCCCTTAGTGTTCTCCAGCAAATACAATTGGACCGACACTGGGTTTGATGCAGTTCACTTTAAAATTGGATTTTCCAAACTCAGTCCTAATATTGCATATTGCTCATAGATTTGTAGAGTTCTTACCCAAGAGTTTTATGGTTGAGGGTGAAAAGTCTCACTTTTTTATTTCTTCTTTTAGACCACAGGATGGTAACAAACCCGCTGAGACCAGTCAACCTCAATCCAGCACGGGGGGTTACAACCAGCCCAGCCTGGGATATGGACAGAGTAACTACAGTTATCCCCAGGTACCTGGGAGCTACCCCATGCAGCCAGTCACGGCACCACCATCCTATCCTCCTACCAGGTCAGTCTCTTTGCTTCTGCTTCCTTGGGTGATCTGTGTTAATCTGATTCCCAGTGATAAGCCTGACCACATGTTGTTAACTTTAAAACCTCAGTCCTGGGTTCCCATAGCAGTGCCTGGCAGCCAGTAACACTTCTAAGCACAAACAATATTCTTACCACTCCAGGTCCTTTTCAATTTGCTCTCTTAGTTAATTCAGATGGCTGAGAAACAGAAATATTTGAAAGCAAGCAAAATGCAGGGCATTATATTTTTTAAAAAGAAACTTCACCTTAAGCATTTTGTATTTAACAATGCAGAGTTCCATTCATGCACTGGTCTTTTAATGGTTGAGCTGAGGCTCTTTATTTTTTATTAGTTTATTTGTTCTGCATTCTTTGTCCTAGGTTAACCACACCAGCATCTACAACATCCAGGTTTAGTTTCTTTAAAGTGTAGGAAGAACTGCAAGTTGTTGCACTCACATTTAAATTGAAGCAAGTTTTCAGACTTGCCTGAATTATGCGCTAAAGTGTTAACTTAGTTTTGCTGGAAGAAATAACCCTCCTTTTGCACTCATTTCATTGGTTTACACATTAAGAGCAGCAGGCATAAACAGGTTTAGGAGCCAGTACCGCTGACTGGTAAGTGTCTCTGTGCAGCTGGGAGTAGCAGTGGGCAGGCCTTCCAACAGTTCTCCCACAGGGCCCACCTGCACCTGCTAAGCTGCACTCGGTGAAGAGAGCTGTGTCCATACAGCTGTGGGGAGAGATGGTGATAGAGGCTTAGTTTAATTGTGCTTTAAAATTTGTTTTTGTTTTTCATTATAATGGTTCATATGGAGTTTAATACCAGTTCTTTAAAGCTTTATTTCTGTTTAAGAATGTATCTTTGGTTCGATTCCCTGCCATATCAAAAAGATGAATATCAATGTAACATTCATCTTTCATACAGTGCCTTGATTCTGAAGTTTCTTTATCCGTCTTTTCTTTATTAACACATTTCGTACCGCTCAGGAGTTTTCTCGTGTTTCGCGCGCCATCTGTTAAGGACCACTCACGAGTGTTCTCGTTTTTCACGCCCATGGAAAAAGGAGTGAATCTAGATACTTATGTAAATTTTGTTTGGTCCCTCTTCATAGAGGAAAATGTTTTACGCAGTACCATACGTTAAAAAAGTACTAGGAACTTTAATTGTTTAATTGTTTTTTGTAAATAAAAATGTTATAATTATTGAAGAACACCACCAAAAGTGCATTATGATGATTTAAATAACGTGCAGTTTGTCCCTGGCGTATGTCTTAGAGATTTCTATGCGGTACGCAATGTGTTAATGCCCAGGTTTCATAGATGATTGACCTGTCTGAAAGTTTGAAACTATATATAGCAATTTGAAATATGTTTTTTTAATACATTTTTATTGATAGTATTACAGAGATCCCACCCCCCACCCGGTCTTCACCACCCTATTGCCCTTTGGTTTATTACTTCTTGTTCCCCCAACCCCACATCAAGTGAAATGTGTTTTTATTGATTTTAGGGGGGAAGGGAGAGGGATAGAGCGGTAGAAACAAATTCAAATGGTTGATATGTAGAAATAACTGCATTTTTAAGGGTTTCTATATCACATGCTATGAATGTCTCTTGTATTTAGGGGGCTTGAAGGAATAAGCCTGTCCTTTCTAAAATGGTGTTTTTTCTTTCTTTCTTTCAGCTATTCCTCTACACAGCCGACTAGTTATGATCAGAGCAGTTACTCTCAGCAGAACACCTATGGGCAGCCGAGCAGCTATGGACAGCAGAGTAGCTATGGTCAACAAAGCAGCTATGGGCAGCAGCCGCCCACTAGTTACCCCCCCCAAACTGGATCCTACAGCCAGGCTCCAAGTCAATATAGCCAACAGAGCAGCAGCTACGGGCAGCAGAGTGAGTTGCTAAGAGAGAAAACCAAATAAGAGTGATTATGTTTGGAGTTTCTGAACGTGGGGAAATGGTCTTTATCATTGTTTGCTTTTTGACTCCAGGATGCATCTTTAGGGCATAGCATCCTGGCTCATAGCTTGGATGTCCCAATAAAGACTTCAGTGCTTTTCTTCACTTTAATTGTTACTAGTAGACCTTGCATAAAAAGAAGAGATTCGTAACTGGCCAGAGTACATGATTGGCACTGGCACCCTGGTCTCTCTGGGGAAGTTTATGCAGTGAGTGAAGTCAGCATTCCTATGGCCTGCCCATCCCAACTCAGTGCCAATGAGCAGGTAGTTACTGAAGACTGCAGTGTGGACAGTCAAGTAAACGCTATCTGTGTTTTTTGTTTACGTCCATAGGAGAAAAAAAAGTTCCTCACAGTTTTATATACGTAAAGAAGTCATCAAAAACTCAAACCACCTTCACAATTTAATCTACCCAGATTGTTGTGTATGTGGGGTGTTTTGTTTTTTTAATTAGGTTCCATTCATGGGCATGTGTTGTTATGACTATGAAATGAGCAGTGCTGCTTGATGGAGCCCAACCCTTAGCCATGTGCTAAAACCCTAAGAAACTGGCTCTATTTTTGGAGATATCTTATAATCCAGAACCCTGCAGACTTTTGGCTAGAGGGCTTTTTGTTTGGGAATGGTTTATTCTAGGCTAACTATAGAAGGTTTACTTCAGCTTTGACGAACCAGCACTTTTTGTTGAACTTAAAAGAACCTATGATTAGAAGTGTGTTATCGAGGATGGTGCCTTGGTTAGCGCTTGGCACTTGAGAATTCTGTGATTCCAGGAGAGAGGACAACAGGCAGTGGTATAAATGCTGGTCCATGGCTTACAGATGTGACTCTTTCCTCAGGTTCATTCCGACAGGACCACCCCAGTAGCATGGGTGTTTATGGGCAGGAGTCTGGAGGATTTTCCGGACCAGGAGAGAACCGGAGCATGAGTGGCCCTGATAACCGGGGCAGGGGAAGAGGGGGATTTGATCGTGGAGGCATGAGCAGAGGTGGGCGGGGAGGAGGACGCGGTGGAATGGGGTAAGAGCAAACCTTTTCTCCTTTTACCTAATTTTGTTTCATCCATAGGATTTTCAATGGAAAGAAGGGACTGAAAGACATAAGAAATTTATTTCTACATTTCCATGGACAATCTCTTGAGCCCAAGCCATCTTCTAAAACATGGAAATGTCATCTTTATGGCATATATTAAGTGGCAGTCTGCTTTTTCCCTGCCAGTCTACTGGGTTGGGTTGGGGAGAACAAAGAATGGTTTTGAAATTAGAGCTTTCAGTTCCCTTCATGGTTTCCAGAGGTCAAAAGCCTCTGTGGGTAATAGACTTGGGATGGAACACACACACCCTTCTAACAATCTAGGTTTTTAACTAATTGTCTCTGAATGGTTGTCTTGAAATACCTGGTGTATATACTGCTAAAAAGGAATGCAGCTGTTTTCCACAATGTTTGTCCCCAACTTCTGTTTGTACTCCGAACTGTTGAACATAATGCTGAAGATCTTGGTCCCCATAACCCCTTGAACTACAGCCTGAGGTGCACCTGGTACACAGAAAAATCCAATAGCTTTTTGCAGAGTAATGTATATAGTTAATTCTAGTGTTACTCCTTATTGGAGATCTTAAGTCTAAATCGGTTTGACCATTTTGATTGATGGCACAATCTGGTTTAGAAAACTTTGTTTAGATCAATAACGTAACCCTGCTACCTGTGCCTGCCCTCCCCCTCCCTTCTCCCATCTCCTCTTTCCTTTCTGGTATCTGTACTTTGATGAAGGTGAGGTATAATGTTGGTGGTTAACATAATCCAGAAGGCTTAGTTCTGTGTGTGTTCTGTCCCGATATAAACTAGTATAAAAGTTATGCAGAATGCTCTATTAAGTATAAATTGGGTTTGACGCCACTGTTGGCTCAAGGGAAAATTGAATAGGATTTCTTTTATAGAAGTGGGCTTCAAAATTAAATAGATTTAAAATTTTTATCTTTAATTTTTGTATTAGCAAATCTGTTAACTATTGAAAGGTACTGATATTCTGCATAACTTAAAAGTCTTTGGTGAAATCTTTATTGGAAAAAACAATCATTTTTACAACATGCAAAATTTTATGAATAATTTGGTATAAAGTAAAATCAATCCTCTGATTTGGAGAATGTCATTCCATTATAAAGGTTTCACTTCTTTATGGATGTTTTAAAATAGACATAGACACTTGAAATTACTATCATCACGTCTCCAATCACCTAAAAGTCTTAGTATGTTTCAATTGCAAAACCAATTTCAAATTTACTCATTTTAATACTTCAGAAGTAATAAATTCTAATTTTGCTAGACATTGCTGGGAGAGGGGCCCGCTCTTCCTGGATGAGAAGTCTCTCCTGGAGCCGTAGGAAAAAGTCATGGCTTTCCCCATAGGTTTTTCAACAGACTGGGCAGCAGTCCGTTGGACCCTTTGGGGACAGGACAGGGGCACCCCCCTCTTTTTTATTGTGGTGTGGTGATGGTTTTCAGTGTCTTCTGCAGGTAAGGCACTCAATGTTGTTAACGTGCCCTTTTTCATTGCCTCAGTATTTTGATATTTTCATTGGCTGTTAAACGTGGAAACTTTTTAACATGCTTTGTCGCATTTATATGCTACAGGTTACAAAGTGAGAGCCTTGTATACACTTCAATACTTAAAAAGTACCCGTACTCAGTACTCAGCCGGCAGCATAATGAAAAGTGGGACTAGACACGGTGTCCATATGGAGAGGAAAAATATACATAGAATATTTTTAACAAAATGTTTTCATTGTATAAATGGAATCCTTCTGTAACTTTGGTAACTGCATACTTGTTGTTTGGTAATGAACCAGAGGAGGTATAATAATACTCTAGAATTGTGTAACATTAAAGTGTAAACTTTTGTGTTTAAAGAGAGAGAACATTTTATGGTGTGTACTTTAAAAAAAAAAGGAGACAAAGCTGCATGCAACAGCTTGAAATTGTATATTCAGGTATTAAAGGTGCAATACTGGTTAGAGAAAACTCTGGGCCTCCCACTGAGGAGCTGCCTTTATTTAATTTAAAGAAGGAAAAAAGGCCCAATTCATAGTTTCTTCCCCTTTAAAGTATGTAAGGCAGTCACTTTATCCTGCCATGGTTGTTATTCTCAACGGATATGTCTGTAAAGTTGCACCCCCAGTCCATTTAGCCTTGGAATTGGTTGTAAATTTTCTTTTCACAGTGATTGTAAGTTCATTAGTGCCCTGAAATGTATGGCTTTATGCTGAAGATGGCTGGATGCGTCCTCTGGTGTGTGATGTAGTCATTCAGTGTAGTTGTCTCCTTGTTTATTCTACTGTGACTTGTTAGGAGCCCAGGGTCTCACTTGGTTCTGCCCTGGGAGAGGTTGAGGGTGCACCTTTATGAACATGGAAAGGTTCATTACCAGTTGTCCCAGCTTGCTACTCCTCTCTACACCAAGCTCTTTCTGTTTTTCAGCTGGTGGGGTGGGTGTTTGGGATCCATTTTCCCCCCTCATTTGCCAAGTATTGCACTATTAATACCAGCCCCCGAAATGAAAGGAACCAGCCACACTGGTGTGTACAATCAGACAAGCAAGGTTGTATATAAAGGAGATTTGAGCAAGCTGCCCTGAAGAAAGGCATAGTGACAAGATGAGAGAGATGCATTGTTTGGAGATGTTTAGCCAGTGCCCTTCTTCCCCACGAGCCCCCCCAAGGCTCAGAGCGGTACTGGCTTTTAAAGGGAAAGGCCTTCATTTCTTCGTTTATCCCCCCAGCAGCGCTGGAGAGCGAGGTGGCTTCAATAAGCCTGGTGGTAAGTTTTTGAGTATTACCATGGATAGTGTTTAAAAAAAAGTCAGTTTTTAGAAAACTATAATTTTTTATTAGTTTCATAAGCGGTTTAAAAATGATCTATACAAAAGAGACTAATGGGTACTGCCGGCATTGTCTTAGGGGTAATAAGGTTAACCTATGGTTACAAAACAAAGGGTAACTTGAAGTATTGATCAACTGCTTCTGTAATATGGGGGAGAATACATTTTTTAAATTTGGTTTATTTGGAGGAAAAATTTTGACTTAAATTTAACACTAATTTGGCACATAAGCATTGAGAGTGTATTTGGTTAATGGTTTAAAAGAAAAAACCCTAGAAACCTTTCACAAATGTTAAAGGGGCACTGCTCCATTTTAGCGGTGCGGGTCATTTTGAATTTAATGAAGCCCCATCAAATGGTGGTATAGTAGATAGTTATGTGTGTTTGTAAGGTTTTGTAGCTTGCAAGGCATGCACTAATAATATTTTATATGATCTTTCCTGGTTGGCAGGACCCATGGATGAAGGACCGGATCTTGATCTAGGTAATTTTGAATTTTTATCTTTTACACTTTCACGCTGTGCTTTATACACGAATAGCACACAAGTGAGTATGTGGTAGAGTTTAGCAGCCTCATCATGAATGTGATATTCTTGGTGTCAAGGGCAGTTTGGGGCTTCCTTTATGAAAAGCACCTACTCACCCTATCCCGTTTGGCTTATTTGGTAGAACATCGGGCCGCAGACTGCAGGGTCCTGGGTTCGATTCCAGTTAAGGGCACCTACTTTGGTTGCCAGCTTAATCCCCGGCCCTGGTCGGGATGTGTGCGTGATGCAACAATTCAGTGTGTGTCTCTCACATCGACGTTTCTCTCTGACTCTCCCCCTCTCTCTAAAATCAATGGCAAAATATCCTCGGGTGAGGATTAACCCCTCCAAAAAAAGTATCTACTCGTAATAGCCTTAAACAAAATAAACCAGAAGTTTCATGGCTTTCTTATTAGTCTGGTTAGTAGTTCTCCTAGTTTTGTGATGAATACTAGCAGACAATAGGGACCAGTTGGTTAATAAGCCCCTATACATACATGACAGTAACTCCCTTCTGTCGTCTTTATTCTGGAAGGCCCACCTGTTGATCCAGATGAAGACTCTGACAATAGTGCCATTTATGTGCAAGGTTTAAATGACAATGTGACTCTAGATGACCTGGCGGACTTCTTCAAGCAGTGTGGAGTTGTTAAGGTGAGTGAGAGCGTAACCATGCAATCTGGCAGGTGTTCCAACCACAGCACATTTTAAAGAGACTCAGTTGCTGTTAAGAGTAGTTTCTGAAGTTGACTGATTTTTCTTTCTGGATGTATTGTGGTTTGTTCTTTAACATACTAAAAAATCAATTGTTTAATTGAGTATTTTTTCAAAAAAATAGTTTTAACTTTGAGAGGGAGAGAAACACTGGTTTGAGAACGCAGCATCGATCGGCTGCCTCCTGCACGCCCCATACTGGTGATCGAACCAGCAACCCTTTGGTGTACGGGACGACATCCAACCAACAGAGCCACACTGGCCAGGACAAAAACCTTATTTTAAAAAGTGCTAAACATGGTTTTAAGCATACTTGATAACTTGGCCATAAGACAGTACCATTGTGGGAATATATGAGGGTCAACCAGAAAAAAGCCATTGGAGTTTACATATAGCAGGGAACATAGTCAAAAAGGAATATAGTATGTTAAATGATAGAGGAAAATTATTTCCTCTAAATTATAGAGGAAAACAATACAGCAAGGAGGGCAGGCATAAAAGAAAAGAAACGCATCCATACAGCTCGGAGTGGAGAAGGTATTTCAGAATAATGGGAATAACAAGTCGGGTCTGGGGCAGGAGCTTCCCTGGCAAACTCGAGGGAGCTGCTGTGACTAGAAAGTTTTGATTTGAGTTACTGGAATGGTGGGTTGTTAGATGGGGAAGACTAAGCAATGGATTTTGAGACAGGAACGTAGGGGTCCCTAGAACAAAAGCTCAAGGTTTGGGAATCTTGTATTTCATTTATTAAGTACATTCTCTCAAAAACAGTTGGGTTGATTCTGGGCTTTTACTATATATAAGCCATGCTGCAGTGAGCATTCTTGTACACAGCCCTTAGTGCGCGGTACGCTAGTTTCTCTAGTGTGTGTACAATCA
Organism: Myotis yumanensis; assembly: GCF_028538775.1. NCBI lineage: Eukaryota > Metazoa > Chordata > Mammalia > Chiroptera > Vespertilionidae > Myotis > Myotis yumanensis. The sequence continues at coordinate 24,570,920 of NW_027223770.1, forward strand.
TTCTTGTTATTCACAGTGGTTCTAAAAGTCACTACAAACACTTGAGTTAATGAAGGCATATCTCAGGTAGGTTATAACCCTAAAAACAGTTCATCTGGTAGTTCTTTATTTTACAAAGAGAAAAGGAAGTTCCATCGTGGTGACTGCCTTAATTGGTATTCAGATTTTCCCAGCTCACCTCAGCATTGGATCTCCCTGCGCTGCCTGCCCCTCCCCTACAGTGTCCATCCTTGGGTCATCTATAGAGAGAATGGGAATGAGAGGGTAGAGTGTTGTCTTGTGTGACCTCAGCTGAGTGAGCATGTGCATCAGGCAACTTAAAAATTTTGCCACTCCGCCCTGACCGGTTTGGCTCAGTGGATAGAGCATCAGCCTGCAGACCAAATGGTCCCAGGTTCGATTCCAGTCAAGGGCATGTACCTTGGTTGCAGGTACATCCCCAGTGGGGGGTGTACAGGAGGCAGCTGATCAATGTTTCTCTCTCATCGATGTTTCTAGCTCTCTATCCCTCTCCCTCTCTGTAAAAAATCAAATATATTTTTTTAAAAATATTTGCCTTTCTGCATGTGTACACATAACCACAAAAGTGCCACTAGTATTGATTTTGGAGTTTATAAATTTTTATTTTTGAGAGTAGGCAAATTTGTATATATTTAATCCATGAAGGATGAGGATCAGCTGTACCCAGGCATAAAATTGCTTAAGGTATGTACATGTTTAACTTCACAAGTTAATGGTATGGCCGACCACTTAGACTCCCAACAGTATTACTGATTCACATTCTCACCACTACTGGGAATCATGTCTTTCAAGTTGCTAATTTTTCGATTTGCTTTTTCCCTGTACGCCATCTTCTGGGAAATGTGTTTGTGTCTTATTTTTCATTGGGTTGTAGACTTATATTATAGTTCTTTATATTGTCTGAATGCTGAATAGAAAGTTCCACCCCTACCTGGATCTATTTTTTGATTGTCTTGTGTACTTTTTGTTAATTTGTGTGATCCTGTGTTAATAGCAGATAATTACTATGTCGTTGTGCTAAATCTTAGCTAGTAAGACAAATTATTCTGCTTTGCTCTTTTTCTTCAGGAATGTTTTGCTATACTCCTTGCCTCTTTTGTATACATTTTGGAATCCATTTATAAAGCTCCTTAAAACACCAAATTGGGTGTTTACTGAATCTATAAGACAGCTTGAGAAATGATATTTTTATAATACTGAATCATCTTTTTTTCTCATGAGCATTGTATGTCTCCATTTATGTCTTATAATGGAGATTATAAAAGTATATGTCCCTTATTAAAGCATAGGTATCAGTTACAACATGTATATAAGCATTGTACCTTTTATATATTTTTTTTTAATTGATTTTAGAGAGGAGAGAGAGAGAGAGAGAAACATCAGTGATGAGTGAGAATCATTGATCGGCTGCCTCCTGCATGCCCCACAATGGGGATCAAGCCCGCAACCCTGGACATGTGCCCTGACCAGAAATCGAACCATGACCTCCTGTTTCATACATCAACACTCAACCACTGGGCCACGCCAGCCAGGTGCACCTTTTCTTTTCTTTTTTTTTTTTAAGCCCTATAATCAGACTTTCAAGCATCTCTAGGTATAAAAACAAATGTATAGATTGGACTTGGATCACGCTCACATTTAATACAAAACACACACATGAAGCCATATTCTTGAACGATGTGGCTCCTGAACTTAAGCCAACTGCATCTGTTCTGGCTCTGGAGGAAAAACCAGCTGTGTTGTACTTAATTAAGAACACACAGCCCTATCTACTGTACTTAATGATTTGAAGGCTGCTTTTTAACTCTGCAAGTCCTTTCTTAGGTGGTCCAGCATGGATTCCATCACTGGGTGCCTATAGTGTGGGCACAGACAGAGTGGAGTAGGTACAAGGACCAGGAGAAGGCGGCTAGGGAAGGAGTGGGACCCAGGCTGTTCACAGACACACTTGGGATTTTGAGCCTATTTTGGTTCTTAGGATAAAACACATCTGGGGGAGGGGGGAATAATTTTATATATTTGTTGTAGCAATTTAAGAAATAAGTCACCCATAATTCCACCACTCAGATAAATTAACATCTTACTGAACATGAGTTTGTGAAAGATTGTTGCCTTTGACAGGGACTTCTCTGAATTTCATGTGAACTTTTTCCTCAAAAAACAAGTATATTATGATCACAGTCCCCTGTGCTGTTTGCTGCCTAGATGAACAAGAGAACGGGCCAGCCCATGATCCACATCTACTTGGACAAGGAAACAGGGAAGCCCAAAGGCGATGCTACAGTGTCCTATGAAGACCCACCAACGGCCAAGGCGGCCGTGGACTGGTTTGATGGTAGGACCCTTGGCGTCAACCAGGGTGTGCTCGCTGCATCTAACTGCCTGCTGCAGGGCCGCCTGTGTCAGCTCGCAGGGAGAGAGGGCTTTGCTAGTAGATTGAATTCTGACTGTTAGGACATCATTCTCTGACGTGGTTATCTAAACACAGACATCAGGAGGTACAGAAAACCCAGACATGTTAGCACTGTACTTTTTAATTTATCTATGGCCTTGACATTGATGCTGAGATTTTACTTCAGGCAAAATCAACCCGAACGTGTCAGAGGACAGGTCCTGGCCCTCCTCTCTTGGCACTTCCTGTTCTTCCTGTCCCTACTTCCCACCCTGCGCTGGACAAGGGTGCCACCCCCACCCCCAGCTTACTTTTCCTCGAGGTTTTAAGTATGTCTAAAGGCTTTTTTCTGGTCCTTCCAATAAGGCTCTTAGATTCTGGGCAGGGCCCACTGGTGCAGCAGGGTGAGGGGGTAGGTGAAAAGGGGTGGTCTCCCTTGCCTAGTCCTTCAAGGAAGGAAGGAAGAGTTGAAGGTTGGGAGTCATTGCTGTTGTGTTGTCTCGTTCTAGGGAAAGATTTCCAAGGAAGCAAGCTGAAAGTGTCCCTTGCTCGGAAGAAGCCGCCAATGAACAGCATGCGGGGGGGCATGCCACCTCGAGAGGGCAGGGGAATGCCACCGCCACTCCGAGGAGGTAGGCACCGACCTGCTCGGACCTAGTCCGCGGCTGCGTTGAAAGTTCTTAAGACACTTATCTTGGAGAGATTTGGTTTCTAGAGTGGACAAGCTAATTAGAAATATAAAAAGGGGACGTAATATTAGACTACGGGATGCTGGCAGTGAACGTTTCTGGGAGTGTCGTGGCCGGTGTGGCTCACCGCAGCACAGTCCTGTGTCCTTCCAAGGTCTCGGGTTTGATCCCAGTTGGGGCATGTGTGAGAGGCAACTGATCGATGTGTCTCACATCAGTGCTTCTCTTTTAAAAAAAAAGTTTATGGGAGTAAAAGGAAGCGAAGAACATAACCTTGGTTAGTCAGAGAGGCTGGAACACTCTGCCTGGGTGTCAACCCTGGAGCTGTTGCATTTATGCCGCTTTGGTCTCGTCATCTGTATGAAAACACCTGCCCTCCTACAGCTGCTCTGGGAGCTGACTGTGGCTTCCCAGCCACACGGCTCATACCTGTGCTGTTCAGGACCTTGGGCTTGTGGGAAAGGGGCCAGATGGGGCCATGACGACGGTGGCCATTTCCCTGAAGCAAACCTGGTGCTGTAAAGGGTGGTGGTTCTTTATTTCAGGTCCGGGAGGCCCAGGAGGCCCCGGAGGACCCATGGGTCGCATGGGAGGCCGAGGAGGAGACAGAGGAGGCTTTCCCCCAAGAGGGCCCCGGGGCTCCCGAGGAAACCCATCCGGAGGAGGAAACGTCCAGCACCGAGCTGGAGACTGGCAGTGCCCCAATCCGTATGTACTTCTCTTGGCACATTGATAGCCTGCTAGTGACGTCACTCCACATCTTGCCCTATTCCCATTCTGAAGAGAAGTAGGATGATGACTGACTGCTATTGGGGGGAGCGGGGGCTAATCAGTCACTTACCAGCTGCTTCAGAACCTCCTAAAGGTCACAGTTCCGCTGAACTCTCAAGTCACAGGTATGAGGTCGTACAGACGTATTGCTGGATCAGGCGCGTCCTATGGTGTGTTGCTGCCTGAGGCTCTAGTTCTGAAGCCATTTTCTGTGGAGTTTGACCCAGGACCTATTGGTGGTGGTGGAGAGTGTGCTTGCTGACAGGTTGTCTTTGCTTGTTCAACTTCCTTAGCTCAAATAACTGATGCTTCCTATTGTACAATTTTATGCAGGGGGTGTGGAAACCAGAATTTCGCCTGGAGAACAGAATGCAACCAGTGTAAGGCCCCGAAGCCTGAAGGCTTCCTCCCGCCACCCTTCCCACCCCCGGGTAGGTACAGGTTTGGGGAGCATCCCTCAGCTTCTTGGTACTAACCCTCTTACTACCTTGGTGGGCTTGGTCACCTACAGCTGTCCACTGCTCAGAACCAGGTCAGTGGTTGCAGTAAGTGCATCTGGGCCCTTAAGTGCCATCATCACTGCTAAATGGTGGCCAACCCAGATGTCCCGACCAAGTGAGGGCTCTGCTCCGGGAGAAGCGCAGAGCTTTTGCGTCCACCCGTCTGTCTTGCTACTGATCTGTCCTTTCTCTTACCTCAGGCGGTGACCGTGGCAGAGGTGGCCCTGGTGGCATGCGGGGAGGAAGAGGTGGCCTCATGGACCGCGGTGGTCCTGGTGGCATGTTCAGAGGTGGCCGTGGTGGAGACAGAGGTGGCTTCCGTGGCGGCCGGGGCATGGACCGCGGTGGCTTCGGTGGAGGAAGACGAGGTGGCCCTGGGGGTCCTCCTGGACCTTTGATGGAGCAGATGGGAGGAAGAAGAGGCGGGCGTGGAGGACCTGGAAAGATGGATAAGTATGTGATGGTGGAACCGGCTCTGTCCGCAGGCAGGAAGCTCCCCCAGGACTCGGGTCTGTGGAAGGGCTTCCTTTCCTTTCCCCGTTTTAACCCGCGCCCCTCCTTCCCCCCTTTTCTTTCCCCCTCATAGAGGTGAACACCGTCAGGAACGCAGAGACCGGCCCTACTAGATGCAGAGACCCCGCAAGCTGCGTTGACTACCAGATTTATTTTTTAAACCAGAAAATGTTTTAAATTTATAATTCCATATTTATAATGTTGGCCACAACATTATGATTATTCCTTGTCTGTACTTTAGTATTTTTCACCATTTGTGAAGAAACATTAAAACAAGTTCAATGGTAGCGTGCCGAGTTTTTTTTTCCTCCTTTTAAAGATGGTTGTTTAACTAAGACTAATGGGAACCCCTTGTGAGCATGCTCAGTATCATTGTGGGGAACCAAGAGGGCCTCTAACTGTAACAATGTTCATGGTTGTGATTTTTTTTTTTTAAATAAAATTCCAAATGTTTATAAACAGTCATCCTTCTCAGCCTCTGTTCCGCAGTTGCTGCCTGTCTGCTTGGGGTCGGCCCCTGTCCCCCGGGAGTGGGGTGCCTCCAGACAACGGGCATCTAAGGGTCGTGTGAGGGGAAAATCTGAAATGGTCCTGACGTGAAAACAAGCCGAGGCAGCAGCGTTGGTCATGGTGCTGCCAGGCAGGAAGGGGGTTGGCCTGTCACGTTGACCCTGGGCCATCTCTGAAGGGGATGTCACAGCCCAGGTCTGTAGTGCAGTGAGGGCCGCGGGGGGAGGACCTGTCACTGGCTTGAAGCCCCTTCGTGTCACGGGGACCTCAGTGCCACTCGCAGGCAGCGGCGTCGCTGAGGGGGCAGCGAGCCGGGCTCTGCACCTGCAGGAAGCGCTGCCTGGGAGAAGCCCGAGAAGGGGAGTCATTCTTCCTTCTCAGTGACATGTGCTTCCTTAATGCTCCAGGGTGAAGAGTTTTAAAATATGGTCAACAGCCTGATACTAAAACAGGCCACCTTTAAGATTTAGTCCCTGGTCGCCTGGTGCAGGGTCAAATGTCAAGGTTTTTTCCAATGGGCATGCTTCCGGAATTGGGCCTTTTCGATCAGTCTTACCACCTGTGCTTGTGTGATTTCAGTCAAAGATTGAGACCTACCTGGGAAAAGAGGTTTCCCAAGTCTGTAGCAAGTTCATCACCAGCAGATGTTAGGAAATCAGCAGGCCTCCACACATCCCGTCAGGAAAGACAAACTCATGTCCAAAGGTCCAAGGAGAGTGTCACCGCGAGCCTGGGGAAGGAACAAGAAACATTTGGAGAAAATTACTTCCCTTCCATGCCTGCCCCTGTGGGAGCAGGGCTTTGGAATCATCCGGAGCTGCGCACTGCTCTGCTGGCCACAGCGCTCTCCCTGCTCCTGCTCGGGGACAGACTGCGCCTCACCCAGCCCCCCTGGACATCCATCTCCAGTTCGTAGTTACCAGGTCAGCACCCACCTCTGGAAAACCCTCCTTTAACCCGTCATTATCCCCCTCCAGGTGCCACCGTTTCTCCGTTCCTTCTAGAACCCACTTGTAATCAGTCTTGCCTCTGCTGACAGAGCAGCTCTCCAGTCACCACCCACCTCTAACATGGGAGAGGCCCACGGCCAGGGGTAGGTCACCGCCTGGCTGGCTCCCTCCGTCTGTACGGGTGGGGCACCCTCTTCCCCAGCGCCAGCTCCTCGGTGTCCGCTGGGCTCAAGCAGGGCTGGACCCTGCCCGCTGCCCCCTCCACCACATCTCGCAAACAAGCACTTGCCCCCGTGCCTGAACCTCGGAGTCCTTGGCTCCTTGTTCTCTGGAACCCACTCCAGTCCCCTCCTGACCCCTCAGGTCCTCTTCACAATGAGAACAGCGCCATCACCCACCACAGTCCAGGCCCCGTGCCTCTCCCTGGGCTCCCTCTCCCGCTCGCCTTTTCCCCATGCTGGCCAGTGACTTCTCGCCATGCAAAGTCGTCACTATTGTCGAAACCTGGGGACTCCCACCACCCCTGTCATGACCCACTGGGCCCTGCAGCCCCGTGACAGCTGCCCGCTCTGCCCACTGTAGTCGCGGCACATGGGCCAGCGCTGTTCCTCCAACACCTTGGCTGTGACAGGTACACACCCGAGGCCCAAACTTCACCCATGCATCGTGCAAGCACCGCCTCGGCACGTGGAACTCCTAAGGACCCTTTGAGATGGGAGGTATGATCCAGTTCCTCAGAGGAGAGGTGGGGCTTGGCATCGAGGGGCCAAGGTGAGGGTGAGGGCACCCTCTTGCCTCCCACACACGCTCCTTTATGAAAGGCTGGGCGCTCTTGGCCCGCAGCCAGCGCTGAGAGGACAAGCAGCCTTACTGGAAGCTGCTGCACAGACATCCATCGCAGCAGGCACTGGCTGTCTCCCGCCTAGAGCTTGAGGCTGTCCCAAGAGTGGCCTCATGTCCCTGCCTGGAGAGGGGTTTGTCACTAGCACTAAATGAATGGACCTGTAAGAGGGGTTATGTTCCAGATGCCCAGGCCTAGGGTGGAGGTGTTTGTCAGGAAGGCCAATTTCCGCCAAAAGAAACTCTGAACCGCGCTGGCCTCAAGTGCCCAGTCGAGCTGTGTCTCAAAGGGCTGTACCAAGCTGGTCAATGGGGGGGGGGGGGGGGGGGGGGGAATGGGCAGGGGCAGGAGTAAAAACAGAAGAGGTGAGAGAGAAGTCAGAGGAAAAGTATTGCCTCGTTTCCACAACCTGCTGCAAACTCAGCTCCTGGCCAGTCACGCTTAGAATAAAAATTTCCAACACAGCCTCATGGTCCCACTCAGCCACACCCAGAGGCCTGGGCGAAGGTTACGGAGTCAATGGGTGACTAATCTCTGGCCCACACATGAACAAAGGCCCGCAGGAAGTGGCTCATCTGCTCCACAGAAGGAACTTGGGGCTCCAGGGGCTGTGGGGCCAAGGACAGTGACCAGGACTAGTGGCCAAGGCAACCAGGAGCTGAGCCCAGACACCAGGACACTGAGCCCACAAAGGACTCTCAATCTGCCCCAGTGTTGCCCCACTCCTCACAGAGCTGTGGGGTTTGGGGTGAGCAGTGAGCAGAGTGTTGAGACAGGCCGGTAAACCAGAACAACGAACAGGGAAACTAAGGCAGGTAGTTAAACAGCAGTTTACAGCCACCGAGTAAATCCTACCTTCCCTCAACCATGGACACTCAAGAGTAAATGGTTTGCAAGGAGGTAAAAGACTTGTACTCAGAGAACTACTTGTACTCAGAGGACATTGAGAAAAGAGATAGAGGAAGACATAAACAAGTGGAAGAATATACTGTGTTCATGGATTGGTAGAATTATCATTAAAATGGCCATACCACCCAAGGCAATCTACAGATTCATTGCAGTCCCTATTAAAATACCAACAGCATGTATCACAGATCTAGAACAAATACTCCAAAAATTTATGTGGAACCAAAAAAAGACCCTGAATAGCTGCAGCAATCTTTTAAAACAAACAAAAAAACATTTTTATTGATTTCAGAGAGGAAGGGAGAGAGAGAGAGAGATAGAAACATCAATGATGAGCGAGAATCATTGATTGGCTGCCTCCTCCATGCCCCACACTGGGGATCGAGCCCGCAACCCAGGCATGTGCCCTTGACCAGAATCGAACCCAGGACCTTTCAGTCCGCAGGCCAACGCTCTATCCACTGAGCCAAGCCGGGTAGGGAAACTGCAGCAATCTCAAGAAAAAACAACAAAGTTGGAGGAATCGCAATACTAGATATCAAGCTATACTACAAAGCCACTATAATCAAATCTGCCTGGTACTGGCACAAGAACAGGCATATAGATCGATGAAATAGAACAGAGATCCCAGAAATTGACCCAAGCCATTAAGCTCAATTAATATTTGACAAAGGAGGCAAGAATATACAATGGAGTCAAGACAGCCTCTTCAATAAATGGTTTTGGGAAAATTGGACAGATACATGCAAAAAAAAATGAAACTAGACCACCAATTTACACTATACACAAAAATAAACTCAAGGTGGATAAAGGACTTAAATGTAAGACCGGAAACCATAAAAATCTTACAAGAAATCATAGGCAACAACATCTCAGACATCTCTTGTAGCAATATGTTTACAGATACATCTCCTGGGGCAAAGGAAACGAAGGAGAGAATAAACAGGTGGGACTACATCCAAATAAAACGCTTCTGCACAGCAAGAGAAAACATCAACAAAACGAAAAGGGAGCCCACTCTATGGGAGAACACATTTGCCAATGATACATCTGATAAAGGGTTACTATCCAAAATATGTAAGGAACTCATACAACTTAACAAAAGGAAGACAAACAATCCAATTAAAAAATGGGCAAAGGATCTAAATAGACATTTCTCCAAAGCGGACATACAGACGGCCAAGAAACATGAAAAAAATGCTCAGAGTCACTGATGATCAGAGAGATGCAAAAAAACACCAAGAAGGGATCACCCCACACCTGTCAGAATGGCTGCCATCAACAAATCAACAAACAACAGGAGTTGGCAAGGATGCAGAGAAAAGGGAACCCTCAGGCACTGCTGGTGGGAAAGCAGACTGTGCAGCCACCGTGGAGAACAGTATGGAGTTTCCTCAAAAGATTCAACATGGAGCTGCCATTTGACCCAGTGATCCCACTTCTAGGAATATATCCTAAGAAACCCGAAACACCAATCAGAAAGAACTTACGCACTCCTATGTCCATAGTAACAATTTACCACAGCTAAGATCTGGAAACAGCCCAAGTGCCCATCAGCAGATGAATAGATTTAAAAAAGCTGTGGCACATTTACACCATGGAGTACTATGCAGCTGTAAAAAAGAAGGAACTCTTACCCTTGGAGACAACATGGAGGGACCTGGAGAGCATTATACTAAGTGAAATAAGCCAGTCAGAGAAAGACAAGGATCACATGATCTCACTCATATGTGGAATCTAATGAACAACATAAACTGATGAGCAAAATAGATCCAGAGACAGAAACATAGAACAGGCTGCGGAACCTCAGAGGGAAGGTGGAGGAGGGTGGGTGGGTGGGAGGAGGTCAACCGAAGAACTTGTATGCATATATACAAGCATAACCCATGGACACGGACAATAGGGTGGTGAAGGCCTGAAGTGGGGGCGGGCTACAAGGGGACAATGGAGGGAGGAGGCGGACATATGTAATACTTTCAACAATAAAGATTTAAATATTTTTAAAAAATATATAGAAAATGGTTTGTACTCCTCCCCAACCAGGGGGGAGATAGCTTAACTCACCCTACTCAGGGAGACAGCAGAAATCCAATCGGTGCCATTTGCCAACCACACGCCAAGGACAGATGAAGTTACGAGAATAAATCTCATTTTGGTGCATCAGCATCAAGCTGATGAATATTCTATTGATCTTCCCCCTAAGATCTCCCCTAGCCGTCCAGCCTTTAAAACAGCTCAAGACAAAGGACCCAGTGCACTCTCCCGGTCCCAGGAGCCTGCCCAAGCTTCCCCACCCCCTTCCTGCCTGCATTGGAGCCACAGCATCTCCGAAACTCCAAGGGACTCCACGAGGCTGGCGACCAGGGCAGCAGCAGTTCATCCCAGACAAACCCCCAACCCTGTCCCCAAGGCCCCCTTTTCTCTGACTTCTCAGTGAGCTGAAGCAGCCCAGCCCTTTCTTGTTCAAGGTCCCCAGCTTTAATAAACGTCCTCTAAACTCCACCTGTTGTGAAATCTTTCCTGCACGAAGTAAGGCACCCACACCCTACCGGCCGGCGCTGGGGAGACCCCTTTCTGGTACGCAGGTCCCCTTTCCCATAACAGCGGGTGGAGGGGCTGGTAAGCAGGGGCTCCGGGGTTTCATGGTTTTGCTGCTCACGGAGAGCACGAGGCAGCTCAGGGAAGCCGGGGTCCCACAGCCAGGGCAGGAGAGTCGTCACAGGTGGACCCACATCTGGGCAGAGCAGCCTGAAGTCCCCTGTCAGTTACTCACACCCTGGGCTGTGTCACAAGCTCAGACTAGCCTGGAGAGCTTCAAGGGGACCCAAAAGGCACCCCCGCCGCCTGGCACCCCACCCGCCCGGCGCCCGCGAGGACCTTGCTTGAACACTGCATGGCCATCACCTGACCTCCAGCTGCAACCAGGCTGAGCAGGCTGCTCCCTGGCACCCCGCATGGGGGGCAAACGTTTTGGCCACATGCCCACTGGCCAAGCACCAGGCCAAGCCTGCACTGGAGCCACAGCCTCCTGCACCCCGAGGTGGCCTGTGAGGTTGGCGGGGCCGGGCTCAGGACAACATTGGCCGACACCTCCTGTCCCCCCAGCAGTTTCTGTGACTTTCCTTGGTCCTGCGAGGGACAGACGAGGTTGCCACACAACAGAAGGGGTCAAAGTCAAGAGCCTCCATGGCCCGGGCCCCAGGTCTGGCCACACCAGTCAGCACCACCCCTGCCACATGTTCTGGCGCCAGAACGTTGAGGTCTGTCCTCTGGAGGCAGGGAGACCGCTCGGTCCCCTCCTCAGGGAAGGAGCTGTGAACCAGGAGCTGCTCTAGGCTGGGGGGGGGGGGGGGGGGGGGGTCATGTGACCTCTCCTCCATCCCGGGCCCTGCAGGGCAGCAAGGAGTGAAATATCTGCACAGCAGCTGCCCGCACATCCCTTGCCCCCTCTGGGCCTGTTTCCTTAAATTATGAAACGAGAACACATAAAAACACGATCTCCTAGGATTATGTTGACGATTAAATTACTTAGTGTCCACACCCTGATCTCTCCCAACACCCGTGTTCCCTGCCCGTCTCCAGCAGCCTCTCTTCCCCAGGTATCAGCAGCCCCAACCCTGTCCTCACATTCTTACTCCACATTCTGTCAGCTCTCAGCTCTCCCCACAGCCAGAACCCACCCCGGCCCTGGGGCTCCGGCCGTGGGGCACCGGCCCGCCCGGCACAGCAGCCACAGGGAACCTGTTAAGACCAGTCAGGTCACACCCCTCCTCTGCTCTAAACCCCTCAAAAGAGGCGTGGCCCACAGTCGACTAGATCTGCTTCCAATTTCTCTATCTTCCTCCCTCCCTCCATCTCCCTTCACTCCAGCCTCACAGGCCTCCTTCCCCTTTTCCTCGAACCCAGCAGCCACATGCCCACCTCGGGGTCTCCGTCCAGATATCTCAAAGCTCCCGTCCTCACCTCTACTGATCACTGATTTAAGATTGCAGACCCATCCCCCCCCATGCACTCTGTGGACTCCTCCCCAGCAGCTGCCTCCAAGCCTGAGAACTAGCTGTTTCGTTGCCTGCGTTTTGCTCCAGTGCTAAGAGACTCAGCACACAGTAGGTGACACAGGAGCGTCCGCCATTACTATTTCTCACTCTGGTGGGGGGAGGGCACTGGAGCAAAGGGTAGACCCACATGGGGGAGAGAGCCCACTTTTTGCAAGGTCATGAGGACTTGGTGAGATGATGCATGTGATCAGCTGGCACCAGGAAGTCTGGCACACAGTAGGCACTCAAAAAAAATCCCCTGATCCTAGAATGAGGGTATTCCCCTAATAGTCATGTTCAAACCCCCAGCTCCATCTGCTCTCCTGACTGAGCTCTAGTTTGGGCATAAAGGTGTCCCTCATAGAGGTGACTTCAGGTCAAGGGCACAGAGCTGGTCTGGCACACAGTGGGCGCTTTAGTCTCGGCTATTGTTGACTGTGCTTCCCCCCTACCTCTCCCCCCCGCCCCCCTCCCCGCAAGCTGGCCTAGTCTGGCCAGCAAGGCTGCTCCCAGCCAGGCCTGGTGTCCCCGCCCAGCCGGCAGCAGCAGGAGGCAGGACTTCCCAGGATCCCAGCCAGGCCCCTCCTCTGCAGTTTGAAAAGAGACAGGGGGTGGGGGGAGTGTGGGGGGGGGGGATGGTTAACCCTCCCAGCTGGGCTGCCCAGGCTGCCCCAGACCCTCCTCTCCCCTCGGAACCTCCTGACCCAGGCGACCAGAAGTGCTCCCGGTGCCTGGGACCGGGCAGGAGTCACAGGGTCAGATCCGCTGGCCTCAGCCCCCCACCCGCTGCGCCTCAGTGTCCCAATCCAAGAAATGGGTTCCCCGAAACTCGGGCTTGAAAACGAACATTCAATGTGGCACAGGACGCTGCCTGGGCACCGCGGGGGCCGCCCTCCCGCTCCCAGAGGCTGGCTCTGCAATCGGAGAGCTCGAACCCGAGAGGTGGCTCCTTATCTGGCCCAGGGAGGCCCATTCCAGCCGGAGGTGACTTGGCAGCGCCCGGCTCTATCGCTTCCGGAGTGCATCTCAGGAACAGGCCCTGCGGCCTTCTCCGGGGGGACCACTAAAGGGGGGGGTGCCGGACCCCTCCCCAGGAGAACAGGCGGGTGGGAGGGGCTGTGGGACCGGCCGGGCTGAGGACGGGCCCTGCGGGGTGGCAGGATGGCCGGGGCCCTGGTGCCGCCTCTGGCCCGGCCCCTGGTCAGGAGACTCCAGCTCCTCCTCCAGCCCGCCCGCCGGGACGGGAACTGCGCGGCCCCTTTAAGAGCGCGGCCCCACCCGCCCCCTCCGGCCGGATCCGAATTCCAGGGAGGCGGGGCGAGGCGGCTCCGCAGCGGCGGCAGCGGGACCGGACCGATCGCCGGGGCTCGGCTCGGGCGGCGCCTCTCTGCGGTGGCCCGGCCCGGCTCCGGCCCCGCCGGGGCGATGCTCCCCGAGGCCGCGGGATGAGCCAGGTGAGCGCGGGGACCCCCGGCCGCCCCTGCCCGGCGGGCGCGCGCCGATGGGGACCGGGCGGCGGCAGCCTCGGCTCCCCGGGGCTGTGTGACCTTGGGCAGCCCCGCACCCTCTCTGGGCCGGAGCCGGGAAGGGCAGATCGGGCGGCTGGAGGCCATTCGGAGTCCCGGCCGGAGGCACCGGAGGCACCGGCCTGGGCGCTGGGGAGGCTCCCGGGTCAGGCTTGGGACCAGCCACTCGGGGCCCCGCGCCTGGGCCGCGGCTCGGTCTCCACCGCCCGGCTCACGGGTCTGCAACCTTGAGGGCCTTCCCGCCCTTCTCTGCACCTCAGTTTCCTCATCTGTAAAATGGAGACGTTATCTCAGCCCGCTCAGCCCTGGCCCACGTCAGTGAGGTTCCTGTTACCGCCGGGTCCTTGTTACGATGACACGGTCCTTAGGGAAGGGGCTGAGGGAGGACCCTGACCTTCCCAGAGGAGGGGGTGTCTAGCGGGCAGCTCCCTGAGCAGTGGAGCGAACCCCGCCGAGTCAGGACCTGGGCTCCTCCCCTGCCCGCTGGGCACCTGCGGCTGGTGGGCTTCATCTCTCCAGGGCTCAGCTCTAACCGATCACATGGGGGGTAAGGATGGGTGCCCCCCTGCCTGGGAGGGAGGACTCCACCAGGTCCCCCAATCCACTCCCCACGCCCCGAGAGCCAAACAGCACTTATGGACACTTAATCGTTTGTAAAAATGGCCCCGTGAGGTCCGAGGAGGAAGGTGGGGTTACTGTGCCCATTTCACTGATGAGGAAACTGAGGTCCAGAGAAACTGCTCACAGCTAAGGGTTCAAACGCAGGCACTGGGCCTGAAACGGCAGGTGGATACAGGTGGTCGGTGGTCTAGACTCTGCTGAGTCCTCGCCACGCCCTCACAGCAGCCCCGTCTGTGTCCTTGCCCACAGTGACTCCGCTGGCCCGGGCATGGCAGACCCAGTGGCGAGCATCGCAGGCTCGGCCGCCAAGAGTGTGAGGCCGTTCCGCTCGAGCGAGGCCTACGTGGAGGCCATGAAGGAGGACTTGGCCGAGTGGCTCAATGCCTTGTACGGCCTGGGTCTGCCCGGCGGGGGCGACGGCTTCCTGATGGGACTGGCCACCGGCACCACTCTGTGCCAGCATGCCAACGCCGTCACCGAGGCCGCCCGCGCGCTGGCTGCCGCCCGTCCCGCCCGGGGGGTGGCCTTCCAGGCCCACAGCGTGGCGCCCGGCTCCTTCGTGGCCCGGGACAACGTGGCCACCTTCATCGGTTGGTGCCGGGCGGAGCTGGGGGTGCCCGAGGTGCTCATGTTCGAGACGGAGGACCTGGTGCTGCGCAAGAACGAGAAGAGCGTGGTGCTCTGCCTGCTGGAGGTGGCGCGGCGCGGGGCCCGCCTCGGCCTGCTGGCCCCGCGCCTCGTGCAGTTTGAGCAGGAGATCGAGCAGGAGCTGCGCGCCGCACCCTCGGCCCCCCACGCCCCGGCCGCTGAGGATGAGGAGGGCACCCCCGAAACCTCGGCTGCACCTGGGGCTCCCACCCGAGGGCCCCGCATGACGCCCATGGACCTGCGCAACCTGGACGAGCTGGTGAGTCCCGTCCTGCTAGCCTCTCACCCTGCGCTGTGCCAGGACCGGACGGCAGAGCCGGTGCCCACAACTGGTCCCGAAGCTCTGCAGGACAGCCTGTCCCGGGGAAAGGGTGCATGTATTGAGCACTGAATGTCTACCTCGCAGCCAGGAGATGAGCAGACCGACAGAGGGAGAGGTCTTGGGGAGGTCACGAGCCCCAGCCGACCTGGGATACAATCGGAGCCCGATTGCATGGGTACCTGCTAACCAGGCACCAGACAAGGGCGGGGTGTTCCTTCATCCAGGGGCCACATGAGCTGAGCCCCTCCTGTGTGCCCTCAAGTGCTAGGCAACTGCATCCACGTTGCTCAATGCGAAGTGGGTGCCTGGGACACGGCCCTGGACAAGGTGCCCTGCGCACAGTAGGTGCTCAGTGGTGCCTCGGGAAGCTCCCAGGGGCTCCACTGGCCCCTCCCACTCCCCAGGGCCCTTCCCACATCACTTATCGGCGAAGCCAAGCCCAGAGCTGCCGCTGGGAGCTGCGGAGTTAGTTCTACTTGAGCACAGAGGTCCCCCCGGGACCTCGGTGTCCCTGACACCCCCGCAGCCAGGCCAAGAGTTTCCTCCTTATCAAGGGCTTGGGGCTGCGATGTGCCAGTTCTGGAGGGCAACAGCCGGATGGCGTGGGCAGAGGCTGCCACCCCACCCCCGTCCTGGGCCAGGGTCACCCGAGGCTCCACCTGCTCATTTCCTCCGCTCTGCTGTGGGCAGGGAGGCAGGCGGGGCCGCCCACATAGCCAGCCTGGCAGCTCAGGGCCTGGAGGGACGTGTGCGTAGATGTCTGCTCACCGTGCGGGTGGCCTGTGCGTGCATGTTGGTGCGTCTGTGGTATCCCTGCCTCAGTGCCAAGTCCTGTAACCTGCCCCCTCCTGGGACCTGGCCTCCCTCTGGGCCTCAGTCTTCATGTCTGTGAAGTGGGTGAAGGGGGAGTGGGGATGGCTCCAGGGCTGCCCCCAGGCTGAGGGGCTTTGGGGATGTGCCTCGCTGGGGCCCCAAGTCCTGGCCTGACCACAGCCCCGCCATCTGACAGCCAAAGGGGAAGGAGAGCTGGTGAAAGGTCATGTGCAGAGGCTACAGGACGTCTGGGGCCACAGAGTCCAAGCTCCACTTCCCCGGAAGGACCTCCTTTCTCCTGAGCCTGGAGTGACTGACTGACAGCAGGCTCTGGGAGGAGGGGCTTCCCCCCTGACCCCCAGCCTCTCCTCTCTGGCCTCAGGTGAGGGAGATCCTGGGCCACTGCACCTGCCCGGACCAGTTCCCCATGATCAAGGTCTCCGAGGGCAAGTACCGAGTCGGAGACTCCAGCCTGCTCATCTTCGTGCGGGTGAGAGAGGGGCTGCCTGCAGCAGCCGCCCCAGGGCCGGGCTCCGAGGCCCCCGGGACAGGCTGTGACCGGCCCTTGGCGGCTCCCACAGGTGCTGAGGAGCCACGTGATGGTGCGCGTGGGTGGCGGCTGGGACACGCTGGAGCACTACCTGGACAAGCACGACCCTTGCCGCTGCTCCTCCACCGGTTGGTGCCCTCGGCCGGGCAGGCGGGCAGGGGGCTCCTCTCTCTGGCTCCACCGCTCACATGCCGCCTGTCTGCCCCCTGCAGCGCACCGCCCGCCCCCGCCGAGGACCCAAACGTTCTCCCCACAGAGGGTGTCACCCACTCCCAGCCCCCGAGCGGGCAGCCCAGCCCCAGGGGGTGAGCGGCGAGGCTCCCGGCCAGAGGTGATGCCCATGAGCTCACGAAGCGCCAAGGAGGGGCCCGAGACCCCACTCAGGTGAGAGGCAGGAAGACATGGAGGTGAGAGGTCTAGAAGGCGGGGATGGGGGTGGGAGCGTCAGCCCTGGCCTGGATGATGCAGGAGCCTGTGACTCACACCCTGGGAATAGTTCCCGTGGGTGGGGGCAGGCCTAGCTTCCCGTCTCCATGGCAACCCAACCAAACTAACAACACAGCTGGGGCGGGCCCTGGGGCTGGGTGGCAGCCAGTTCAACCAACCCTGCTTCCCTCAGGCCTGGCCCAGGAAACAGGAGGGCTGGAGCTTAGGGCCCGGGAGGCCTTGCTTCTTCCGCTGCCTTGGGGTTGAGGGGAGGGGGAGGGGAGGAGCAGGGGAGCCCTAGCTGCAGGAAGCGGCTGCAGAGCCTCACTTCTCCCTGGAAGTCCCCAGGACAGACACGAACCCCCACCGAACCCCGCAGCACCACAGGTGTCTTCCCCGCCTCCTACCAGCCACAGACGTGCTTCTTCCTTCCTCTCCCTGCCCTTCCTGCTCGCCAGTCCTCTTTCCATGACGCCCCGTCTCTCTTGTTCCCCCACCCCAGGGCCCGGGATCAGCTTCCCCCCCATCCCCGCTCCCGACGCTACTCTGGGGACAGCGACTCTTCAGCCTCCTCCGCCCAGAGCGGCCCCCTTGGTGCCCGAAGTGATGACTCGGGCACTGGCCCCCGGAGGGAGCGGCCCGGCCGGCGGCTGACCACAGGCACCCCAGCCTCCCCGAGACGACCCCCCGCCCCGCGCAGCCAGTCCCGAGACCAGCTAGATCGGGGGCGGCTCCAGGAGGCCCCACAAGGCCGGAAGGCCCAGCTGTCCACCCCCAGCCCTGCCCGGCGCGCCCGGAGCCAGAGCCGCGAGGAGCAGGCTGTGCTGCTTGTGCGTCGGGACCGAGACGGGCAGCACACTTGGGTGCCGCGGGGTAGGGCCGGTGGGGGCTCAGGCAGGAGCAGCCCCCACACTCCCCGTGCCCGCAGCCCTGCAGCCCCCCGGCCGCCCCGGATCTCCAGCCCTAGGCCAGAGCTGGGCGCCACGCCGGCCAGCGTCTTCCGCACCCCCTTGCAGCTTGACCCGCAGCATGAACAGCAGCTGTTCCGGCGCCTGGAAGAGGAGTTCCTGGCCAACGCCCGAGCCCTTGGGGCTACTGCTGGGGGCACCCCCGCTGGACCCGCCCCTGACCCGGCTCGGGCCCCGGACGCTCCCGGCCCTGACTCGGCCTACTGTTCCTCCAGCTCCTCCTCTTCGTCCCTCTGCGTCCTGGGTGGCAAGTGTGGCCAACCAGGGGACTCTGGCCGGGTGGCCAATGGGCTGCCCGGGTGCCGGGGGCCAGCCCTGTCCAGCTCTTCCGATGAAGGCAGCCCCTGCCCTGGTGTCGGGGGGCAGCCAGATGCATCTGGGAGTCACCTGGCTGGCCCTGAGCCCCCAAGGACCTGGGCACGGGGCCGGATGGACACACAGCCCGACGGGAAACCCTCACGAATTCCCACGCCTCGCGGCCCCCGCCGCCCATCCGAACCCACGGTGCCCGGGGCCTGGCGTGCCCTGCACTCGGTCAGCCCACGGGTGGAGCCGGATTCCTGGATGTGACGGACCAGCCCAGCTGCCTCCAGGCCCGTTGCTCCTCTTCCTTTTCCTTTGTGGCCTTAACCCTCCGCATCAGGGAACACCCACCCCCGCACCTCTCGGGTACCAGACCCCTTACATGGCACAATGGGACCTCTTGTACATTCCGATCGGGGGATGAGCATCGCTATTTAATTACTAATATTATTGAATGCCTTAGAGGAGCCCAACGAGGACCCTCCTGTGGCCCTGCAGAGCCTGACAGTAAAGTTTTGTTCCGGCCACTTGTGTCTGTTTCTTGTCTGTTTCATCCTTGGGGCCATCACACCCTCGTTACATGCTGGGATTCTGGAGTTAACTCCGGGGGCCAAGCCTAGCAACTCCGTTTTCTAGACATAAAACGACCCTGCCCATCCCAGAGACGCCAGGTGCACTTGCAAAGGTTCCCTCTTTATTATCTCCCGGAAGGTGTGGCTTAAGGCTCGGCCCAATGAGGCTCCTGGAGCCGCCTGCGAGCTTCCAACCAGATTCACAGTCCAGTTCCTCAGGCTCGTGAACGACTCAATGATACCCAGAAGGTTCTGATCTTGTCTGATGAGGCTTGGAGCCTGTCTGGGTCCAATTGAAATTCAAAAAAAAGGCCTGTCGCCCAGGAAACTGGGTGGGAGCTCCCCTCATCCAATCAGGGAGGAGACTGTCCTGTCCAATCCGAAGGAAGCTGGGCCAGCTCCTCCAATCCAGGCCCCTGGTTGGTCCACTCAAAGGGTCCGGCTCTCCCAGCAGCTTCGCGGTCCACTTTGGTCACATGAGGCTGCAGTGTGCGGGGTGCAGCGCCCCCTGCAGGCGCAGGGCGGGGTGAGCGGGCCGCGCGCGCACCAGGATGCAGCGGAGCAGCTCGCGGAAGAGGCGCAGCACGTGCCAGTTGTACTTGGCCGAGCACTCGAGGTAGCCGCAGCGCCAGCCCCTGCGCACCAGGGCGGCCAGGGCGCGCCTAGGCCCAAAGCGCAGCCGCTGCCGGTCCCGCTTGTTGCCGACCACGAGGATGGGCGCCTCGGGCGCGCCTGCCGGCCTGGGGGGGCCAGGGAGCCATGAGGGCGGCGGTGCCGGGGACCCCACGCCAGAGAATTCCCCCAGTGGGGACGTACCCTCAGGAGCACCCTCTCCTGCGGCCAGAAACCCCCAAGCGAACACCAGACCCGTGAGCGCCAAAGACCTTCCCATGCAAGGACGCAGGCCCAGGACAGCAAAAGAGCCGAACCCCTCCCCGGGGGCAAGGCCAGGCCCGACGGGCCAAAGCGCGTGTCCTTCCCCTCCCCACCAGCCCTGCCCTCACCTGGTCTCCGCAATTCGCTGCCGCAGGGCCTTCACGTAGTCGAAGCTGTCGGGGCTGCAGATGTCGTAGACCAGCACGAAGGCGTCCGTGTCCTGCAAGCTCCAGTCCTTCGGGCCCGGCCACTCCTGGGGGCGGGAGGCCGGGGTGGGCCGGGGCGGGCCGGGGCCGTTTCCCCCTGTCCTGACTTCTGCGGGGGGGTCTTGACGCTAAACCCACAGGTCACGCTCATCCTCCTCTGAGCCCTGGGCCCGACTGTCCCTGTGGCCAAAGCTGCTTGAAGCTGGTCGGCCACCAGCCCTCCCTCAGCCCAGGTCGCCTCTCCGCCTGCCCTCTAGTCTCTTCCTCATCCTTCCAGCCTTTAACTCTCAGGCGCCTCCCCTCGGCTCGGCCCAATGAGGCTCTGGGGCAGCCGTTTTCCCGCCCCTAAAGCGAATTGCAAAGCCCGTGGCCTGGCGTGGGCAGCTGCAAACGGTTAGGCCTCGAGGACTAACACACGCTCTCATTTGCACCTGGGAGGCTGTTGCCACTTCACTCGTCCGATGGGTTCAGCCCAGGTGCCGCCCTCCCTCCCGGAAACCCTCCCTCCTCCTGCCTCTTCCCCTCTCCGAGGGCTGAGTCTGTTCTGGACTTTCCACAAATGACTCCACGAGTCTTTGCTCAGGTCACAGACAGGAGGGAGCAGAGAATGGCACCCCCTCCCCGAAAGGGCATCCCTGTGTCTGGCCCCAACTCTCCCTCTGCAGCTCCGTTCAAGGCCCTGAACACAGGATGCTCCACCCCGCACGGAGCCAGACCCCCAGGTGGAGGCGGCACAGATGGAGGGACAGACGGAGGCACTTTGCACATCGCCTGGGGCCCCGGCTTGTGCGCCTCAGGCCAGCGAGAAGGTGGGACACACAACACGGGGGCACACGTTCATCCTTCAACCCATAGGCACCGTGTGCACCCTCGTGTGCACCGACCCCCCCCCCCCCCACACACACACACACTGTCACGCCCTCCGGCCGCTACCTCGAGGCCTCCGGGTCTCTGACCGGGTCCAGCGCCGTCCCCGTCGCGGATGCTCAGGTCGTAGACTGCGCCGTCGAGCAGCACCGCCGGCCGGTAGAGGCAGGGCCCGTCCGTGGGCTGGTGGCGCTCGGGGTAGTCCCCGAACAGGAACTGGCGGATGATGGCCGTCTTGCCCACGCCCGGGGCGCCCAGCACGGCCACCCGCAGGCTGCCCCCCATGGCCGGCGCGCGCTGCCGCGCCCCGCGTGGGGAGCCTCATGGGCCGGCGCCGCTGTGCGCCCCGCGCGCCCTGCCCGGTGCGCCCGGGCCCCTCCGCTCCTCGTCGCCCCCGGAGCACCCGGGGCCGGGGCGGCCGGGCGGGAGGACGGAGCGGGCGGCGGGAGGACTGACAGCCGAGCCGGCGGACGGGCGCCCGAAAGCTCGGGGAGCCGGGACCCACGCGCCGCGCGCAGACCCCGCCTCCGCCCGCAGCGCGACGGGAGCGCCGCCGGGGCGCGGGGCACGGAGCCGGCTTCCTCGCCGCGAGGGTCCCGCCGCGGAGCGGGGCGCGGGCCGTGCTGCCTCCGGGCGCCTCGCTCCCTGCGTCCTGCTCCCGCTCCGGCACCGGAGTCGCCGCCTCGCCGATGAGGTAACCGCCTGCCCCTCCCGCCGCCCCCGACTCGCCGGACGCCTCCCGGGAAGGGTCGCGGGAAGGTGACGGGCGCAGGAAGCCCGAGGAGGGGCCCGCCCTCCGCGCCCGCGCCGCTCTCGCCGGCCCCAGAACAGGAGCCCTTCCCGCCGCGCCCGCGTCCCCGCTCCGTCCCCGCTCCGTACCCCGCTCCGTCCCCGCTCCGAAGCCGCTCGGACCGCCGGCCGCGGGGCTCACGCCGCCTGGGTCGGGCCCGGCCCCCGCCGTGTGACCTTGGGCGAGTCACGCGCTGCGCGGGCTCCCTGCTCCGTCCGCATCCATCACCTCCGAGACCTGCAGGGCCGGCCCTTCACCAAGCGATTACGTCAGCGGCCCCTGCGCCCACAGCCGCAGCCCGGACTCTCTGAAGTTGGGGGGCAGTGGCCTGAGGGGCCCTCCCACCCTCCGGCCACGGGGGGAAGTGGTCAGCACCACCCAGTGTCAAATGGCCGTCGTGCAGGGAGGGGCGGACGGAGGGTGCTGAGCCCAGGACCCGCCAGGTGTCAGCAGCGGAGCCCCGATCCCGGCCCAAATCCGGTGGAAAGAATCAGAAACCGGTTGACACCGCCTCCACCCCTGCCAAGGCCGTGTTCTGCCTGCGTCTCCACCTGTGGTCCTGCCTCCCTCCTCCCTGGAGCCGGTGAGAAGCTCCTTCCCCGCAGGCTGGGGGAGTCTGGGGGTGCCAGCTGCCCTCCCCTCTCCGGCCTCCTTCCTGCAGAGGGGGCTCCCCATCCCTGACCAGATGCCCAGGCACCGGGGAAACGCACTTTCCCGTCTCTGCACTGGCCGGGGTTTCACTTACTGCTTTGCGCCCAATGGCCAAAGCTGGAACAATTCAAGCAACAAAATAATGTGGTTTTGGATTAAACCCAAATTATAAAATAAATATTTATGCCTCCAAACAGATATAATCGATTGAATAAAGGAGGATGGGTGCAGAAACACATCTCCTTACGAAAGAATCCCAGTGGCTTCTGCAGCACCCCCTGCCCCCTCCTCCCCGAGTGTAGGCTGCACTTGGGGACTTGCTCCCAGAGCACAGACGGGGAGAAAGTCACTTCACAGCACAGAAAGCTGCACCCACCGCCTTAGCCAAGTGACCCGGGCTAAGGGGACAGTGAGAAACCCTGCCGATGGCCTGGACCTGTGAGATGCTAGGAGGCGAAGGCCACCACTTGGATCTTAAAAACTCATAATACCAGTCTCACCCTGAGAAAAACATCAGACAAACCCAGTGGAGGGATAGAGTCTACAAAATACCTGACCAGTACTCCTTGAAGTTACTAAGGACCAAAGGGTCCCAGGTTCGATTCCCAGTCAAAGGCATATGCCTGGGGTCGGAGGTGCAATCCTGGCCCCGGTCGAGACGTGTGTGGGAGACACCAGTTGATGTGTGTCGCTCTCACATCGATGTTTTTCTTTCCCTCCCTCCCTCCATCTCTTTCACTTTCTCTAAAAATCAATGGGAAAAATATCCTTGGGTGGGGATTAACCAAAAATAAAAAATAAAAATGCAGTGGCCCATGAATAGACAGATTTGCTGGTACAGAGCAGAAGCCACAAAAGCATATATATATATGTAGTATATGAGAAAATGGCATTTCAGATCTGTGGGATAGGATGAATTATTCAGTAAATGGTGTGAAGACAACTGGGTAACCATCTGGGAAAAGAGGAAGTTGGATCCCTAACATAAAGCCCAGATGGAATCGGATCAAAATGCAAAAACTAAGATCAGGTAAGTATAGAAAGAAGAAATTAAAAGATTACATAAATAATTTCAGCAAGGAAAAGGAAAAAGCAATAACAAAATGGGGAGAAATCATGACAAAGCAGGAAGAAAAGGACCAATAACCACATAGAAAAACAGGCAAGCCCTGGCAGGGGTTGGCTCAGTTGGTTGTCATCCCATGCACCAAGAGGTCGCTGGTTCGATTCCCACTCAGGGCACATGCAGGGGTTGCAGGCTTGATCCCGCACACGGGTTGTGCAGGAGGCAGCCAATCAATGTTTCTCTCTCATCGATGTTTTCCTCTCTCCCTCTCCTTTCTCTGTTTCTTAAAAAAAAAAAAATCAGTAAAAACATATCTTTTTTAAAAAATATATATTTT
This sequence comes from Myotis yumanensis, assembly GCF_028538775.1. Lineage (NCBI taxonomy): Eukaryota > Metazoa > Chordata > Mammalia > Chiroptera > Vespertilionidae > Myotis > Myotis yumanensis. The sequence continues at coordinate 24,594,592 of NW_027223770.1, forward strand.
ATTGATTTTTTACAGAGAGGAAGGGAGAGGGATAGAGAGTTAGAAACATTGATCAGCTGTCTCCTGCACATTCCCCACTGGGGATGTGCCCACAACCAAGGTACATGCCCTTGACTGGAATCGAACCTGGGACCCTTGAGTCTGGAGGCTGACGCTCTATCCACTGAGCCAAACCGGTTAGGGCAGTAAAAACATATCTTAAAAAAATATGGTCACAGGTTTGATTCCGGTCAAGGATACATACCTAAGTTGTAGGCTCGATCTGCAGCCCGGGTCAGGGTGATGCGGGAGGCAACCCATCAATGTGATTCTCTCACATAGATGTTTCTCTCTCTGTGTGTCTCTCCCTCACCCTTCCTCTCTCTAAAAATCAATGGAGAAAAAAAATCCTTGGGTGAAGATTAACAAAAGAGAAATGAGCAAAAATTATAAAGATAGCTCATAGGAAAGGATATATAAATGGCTCAAAAACATACAAATGAGCCCTGGCCACGCAACTCAGTTGGTTAGAGCGTGTTCCCAATACCTCAAGGTTGTATGTTTGATTCCCACTCAGGGCACATACAAGAATCAACCGACGGATACATCAATAAGTGGAACAACAGATCAATGTGTTTCTCTCTCTCTTTCTCCCCCTTCTTTCTCTAAAATCAATAATAATGATAATTAAGAAAATAAAACACGAACAGAGGCGTGTTTAAAACACAGTCAGATACGCTTTTTCACCACCAGCTTGGCACATATCAATACGCTGAGTGTGTGAGGTCACGGGGACAGGCATCCATGGCTGGCTGGGGGAACGTAAGCTGGAGAGTGTTTAGCAACAGCCATCAAAATTACAAACCTTTGACACAGCGATTTCCATCGCAGGCACTGACTGCATATGAAAGTGAACATTCTTTGCAGTATCACTTGTACTAGCAACACTGCAGACACAACTCTAACAGACATCTCGGGGGCACTGGTTCCTGGTGGTACCTCCACTCACTGGAAAGCCATCCACTGTTATAAAAAGGCATTAGGACTCTCTGTGATGGACTGATCATGGAAAAGGCTCCAAGATATAAGCTGCAGAATGGGTGTATTCCATGCTAGCACTTGTGTATAAAAAGGGGGGGAAACCACGGTAGACACCATTGAATCTCTTTGGAAGGTAACATTGATTTCTTTGGAGAGGAAAAAAATTTTTTTTCACTTCTATCCTTTAAGCCACGTGAGTGAATTACCTCTGCAAAACAAGAACTAAAATAGAGAATGTAAAATGCTTACACGCTCTGGCCCAGTCACTCTGGGGCTAGATTCTGCAGCTCAAACAAGGATGTCTGTAGAAGATGTTCAATGCACCGATGCTGGGACGGGCAGCAGATGGAAACAGCCTGCATGTCCGCCAGCTGGCACTGGCTGACGGCAGCCGTGCACGCAGGGAGTACTGAAGTGGGTCCATTGGACAATTAGGTAAGAAAAGCAGTGCAGGTAGTGTCTGGAGTGTGCTCCCACTTGTTTATAAATAACCCGTGGATTTGCTTTCATACGTGCACAGAATATTCCTGGAAGAAATCCAAAATCTAGCAACGGAGGCTGCCTCTAGGGAGGGAAACTAAGAACGAGGGAAGGGTGGGAGGGAGACCTCAATCCTCTGTGTAGCTGATCTTACCATGGTCCAGAATCACTCCGTAAAATAACGAAAACATTTCAACAATAAAGAATTATTTAAAAACAACAAAAACAGCAAACCACTAGTTGAAGATTAAAAATGTAAAATGAGCCCGGCTGGCATGGCTCAGTGGCTGAGCATCAACCTATGAACCAGGAGGTCGCAGTTCAATTCCAGGTTGCAGGCTCAGTTCCGGGGGGGTGGCGGGGGGGGGGGGGCGCGTGCAGGAGGCAGCTGATCAATGATTCTCTCTCATCATTAATGTTTCTCTCTCCCTTCTTCTCTGAAATCAATAAAATATAAAGTAAAATGAGGTCATGCCACAGGCCTTAGTAAGTGGCTGGCAGACAGGCTGTTGAATTCCTCAACCGGCTGGGAAGGCCCAGGACGCCAAGGCCCCTGAGAGGTGTCAGGCTGAGAGTGGGGAGTGCCAGGGGTGAGGGAGGAGGCATGTGATGGGTCCACACCGAGGGGAGGGAGGGACCGGAAGCTGAAGGCACCAGCTGGATATTCCTAAGGCACTTTTCCTGGAGCCTGGGCCTCCTGCTGTTTTCCGATGCAGTGATGTGGTGAAGCCCAGCGTGGGGAACTGTCTCAGTTTCTCTCTGAGTATATTCAGGTGGCTGGGTCCCATCCTGCCAGGCACCGTGTGCGTGGGAGAGGGCAAAATCACGGCAAGGTCCTGCCCACAACTGCCCAAGATCCGGCCACGGCTTGAGTTAGGAAGGCAAATTCAAGATGTCCGGTGACAGTGCAAGGCCCTCTGTCCAACCAGGCCAGCCTCTCCCCGGCTCTCCTCACCCCAGGGGCTCAGTGCTGGGCCTCGTTCCCCATCGTCCCCCACTGAGGACAGCTACCCTACATTCAACTCTTTGGTGCTGGAGCGGTGCCATCAGAAAGCTCTGAGGTCCCTGATGGCTGAGCCAGCAGTGCACTCACAGGGTGTTGGGGTGGACGGCGGGCCCCCAGTGCGGCAGGAGCAGCAGGCCACCGGCAGGCAGGGTAACAGCCTCTCCCCTCCAGGGCCCAAAACCCGGCCCTCGCCCACAGCCCGAGGGGACTCCAGCCCGGGTATCCAGGGCCTTCTGAGCCTGGGGACTTTCCGGTGAGGTGGAGCTAGGGTTGTGCAATCGCGGGCCTAGGCTCTGGGTCCCTAGGACAGCATGACAATACCCAGGGGTCGGAGGTGGGACAGTGGAGGGCCAGGGGTCCCTGCCAATGCCTGGTCCCCAGGCAGCTGGGAAGGCAGCCATGTGTCAGAGGTGGGCAGGGAGCAGGAAGTGGCTGGGGCTGGAAAGGCAAGGGACCGGCTGGTTCTCCCTCAGAAGCAGGCTGAATGCCTACCAGCCACGAGGCCCTGAGAACCCCGAGCAGCTCTGCCGTCGAAGCCCTGCCCAGGGTCTGGCTGCCCTCCCCCGAAAGCTAGGCCAATGCCAGGCTCAGGGCCAACGGAGCATCCCTGGTAGCAGCTGTCAGCTCAGTTCCCACACTCAGCCAGCTGCAGCTGCAAGGTGGGGACAGCGTGCCCAGACAGGCCTGGTGCGCAGCCTGCCCGCCAGAGCCCGTCTCCTGCAGCCACTCCCAGGAGCCTCCCTGATGGCAGGGAGCTGAGGGAAACCAAACCATGTCAGCCCTCTTGGCCAACATCAAAAGGCCAGACGGTGTCTGCTCGGGTAGAGTTGGAATCAAGGGTGGGAGAGGTGCCAGGGAGACCAGCAGGACCCAGAAGTCAGTGTTTAAGGACAGGGTGGAGGGAGACAGTCCTGAGTGCCAGGGAGGAGCTGGGCACAGAGCTCAGCACGTAACCCTGGACCCCAGGGGACCCACACCCCGACCGGAAGGGCCTCAGGTAGGACCTGACACACTGGCCAGGGACATGCTTGATGTCATCGTTTTTATTCACTTTCTCTTTCTGAAAATAAGAGTAAACATACAATATATAGTCTCTGTTTATATATATTAGATATAGTTACTGCAGGGCTCAGAAAATCATCCTCAACCAGCTTTCAATTCTGACATTTGGGGGAAAGGGAAAGAAGTGTCCGTGATTGCCAAAAGCAGACTCTTTATTATTAAACAGCAGTAACAGGAAAACCTAATGCTCTGTCAGACACACTGACACTGGGAGGCCAGGAGGAGGGTAGCAGACGTGAAGGAGAAACGCTGGACAGGAGGTGCCCCGCTTACCTATGTCCCCACCCTCAGCCCCCTCGGCTCTGGGAGCCCAGGGGACACTGAGGAATGCACCACAGGCAGTGACGGCCCTCAGGGCAGAGAGGGAGCGAGCGGGGGTGGGAGGGGTGTGTGCAACTGCCGAGGGAGCAGGGGCCTGGGCAGGGCTCTGGGAGCGTCTGCCTGGTCTCCCCATGCTGGTCAGCTCTTGGAAGGCTGTGGCCCAACTGGATGGACGCAGGGAGAGAGGTTGGGGTGGGGAGGAGGTGCAGGTCATGGGAACCCCTGATTGACAAAGCAGCCCTCCTGGTACCAAGGGGACCCTCCACGCACACCAGGACAGCCTGGCAGGGCCCGTCCCACTGGAGTGGGCAGTGGGGGAGGGTCGCTACCACCAACCCGGAGAGACGGGGGCAGGGCGCTTCCTGGGCTGGGAGCCTGAGGGGGGGAACTTCGCACTTGCCCTCAGGCACCAGGAAAGGAAGAGAGCTCTGGGTCTCCCTGTGCAGCCTCGGTGACGGCTCTGGCTCTGTCTCCTTTGGTCTCCTCCTCACTGACCCTAAATGTCAGCAGCAATGGAAGAGGGGCCTCCAAGCCTGGGAGAAACTGAGATTTCGCTCCAGGAGGGGGGCCACCCTGCCCTGAGGACCCAAGCGGGCCCTGCAGTCAGGACCAGGAAGCCCTGTGGGTGGCCAGGAGCCTTGCCAGGCCCCTCCTGGGAGGAGGGACTGTCACCCCACAGGGGGCTCCTCCATGGGCTGGCAAAAGGCTGGGGTGGGCCCTGGTCGGGGCCTCAGTTCTTGAGGATGGTCTCGTAGGCCTGGTACACGTGCTGGGACACCTCGGGTGCTCGACACTTCAGGGACAGCTGCAGGGGAGAGAAGGCCGCACTCACTCTGGGCTCCTCTCCGGGGCTGTCATTTACTAGGCTGGGAGGGAACACGTGGGAGGACAGACAGGGTGGGGGCCAGATGGAGGTGTGGTGTGCACACGTGGCTTGGTGGCAGCAGCGTGGCTGGGCAGCTGTGTGGTGAGGGAGAGGGGGCGGCCGCCGCAGCCAGCCGGGTGTGGACCAAATATACTTGCAGCCCACACACCTGCTGTCTGTCAGCCACGGGCCCTACGGCAAGCAGCGTGAATCAGCAGCCGGAGGCTGTGAGGGAGGCCCAGCCCCCACCCTGCAGAGCTGCCTGGCTCCCACAGCCATGGGGACTGAGGTCCCTGAGGAGGTATGGGGGGGGAGGGGGGGCGGGCAGGGAGGGAGCAGGCTTCTGCTCTGGGAGATGGTGGGGGCGCCGGGGGTTCTTCCTGATTTCTTGCACAGAAAGCAGGTACGCCAGAGACTTGGCCTCAGCTCTAACTGCAACAGGAGCTGGAGAGCACAGGTAGAGGAGCAACAAGTGCCACCACCCCTTCTGCCAGAACTGCTGCTCTGAAGGGTGCAATTAGGAAGGGAGAGGGCAGGTGGCACCAGAAACCAGCAGCAGTGGCCCCAAGGGGCACAGTGTCCTCTAAGGGCTCTGTGCACACTGTGTGTGCTGGGAAGTGGGGTACCAGCTCCTCAGAGGGGGCCACCTGGTTGGGAAGCAGCGGGGTGTCAGCAGAGGGCAGCTAGCTCTCCTGCCTGCAGCCTGGATGGGGACCAGCAGAGTGCAGAGGCCAGGAGAGCCGGGGGTGCATTGGAGCCAAGCCAGGAGGCGGGGTGTGCAAGTTGTGGCTGGGGAGGACGGAGGGGAAAGAGGAAGAGAAAAGCAATCCGCTAACCTCCAAGTCCTGCACCACGGGCATCAGCAGGGAAGGTGGACATGCAGCAACCAAACACAAGGAGACGGAAATTACCACCACTGCAGCCTTCACCCAACCACAGAGCCAAGGCCGCCAGCGGGGCCCAGGGAGCAGTGTCTGGAGGGCCATGCCTGCCAGAGACTTGGGTGCAGGGGAGAAGCAAAGCCCGGTGCTCTCTGGGGCCTGGACCAGCAGCCTGGTGTCCAGGACCACCACGCACTACACAGAAGCCATGTCCTGACGGGGTCTGACTCAAAGGCTGGGAAGGACAAGCTGCTCGGAATCACCATCCTCGCAGGCGGGCCCTCAGGCAGGCCACTGTGCCGCCTCACAGGGCCCAATGTACAGAACCGTCTAGTCCAAATCACCGTCCTGAGACCCAGCTTGGTGTCTTATTTGGGTAACTTGATGGGACTGAGTTGAAAGCTTTCTAAGATCCTTTTAGGGACAGAATTCTGATGCCCATTCACACCAGCCTCAAAGGGACTCCAGCCTGGCTGGGCTAGTGTCCTCCATCAGAGCTGCCCCGGGGCCTGGGGGTGGGCAAGAGAGGCTGCCCAGGACAGAGGCCCCAGGCTGGCTGGGCGGGAGCGGGGGCCCTCACCATGAAGTTGGGGTTGCCCGGCTGGATGCGCAGCTCCGCCAGCACCCAGATGCCATTGGTCAGCTTCAGGGACTGGTAGAGCATGTCCTGACCCTCCACGTTCCTCTTGGCGACTGTGAAGATGTTGCTACTCTGCAGCCTGCTGCTCACGGCCTCTGAGGGTCAGAAGGCCCCCCAGTCAGTGACGGGGGAGGGATTGGGTGTAGGTGAGGGGCAGTGTGGACGGGTGGGGGGTGCTCAGGAGTCCTACCCGCATTGAGGGGACAGTCTCTGATCTGGAACTGGGCTTCATTCTCATTGGGAATGTCCTTCCACGTGGCCAGGAAAATCTGCCGGTCTGGGAGGAAGGGGGAGAGAAGACGGACCTCGGTAACTCATGGCCCCGGGCAGTAACACTGAGCAGGAAACGGGTCTGCCTTGAAACAGGACAGGCATGAGCTTTGCCACAGCAGCTCCTGCCTCCTGAGCAAACCCTCCGCCCATGCTGCTCCCAAAAGACCCCGGGCTTCCTGCCTCGGGGCCTAGCTCTCCCCCAGCACCCACAGATGCCTCCTCCCGCTCTGGCCCCGAGCAGCCTGCTCGTTAGTCAGCCTGAGTTACAGGACTTCGGTGGTGGCTGAGACATGAGGGGGGCAAAGTGCTCCACGCAGCGCTGAGCTGGAAGTGAGTCCTCTGGGCCCTGGGATGAGTCGCTCAGGGGTTCCAGCCAGGGCAGAGGAGATGGGCATCAGGTGTGAGGCATGGCCTGGGCTCCCTGCCTTGAGGGCCCAGGAGACAACTGTCTAGAGGCCAAAGGCAAGGCGGAAGGGCAGAGCTAGAGAACGGAGGAGTGAGATGGTTCCTGCGCGGCATGCCCCCTGGTGGCCACAGTTGGTCTGACAAGACCCTGGCGGCCCCCATGGAAGTGTGCCCGTCAGTGCAGGCTCAGCAGAGAAGCTGGTGACTCACAGGTGCTGCTGTGGGGCAACCCATCCATCTATTCCAGGAGCCCCAGGGCTGACTTCACGACTCACCCATCTTCCCGTCCTCCACAAAGAGGATGTGCAGCGGGTACAAGGTGCTGAAGTAGAAGACATCAATGTTGTTCTTCACAGCCACCTAGGAACAGGGGGCCCGAGTCGGTCCCTGAGGCCTGGCCCCCACCTCTGAGGCCTAGGAAGGGCCCACGCCCTGTGCCCCAGACCTGATCAGATTCCCTCACAGGCCTTCCCTGGGAGCCACGCCCTTTGTCCCCTCTGCTCAGGCCTCCTGGGCACATGTGTGGCCAAGAGCAGGACTCCACACACACACACACAGGCCCAGACCGTCCCACCAGGCTCCCCCCTGGGGTGGGTGTGCGGGTAAAGACGAGGGGCGTGGTCCCGCCGGAACACACCTGGAGGTTGTTCAGAGGCTCCATCTTCATGACTGAGCCCACCGTGTTGAGAGGCAGGGAGATCTCCACGGTCTGGTTGGGGCTGAGTGGCGCATGGACCTGGAGGGGAGCAGCGGGGGCCAGACCAAAGCTGTGGAGAGAGAAGTCCCCGTAGGGACGGCAGGGAGCAGGCGCTGACACATGGGCTCCTCCAGCCCCAGAGCCGGGGCACCGGTTGGCAAGAAGCCTCTCCCGTAAGCCGGCCTCACGCCAGGCCCAGGCCCAAGCCAGAAAGACCAACTTCTGACCCTGACCCTGCAGCCCGCAATGGCCTGGCGGACAGGAGGACAGAGTGTCAGGCGGCTGCAGGCTTGAGCCCATCTCTGCTCCTCTTTGTCCTCTGGGCTAGGCACTGGGCAGACGCAGTAAGCACAGCCTCGCCCTGCCCCTCAGAGCGCTCCATCTGATACCTGAAAACTCCGCGCCTGCCCAAGTTGCTGCTGCCCATTCCCATCTCCCAGGAGGGAGCTGACCATCCCAAGTGACACACAGGAAAGGCCTGCTTCTAGATAAAGCAGCACAGGGGCCCATCAGGAGGACCCCAGGCGTGTGAGTCACCCCAGCACAGGCTCTGGGAAGATATGTAACAGTTATGATGGGCACCATGAACTGAGGATTTGGAATTACACCAATCCCTATCCTCATAAAAGAATGACAGGTATAGAGTCTCCCAGCTTCCGGGACACACAGATTCAGGGAGGGTGAGTGGCTCTGCCTGAGACAGAGCAGGAGATGACTGGGAACTGCAGGCCCTGGTGCTGGCCCGGCACTCCGGGCTTCCGGGGGCTCCACCACAGCTGCCGCGTGACCTGCTGAGCCCAGGCCATCACCTGCTCACAGAAGAGGATGGCCCTGACCTCCCTGGGCTGCCAGGTGGCTCCAGGGAGACAATATTTTGAAAGCCCTTGGCATAGGGCCTAGAACTTAGGAAGCTCTCAACACACAGTCAGTTTGTTATGAGTGATCACAGGACCACCCCTTGGAGCCTGGAGTGTCTGTGGCCTCCAGGGTCACATGAGGGTCAGTGGGAGAGCAGCTGCCACCCTCCCTGGTCTGACAGAGGGTCAGGACCCACTGGCCCGAAGGCTCTCCCTGAGGAAGCAGCCCCTTCAGTCAACTTCTTAGAGGCTCAGTTTGCTCATCACTAGAGCTGCTCAGGAAGAAGAATCATCAGGAGAGGCTGCTCAGTTCTCCGGGAGCTCGGGCCTCGCCGGCCTGGTGCATGGAGACCCTCATGGTGCCAGACGGCAGACTTCCCCCCGACCCCCCGTGCAGGGGACCTGCTGGGGATGAGAAGCCTGGAGCAGCCACCACTCCCCATCAGCCTTCTTAGAGCTGGGAGCAATTCAGGGCTGGGAAGGAGGCCCCAAGCTCCTGTTATGTGGGGTTTTGCCAAAGGCAGGCTCCTCTGCTGGAGCTGGGTTTCTGTCAGTAAAACACCTCTTTGGGCAGGGGAGGAAGTCAATCGAAGGGGAGAAACCATACCCCTTGGCCCAGTACTTCGAAGTCCACATTAAGAGGTCATTGGGGGAGAGATTAGACAGTTTTGGTCTGAAGTGTGGTTGTGAGGAACACCCGCCTTCACCAGGAAAAAGGGCCCAGGCCCCTGCAGCCTCAGCTCCGAAATGCAGCCACCACAGGGCGCTCAGCAGGCTGGCCGTGGGCGCTCACCTGTTGCGGTTGAACTGGATGGCAAAGTCGGTCATGACCTGCAGGGCCTTGTTGGTCAGCTGCAGGTCCATGGAGATGGAGCCCACCTGGCGGGTGAAGGTGCCCGAGATCTCCAACCCCTTGGCTTTCATGGCGGGGAGCCAGATCTGCAGGGAAGGCAGTGGGCAGGGGCTGCAGTTCGCCATTTCCCCAAAGCTCAACAGCCTCCCTGAGAGTCCTTCCGCTCTCTCCCCTGCAGGGGCCTCCCTGCCTTTACCGCCAGGGGATGACAATGTGTATCTCAGCAGGAGAACAGCCCTGCAGGGCCACCCGGGGCCACCACCACTGGAGCAGCTCAGGTAGGGAAGTGCTTGGTGTGCCCAAAGGCTGGCCCAGATTCTCAGAGATCAAAGAAGGAACACTCAGGAAGGAGGCCGAGGAAGGCGAGGACAGCCTCCTGAGGAGCCAAGGAGACCTGAGGCCCAGAGCCCAAGGCCATGCTGGGCCTCCGCCAGGGCTGTGGGCCTCCCTGGCCGTCACAGCCTGTCCTCTCCACAGAGGCAGGGCTGGCCTTTAATTGCGGAAACTGGTCTAAGGACAGTACCTAAGGGCCCCTTGCTGGCAGGCCCCCTGCTGTTTGGCTGCCCTTGTCATCCTGGTCTCAAGTGTAAGAGCTGCCTCTTCCGAGAAGCCCGTCCCCTGGCTCCTTCCCTAGTGATACAGGGAGTATTTGCTGAGCAAAGAGCTTGAATTAAAGCCCTGCCCATCTGCTGGTGTCACCCTGTGGACGTGCAATGCCTCTCAGGCCGTCATCTCACTCAGATGGCTCCCAGCAAGGGCAAAAGGCTCAGGCGCTCCTGGACAGCTTCCCCAAGATGTCCTGTTAGCAAACGTCCCATCATCTCTCCAGTTGCCAACTCCAGGCACCTCAGAGCCATCTGGGCAGTAGCCTTCAGCCCACCCTGACCCTATACCAGGCACCTCTTGGTTCACGGGTCGACGCTCAACCTGGGCTTATTGATTATTTTTTAAATTACAGGTGTAGGTAAATGAGGTCCACAGATCTCATTTAAGGACAGAGAGGAAGGGGCATTATAAAACGTCTATTATCAATGAGAGGCACTGGTTGGACAGCACTGAGAAGCGCTGCTCCAAGTCGATGGGACTGTGCTAGTTCCCTGGAGGATGCCGGCTCTCCCACACCTCCAGGCTTTCCCGCAGGCTGGAGCCCCCTCCCCACTTTGCCTGGGTAAGTCTGACTTGATCTGCAGGCCTGAGCGCCAGCTTCCCTAGGATGCCTTTCCCTGGCCACCCCCATGCCTGACTCAGCATCTCTTCTCTGGGCTCCCACAGCCCCCAGCTGCCCTGGGCATGGTGCTGGCAAACTGCAGCTCCTGGAGCCCGCCCCGCTGGCCTGAGCAGATTCCATAGAATGGGCCGTTTTAGGAGCCCGCACATCAGTCTCTAACTTCTCTCCGCTTTTGCCACAAGAGGAGGCATGGCACTTACTGCTTTGGGGGCCACATATGATCCTGACAGGGTGCCCACGCCACTGGTCAGGTCAAAGAGATCACTCAGGCCACTGCCCATGGGTGCACCTAGGTTAGCTGGTACTGTTGCTGCTGGAGGTGTCACGAAGTTGGGGCCCCCGATCTGGAAAGGAAAGAGAAGGGGTCAGTGGCAGGCACCAGAGGCAGGGTCATCAGGGGCCTGGGATGAGTGTAGCCACCTGGCTCTTTAGAAAATAGGGTGGGCGGGCCAGGAGGGGACCCCACAAGGCTTCTGTGACATCAACTCTAAGTTGCAGAAACAAGAAAGAGTGAGGTGGGTGGAGAAGAGAGGCCGAGCTCTCCTGTGCCCTGCAAATCTCAAGCCTTAGGGGTGACCTCTAGGAAAGCTGGGGACACTCGTAAACACTCAGTCCACGGATAAAAGGGGCACCGGAGGCACACTGCTGTAAGAGGGCTGTGCTAAGGAGACGAGAGTGTGCCCTCCAAGATACCAGAGAGGGCCCATGGGGACAGAGAGGACCAGCGATCCTCAGGATGACCAGGCAAATTGTCACTGGGTAGTGAGGACGGGATGAGGAATTCATGGATTTAGGGGCCCAGGGGCAGGTGGACTGCCAGGACAGAGGCTGCCAGGACACTGGATAGAGGCCAGGGCTCAGCAGGGAGGGCCTGCTTTGACATCATCTGCCTCTTGGGATGTTAGGCCAGCGCTCTCAGGAGGAGCAGGGACGAAGGCTTGGTGACGCAAGGGTTGAACCGTACCCCTTCAGGCTCATCCCCCATCTCCAAGCAGAAGCAGGCAGGGTGAAGAGAACAGGCAGCCACATGCAGAGAGAAAAGCCAGGAAGGAAGACATACAGAGAGACGAGGTGAGGGGGGGAGGTAGAAAGAAGGAAAGAGAGAAGATTAGTTACTGCCGCCCCATCCAAGATGAGTCTGGTGCAAGGCTGTGCCAGGACTAGGAGGGGCCTAGACTGTTTCCATGATGAGCACTAGCCCCCGGGTCTGACCCTACCACCCACATCCTGTGCCACAGCCTCGGGATCTGAGCCGGGCATGACTGAGTGACACAGGTTCTGCTGCCCGCTCTACCGTCTCTACCAGCTGCCTGAAGAAGTTCCAGGGAGATACCCAGGCCAGTCTCACACCACCTTCCTACAGGGGAGCAGAACTGTCCCTTTCTCTCAGGCCCGCCGGGCTGCTGCCCCAGCTGGTGCAGGGTTTGGGGTGCATGGACACAGATCTGGCTCCTTCAGCCTTACAGGGCCACGGTGCCTGCAGGGTCAGACTCGGGGAAGGGACTAGGACTGGCCGAGCCTGCCCCAGGTCTCTTGGGGCTCAGTGGCAGGACCAGGGCTAAGTCCTGTGTCTGCCATTTAGCAGCTGTGCTCTCTCGGAGGGAAAGTCTCCTGACCCTTTAGCCTCAGTTTTCTCACCTACACGTAGGGAGCTACATGATCACCTTCATGGGCAGAGGTGCCTGGCACACAGGACGTTCAGTGATTGCTCCTCGGAAGAGCATTACCAATGGCATCTAGAGGGGTTCCCAGGACATACCAGGCTGTCAAGGCCGCCACCGAGAAGGTCCACAGCTCCCATTTGCACCGAGGAGGTGGCCAGGGGTGGGCCACTCACTGGGGGGCCGAGGTCCAGGTTGAGGAGGTCACCCAGCAGGTCCCCCTGGGCGGGAATGACATCTGGCTGCTCACCAGAGGGCGCTCCAGCAGGGGCTGTCTCAGGGCTCTCTGTGCTCTCGCTCCTTCAGGGATGCAGGAGGGAGAGGATCAGAAGGGTTGGGGGCAGACGGTCTCAGGGAGGTCAGAGTCCCCAGTCTCCAGGGTCCTCCCCCACGACAGGCACTGGGTCTCCCCTTAGGGGCTGTCTACATGCCTCCTCTTCCTCCCATTCCCCTGCCTGGTCCATTTCTCAGCTGTCTAAGCGATGCAGCTTCACGGGGAGGAGAATGGTATTTCCACCACTCCGCCCACTCTACAGAGAAGACTGGATGCCAGTCCCCAGGGGACTTGGCAACCAGGCCAAACCAACCACCTGGCGCGGCAGAGGAGGAAGGCGAGAACAGTGCTCTGGAGTCAGAATCGTCTGAGCCCAGCTCCGGGCTGTGGGACGCTGCACCAGGCACGCCCACTCTCCATGCCCACTGTCACGCCTGTTAAATGGGGCACCCCTCAGATCTGTTGTAAGGATCAAACGACGTCACCTAATCAACACCTGGTGTGTAGTCAGCATTCGATAAGAGTTGCTGGAATTATAATTTCTCTCAGACTCGGGCCTGAGCACCTGTGCTACTGAACTGAGAAACCAGGGGGAGGCTCCGCCCGGCAACCGGCCCACTTCACTCACGAGGCGGTGCGGGGCGGCAGGCTCTTGTGCACCACGCCCCGGCCCCCCTCCACAAAGGCGCTGGGCGGCTTGTGGTAGACGGAAGCCAGCGTGCCGATGTAGCAGATGAGCTCGTCCAGCAGCGTGGGCTCGATGAGGTCTGTCTCTTCTGAGATGAGCGGCTTCTCGGCCAACACCACCTCCTTGGCAGCCACTGGGTCTGTGGAGAGCAGGCGCCAGTAGATGTAGCCACGGTCCCGCAGGTCTGGGTTGTCTGAGTCCTGGGGGCGTGAGGAGAAGCTTGTGAAACTCAGAGCACAGCAGCCGGGGAAGGGGAAGTTTAAATGGACACGGCCGAGCAGCCTGCCCCCCCACTTTCCACTCGTGCGCACCCTAGCAGGCCATGCCCACTCCTATCTCCATTCCTCACTCCCCTCCATGGCAGTCTGCCCTCCCTGCCTGCATATGAACCCTCTGGTTCTCATGACTTCCCTCTCCCTGCTCATTTACAGTCTGTCTCAACTTCACTCCTGACCCCATTCCATCTTTTTTGTCGGTGACTGAGCCAAACCCACGACGGTGCCAGTCTTAGGGGCAGGACCACCCAGGTCTGGCTGCTTGGACTGAAGCAGGGAGGCTGGGACACCCACCTGAGTGGCCAAGCTGAGGACCTGCTGCACCAGCTCCTGGGTCTCTGTTGGCTTCTTCAGAAAGAGTTTCACTATGGCTGTCAGCAGCTGTAGCTGGACCTGCAGGGAGACAGAAATGACAAGGAAAAAGGGGCTTCATATGGGACAGTAAGAAACCCAAAGAGGGCCTTGAAGAGGAAAAGGGTGCTGACGGCCCTGGAAGCAGAGACCAGCTTTCCTAGGTTTCAGGGTGGCCGCAGAACACACTAAGGTGAGCAGAGGGTGTTGGCAGTGCTGAGCAGCCAAGACCATTCAGGAAGCAGTGGCCACTGTACTATTTGGCAACCCCAGGCAGGCCAGGGGATGCTGCCCTGTCCGAGGGCCCAGAAACCATTCAGGACTCCAGGCCTCATGGTGCCTCAAGGAGCTCACAGCTTAAAAAGGCAACATGTGTAGCTGGGATGTTTCTTAAAGGGACCATCTGTCAATAACAGAGATGCTGCCAGTGAGGCCCAGGGCACCAGGCCAGTTGGGCCCCCAGAGCCAGCCTGTTGTTGAGCTGTGCTTCCACCAGACGGTGGGCCATCCCTGTCCAGCCCTCGCTCAGCCTCTGCCTCTTACCTGGCTGCTGCCTTCCCCTGAACTTGCCTCCTGCTGCCTGCAACCTGGCCGATCGATCCCTCCTCACCCCCTTGGATCTCATGCTGCCCCAGCCCCCACCCCCTGCTTCTGTAGCCTCCTGACACTCTCATAGCATCGACCCACAGGATGGAAATGCCGTCCCCTGGCGAGAGCCCTTGAGAGCAGGCAGATCATGTCTGTCACAGTTGTATCCCTGGTTACTGTGCAATCTAGTGCCCAGTGCATAGCGGGCACTAAGGAAAAACATGCTGACTGAAGAAACAATTTTTTGCACATCTCATTTTTGTCAGTCCTGGGACAAGAAGGCAGCCTGAGGGCTCTTGAGCCAGGGTTCTGCCAAAGACAGGCCTGAGCCCTGTCGGGCAGGAGGGCACCTATAAAAACAAAGGCTAATCACACTGGTACATGGGGTGGGCTGACAGCAGGAGGTGGGGGGGGTGGGGCATGTGGTCTGTTTCTGGGATTAGATGAACCAGAGTCCTTGCAATTTGGTTACACGTGGGTCAATGGCAGAGGAGCAGGGGGCTGGCTGTTTTCAAAGCAGGAGGCGGCCCTGGGACTGGCTTCCAGCCCTGGCTCGAACCCCCTGGCTGGCAGTGCAGCTAAAGCCATTCACCCTGTCAGTGAGGGAAAGTCAGTGAGGGAGAGGCGTGGGCTACTTCACGGGGTTCTTGTGAGCTCTGAAGTCTAGCAGCTGCCTTGGAGCTAGAGTTAGACTGAACACCTCAACGGAACTCTGGTTCTACCACTTCCTCGCTGGGCGGCCCTGTACAAGTCAGTTCACTTCTCTGAGTGTGTTTCCTCATCTATAAAATGGGCATATACCTCATAGGGTTAATGGAAGAGTCAATATGACAACAAATGTAAAGAACCTACTGGGTATTCTGTTCAAGACACAACTGTCATCATCCTCATCAATATCAGCATGGCCACCACACAGGGACTCTTTTACCAAGTTCTCCCCAGCCCCGGTCAGCTGGCTGCCTGGAATCGTTCCTCACTGCCTGGTGTGCTATGCTGGCTGGCAACTTGGGTCACAAGTCCAACTCCTCCCAGCCCCTACCAGCAGCCCTCCTGCAATGACGCCATCCAGATAGGGGCCAGACGTAAGCTGGGATGATGACGCACCCCCCTGGCTAACATTTTCTGAGCTTCCCATCCATGGCTGGAAAGGCCAATGAGCCTAGGGCAAGGAGCTCAAACAGACAACCTAAAATAAGTTCCTGCCCTGGCTGGTGGGCTCAGTTGGTTGAGCAACACTCCGTGCATCAAAAGGTCAGGGTGCATGCTGGAGGCACCGATTAATGTTTCTCTCTCAATCGATGTTTCCCTCTCTCTCCTGTCTCTCTAAAATACAAATTAATTTTTTAAAAAGATAAAATACATTCCCAAACTGCAAAATACTAAACAAGTATTCTTATAAAAGCTTTGAACTATATTGTGAACCCAAGAGGCAAAGAGAGCAGGCCAGTTAAACTAAACCACCACCACCACACAGCTACTGTTTGCTAAGCAACTTTATATTTCTCCTGGGAGCTATGGTTTAGTACTTGCTAATTCTGTGTTTAGGATGACTTTATAGAACATAAGAACCACAAAGAGTAATCCTTGATTGTATACGTGTGTGTTTACATGAATAGAGGTATGTGTATACCTGCTGGTATATTCCTAAACTCCCTCTCAAGTATCCCCAAGAAACCGGTAAATAACATTAGTGATCCCCGGGAGAACTGGTGGCCAGGAAAGGGGTAGGAAAGAGAGTTTTCACTATAAATGTTCTTTTGTACCTTTCCAATTTTGACCCGAATCAATGTATTAACTATCAAAGAGAAATAGGAAAACCAAACCGGAACGCTTTGCCTGCTTCCGGTGCACACCATCACAGACCGTTCTCGCACGTCCGGCCCTAAGGTACTAGCGGTGGGAGGAAAAGGGGCCACCCTGTCCCCCCACAGCACTTCCCTGTCTGTCCACACCATCGATGCAGTATTAGCAGGGGCAGGGCCCTGAGGCCGGCAGGCTGAGGGGAGGGTTTCAGAGCAGGACGGATGGCAGTGGTGCCACTGCCAGGCATGACCCACCCCTGGCTTGAGCTGGCCTGTGTGACGGCTCACCTGCGTGCTCTCGTCATGGAAGCCCTCGAGGAAGCTCTCCAGCAGCTCGTCCGCATTGTCAATCCGCTCAGCATACTCGCCCACAATCCAAATCATGGCAGCCCGGGCCTCTGGCTCATCCAAGGAGTCCAGGTTCTCGCACAGGGTGGCGATCACGCTCTCATACCTGGAGGCCAGCACACAGTCAGCAGTGAGCACTGAGGGAGCCCCAGCAGCGCAGGGGGGGCCCAGCAGGGCCAAGAGAGACAAGCAGATGCCCCCACCCAAGGCCCCAAGAGGTGAGTAAAGGGATCTGGGTTTTATCTGTTACATTTTAGTTATTTTGGTCTGGGGAGCAGAGAAGGGGCAGCAAAGGAGAAATAAAAAGCCAAGGGTTTCCTTTGAGAATGCTGCCTGTGGCCCAGAAGTAAGGAAGAGGGGAGAGGCTCTTCCTTGCTTTCCCTTCCCACAGAGTCGCAGCAGCCTCGCAGGGAGGGACAGGCACGTACTTGTTGGGGTATTTGCGGAAGATGTCCTTGATGACCACGATGGCTTCCTGGACCACGTAGTTCACCTTGGTCTGGATGAGATCGAGCAGCGTGCTCACGCAGCGCTCCGCAGATTGCTGTGTGGGGAGAGGAGAGGGTGGGTAAGGCCCCGGGACCCATTCCCAAGAGAACTAACAACCGTGCCTTGGCCAAGGGCTCAGTCCTGCCTTGCCCACCTTCCTTGTCACAGTGGGAGCACAGGACAACAATGATGCTTTGGAACAGCAGGGCATAGGGAGATAGAGTTAGACTGAGGGGGAGGCCAGTGGAGCTTCTGAGAGTGGGAGAGTCCTTGGAGCTCCTCCAGGCAAGCCCTGAGGGCAGAGTGACCATGCACCAGCCTGACCTCACCTCACTTCTACTTCTACCAAAAACGCTTAGAAAAGTTCTGTTTAGACATCCCCCCCGCCTGCCCCCCTCCTCCAGCCCCATTCCAACATGCTGCGCTAATGCCCTTGTGGAAGAGATTTCTCAGGAGGCCATCACAGGTGCCAATGGGAAAATGTCATAAGGGACTGGGGTGACCAGCTGTCCCAGGATCTCCCAGCCTCCAGTGGACCCATTTAAGGAGTCAACTCAGTGGTCAAGGAGCATCTCCTTAGGCAGAGAATGGGATGGATGAAACGTCAGGACACGGGGGTTTGCAGAGCCCTTGGGAGCGTGGAGAAAGGGACACAGGGTGGGCTGAATCATGCATGGCCCTTTTCAGAACCTTTGACAGGCACAGCCCCTGACCCAAGCTCCATGAAATGAAGGTTAAGTCTACCAGGGCCACCACCAGCTGGGGCTGCCCCATCAGCATAGCTAAGATGCAGGAGAATCCATGTCATGGGTCCATTTCATTTGCAACAACTCGAAGGCCTAAAGGAGATTACAGAATGAGAATGAGCCCAACCAAACCTGCACAATGGTGCCTTGGGGACTCTAGCAGTGATGCGCAGGCCTTCCTGGACCACAAGAAGCTGACAGATTCTGCTAGAATCAGACCGGTTTCCTGCTTTCAGCTCCCTTCCCCTCCCTCACCCCCAGCTGAAGACAGAGTCCCAGAGCCTTACCTCCACCTTGATGGCGCAGCGGCCAATGGCTCGCACAGCCTTCCGTACAAAGTCTACATCCACCTCTGTCGCATACTCTTTAAGCTCTGCCAAGACCTGTGGCCCCAAAAGAGAAGATGGGATTGGAGGGGATCTAGTGGGGCAACCACCTAGAACACCCCTGGGCAGTGGGGATGCACAGACCCCTAGAAGGATGAGATTCTGCCTCTTGCTAGAGGTGGAAGCCCTGAGGGAGGGAGAAAGCTGGCAGGTGCTCCAAGAGAAAAGCAGGAAAGAACTAATTGGTAGGGCTGGACAGCCCTTGTTTAGGTTGACCTAGCTAACACACCCACCTAACTACCACTTTTCAATGAATGGATAACAACAGGGAGAACAAAATCTTTATCACAACATTTGTCTCATGCTTGTTTACAAAACCCCATGCCCTGTGCTAAGCACTCTTCACGAATGAACTGTCAGTTAACAGTGAGATCAGGCAGCCTGCCCAGAGACCACAGCTCGAGGGTGGTACTGCTGTCCACACCCACGCCCATGCCCCCAGCCACCACCCTCTGCTGACCTGGGCGATGTTGGCCTGGGAGGCCAGGCGGATCATGATGTCCAGCTTCTCTAGCTTCACGTAGATGGGGTCATTGTACTTCACAAAAAAGACTTTCATCTCGTGCTTCAGGATCTCAGGCCTGGTGGCAGGGCAGGGCAGCCCAAGGAGCAACAAGCAAGCAATTAGTTCTGAGAAAACCTCTTCACATTTGTGGGGACATTTCTGGGGTGTGAGGTGAAGCCTGACATCCATGAAGGCAGTGGCCACCATGGCTGCACGCTTCTGGGCAGAGGGCCTACTGACTGGCTTGGGCAAAGCTGTGACTGGTCATTGCATGTCTAACCACATCCAGGAATGGAAGGGAATAGGAACAGGAACAGCTTGCATTCGAGAGGCAGCAGGGAGCAGGCGCTGGGCTTGGGGACCAGGCCTTAGTTCCATCCCAGCTTGTGCCTCAGGCGCCTACGACCTCACCCAGGTAACGAGCATGACACTGTGCCGGAAAGCAGCACCACTGCAGACCCCAGTCTCTAGTCTTAAAAAGTCCCGGAGTCCCGGACCTCGGCTTTTGGGAGTGTTCTCACCTTTCCCTAAATGAGAAAGGTGATTAACTGTTTGTATAAACAATATGTTCTACTCGAAACACCTGCTTTCCTGCTGCATTTTGTTGCTGAGGGAGGCGTGTGCTCTATATGACCCCATCCCCGTGGAAGGTAGGGAACATAAGGAAATCTGTACATGGACTCCTCCAGATTCCACTTGCACCCAGCTATGTACCCTCACTACATCAATAATTCATCTCAGCCAGAGGACAACTACGTGACCCCCATGAGTCCTAGTGAATCTGAATGGGGGTGGTCCTGGGACCCCGGCACCGATTCCTACAGAGCAGGGCTGCTGTGAAGCAAGATGATCAATAGCCTGCCTCAGAGGCACTGGCTACACAGGAGCCATCACCAGTGTCACTGCTCCTCTGGCACCACCCACATTTTTGAGATGAGGAAAGCTGACAGGTGGAGAGGCTTGCACCAGGTTACACATGTAATGCTAATAAGGAAGGGAACAAGATGGCAGTCACCACCCTCAGCTCTTACTCTTATGCCGCTTCCACAACAGAAAAGAGGAAGGCAAAGGAGTGAGGACAGAGGGTGAAGGGAGAAGACACACAGAGAAGGAGGAGGAACCCTGGGAACTCTGTGCTGCTGTGCAAGCTGCAGGGAGGTCCTGGCACAGCAAAGAGCCTCCATCGTGCCTGTGGGGGCAGCAGGATCCGAGCTGGGGGGCAGCAGGAAGACGTGATTTCCGCAGTCAGGACTTGGCACAGCTGCCCAACCACTTGTCGGGACTGCGCCAGGTGGTGCCTTGGCAAAAGAACATCTTAAGAGATTTGCCATGTTAAATATAGCCCAGGGAGCCCTTCACACTGACCAGGGTCCGTACGTCACCGCACCTTACTAATCCCACCCTGCAGCTGCGACTCCCCGTCTCACCCCTCGGTCTAGGCCAGCGGTTCTCAACCTGTGGGTCGCGACCCCTTTGGCGGTTGAACAACCCTTTCACAGGGGTCGCCTAAGACCATCCTGCATATCAGATATTTACATGACGATTCATAACAGTAGCAACGTTACAGTTATGAAGTAGCAATTTTATGGTTGGGTCACAACATGAGGAACTGTATTTAAAGGGCCAGAAGGTTGAGAACCACTGGTCTAGGCACTGAGAGAGCTTTCCCATATTTAATTCCCAAACCTGCACAAATGTCCCAATTCCACTGATATCTCTGGGCCCCCAAGAATGTCCTCAGAACCAGACCGATGCTACAATGACAAGGAGCGTGTGCTGTCTTCCAAGAGAGAATGTCTATGAGGCCCCTGTTCCCTTGGCCTCACTTCCACCAACGGGGCTACTGTAACACACAAGGATCATGAGTGAGTTGCTGAGAAAGCCATTTGACCAGAAAGGCTGGTAGAACTCCAGCGTCCAGCTCTACACTGCAGAGCTGCTGGGCTCCCTCACTGGATCATTCCAGAGACTTCCTCCTGCTCTGGGCCCTTGATGTGGCACTCCTGATTGCTTTCAGCCCCACCCCCTGCGGGCATCAGACGCTTTTCCTCATAGGATCAGTGGCTTCCTGCTGCAATTGTTTCCATGGGGCAGATGGAAACAGGTTGCACAGCATTCTGAGCAACTTTCACATACCCCTCCCTGGCCCCGAGGCTGTTGCAAAGTCCACACCATGCCTCACCTCCTGGAGTCCTCCGACTTCTGGGAATTCTGGGATTTAACTAACACTACAGACTCTGTCTCCAGGAAAAATCTACAATCACACACACACACACACACACACACACACACACACACACACTCGTACTCCCCATTTCCAGAGGGTTCTGCGGACTGTGGAGCGATCCATTGTCTGTGGTTAAGAAGCTCTAAGCTAGCCCGGCTGGTGTAGCTCAGTGGCTGAGCATCGATCTATGAACCAGGAGATCACAGTTCGATTCCCAATCAGAGCACATGCCCGGTTGTGGGCTTGATCCCCAGTAGGGGGTGTGCAGAAGGCAGCCAATCAATGATTATTTCTCATCATTGATATTTCTATCCTTCTTTCCCTCTCTCTTCCTCTCTGAAATCAATTATATATATATATTTTTAAAAAGAAGCAGCTCCATGCAAGCCTTTACCTGGCCTGCTACCTGGTTAAGCTAAGCCAGGGTTTCTCAACCTCAGCACTACTGACATAACGGACAAAACCGTTCTCTGCCCTATGCATTGCAGGATGTTCAGCCGCATCCCTGGCCTCTACCCACTAGATACCAGCAGTACCTCCAGTTGTGACAACCAAAAACGTCTCCAGATGTTGTCAAATGTCTCTGGGACAAAGCTGTCCCTGGCTGAGAACCTCTGTACGCTACTGACTTCCTGCACGGGGACATGTCCGTTTCCCTTTAGAGCCCTGTTCCCAGCAGCGGAACCCCCAGCAGGACACACTGCATGTGTGAGGCAGTCCTGGTACCTTTTCTGCACGATGAGGTTGATGTTGCGCAGGGCCACGTACTGCAGCTCAGGCTCAGCGGACAGCAGCGTGACCAGGGGCGGGGCCAGCTTCTTGAGCAGCGTGCCATAGTAGTCCAGATCCTTGGACAACATCTCCATGAACTTCATCAACACCTTCACAGCAGACAGCACCACAGCAGAGTTGGCGTGGGAGAGCCTGGGAGTGACCCGCTCGCAGATACTGAGATCCGTTCCAAGGGGATAAAGAGGAGACAGACAAGGGGCAACACCCTGTTTTTAGTTATCAGGATAGCACTTCTTTTTTAATGAAAGATCCAGATCTTGGTTTTGCTGCATGCAAACTGACCCTAAGTTTATGAAAACCACTCTAAGCCCCAGTTTCCTCCCCTAGAAAATGGAGATGATGCTGACTTCACAGAGTTGCTGGGGCCTACATGAGACAATGCATGTAAAGCACCAGCAGAATGCCAGGCATGTAGCAAATACTTGATAAATGTCAATTCCCCTCTTCCCCACTGTGAGGACATTCAAAGTGGCAGAATATCACGTTGGTTAGGACCAAGGGTCAGGGGAGTCCGAGCGTGGTCACCGGCACAGCTTCCTCCTCCTTAAGGGGGGTTTCCTTACTTGTAAAATGGGAACAATAATGGGACTGACTTTACAGGGTTGCGTTAAGGATTATCAGATGCATGGGAAGCACCAGCAGAGCCCCAGGTTCCCAGTGAGAATTCAGTGCATAGTGACTCTGATGCTGTCCATCTCCTTCTCTCAGCCCGAGGTGACCAGGGTGTCTGTCAGCTCCCAGGTCAGGTCTTGGCTTCTGTCTTTGCCCACAATGAGCAGTGAGCTGACTGCCTGAAGGAACCACTGACAGCCTGGCTCTGCCCTCCCTCGAGCTGTCTGAGGATGGTCTGTGGGCAAGGCCCTGGGAAGAAGCCCTCTAGAGGCTTAAGGCTCAGCTCATGAGAGAGAACCTAGAGAGAGAACCAAGAGACAGGACTTGGCTGGAGATCCTAAACAGAACCTAGAAACAGAACCTAGCAAGAGAACTTGGACAGAACCTAGAGAAAGAACCTAGAGAGAGAACCTAGGGAGAGAACATGGCAAAAGATCCTGGACAGAACCTGGCTATAAAACCTGGCTGGAGAACCTAGACAGAACATGGCGGGAGACCCTGACAAGAGAACCCAACTCTGCTGATGAACTGAACACTGCCTTCATGTCATTCCTTCTTCGCCGACTCCGTCCACACTTTGGGGACCCCTGGACCTGCTGGGGTTGGACCCCAGCAAGTTTAAAAGCAGTACATCAAGAAAAGAGTATCAGGACCATCTAGAAAGTAAGCATACACTGACTGAAATAAAGAATATTATACAGACTCCCAACAGCAGACCAGAGGAACACAAGAATCAAGTCAAAGATTTGAAATGCGAAGAAGCGAGAAACACCCAACCAGAAAAGCAAAATGAAAAAAGAACCCAAAAATACGAAGATAGTGTAAGGAGCCTCTGGGACAGCTTCAAATGTACCAACATCAGAATTATAGGGGTACCAGAATATGAGAGAGAGCAAGATATTGAAAACCTATTTGAAGAAATAATGACAGAAAACTTCCCCCACCTGGTGAAAGAAATAGACTTACACGTCCAGGAAGCGCATAGAACCCCAAACAAAAGGAATCCAAAGAGGACCACACCAAGACACATCATCATTAAAATGCCAAGAGCAAAAGACAAAGAGAGAATCTTAAAAGCAGCAAGAGAAAGAAACTCAGTTACCTACAAGGGAATACCCATACGACTGTCAGCTGATTTCTCAACAGAAACTTTGCAGGCCAGAAGGGAGTGGCAAGAAATATTCAAAGTGATGAATAGCAAGAACCTACAACCAAGATTACTTTATCCAGCAAAGCTATCGTTCAGAATTGAAGGTCAGATAAAGAGCTTCACAGATAAGGAAAAGCTAAAGGAGTTCATCACCACCAAACCAGTATTATATGAAATGCTGAAAGGTATCCTTTAAGAAGAGGAAGAAGAAGAAAAAGGTAAAGATACAAATTATGAACAACAAACATGCATCTATCAACAAGTGAATCTAAGAATCAAATGAATAAATAACCTGATGTACAGAATGAACTGGTGATTATAATAGAATCAGGGACATAGAAAGGGAATGGACTGACTATTCTTGGCGGGGAAAGGGGTGTGGGAGATGTGGGAAGAGACTGGACAAAAATCGTGCACCTATGGATGAGGACAGTGGGTGGGGAGTGAGGGCGGAGGGTGGGGTGGGAGCTGGAAGGAGGGGAGTTATGGGGGGAAAAAAGAGGAACAAATGTAATAATCTGAACAATAAAGATTTAATTAAAAAAAAAAAAAAAAGGCTCAGCTCATGATTAGAGCACCCCCCGCCCCCAGCCTCCTAGGACCAGCTCCAGCTGGGCTGGCAAGCAAGGGGCAGCTTGCTCACCTCTGGGCCTCTCGGTCATCCTTGGGCGTGTAGTTGGCCAGGCAGTCCAGGATAAAGATCTGGCCCCATTCAGTGCACTCGTTCAGGGCTGTCAGCAGCTTGTTAATGGACTGAGGGTTCAGGTCGAGGAGGTTGCTGCTGGGGTGAGACTCGGCAATCTCTGAGAGGGCAGCTACTGCATTTGCTACCACCTAGTTGAGAGGGTGGAAGGGGCAGAGGCTGAGGGCACTGCTCACAGGCCAGGGGGCAGTGGAGCTAATGAGGATTATCAATCAGAGGTTGAATAGCCTGAAAAAAAAATTACCCGAAGGGCAGGAGCACAGAGACCCACTCTAAGCACTCCCCCTACTGGCACCTCTGTAAACTGGCACTAAAGTAAGTGCACTTGCCATTCAAGAAAAAGAAGAGGGGAAACGAAGGAAGCTCTAGCTCCAGGTGCCTGGCCACAGAAAGCATTCCCAGGTCCCTAACACACAGCCCCCATCTACCAGCTACAACAGCTCCCGTCAGGGCTGTCAACAGTGCTCTGAGCTAGAAGGTCCCTGCAGAGCCCCCGGGGCTGCAGGAAACACCTGGGGGCCTGCAACCCATTTTCACCAGAGCAGCTGTTCTTGTGTGTGTTCTGCATGGTTTTTAACTTTCCCCTATGACAAATAGTGCTCCAGCGGCCATCCCTGAACTGGCCACTCGGCGCCGGTGTGATCAGTGTTTCTGTAGGAAACAGAATGTGCTGGCTAAGCCGAGAGGTTTGTGCATTTCATATCAAACAGGGCCTGAGAACTGGCCTCTAAACCGCTGCCACCGCTGTGTGTGAGGAGATGAGTCCCACTCCCAGCTACGCCCTGGTGCCCAGAGTCCAGGCCATGCTACCTCGGGGGTGACCTCTAGGTGGGGAAAGGGAAAAGCACCTCACATGAGAGCTCACCGATGGTCTTGGTGAGAAGACAGTGACAATGACAGTGACTGGAAGGAGGGCACTAGTCTTGGTTGCACGCCCCTTGAATGCCAGCTGTACTAGACACATTACCTTTATAGCTTAAGCCTCACAGCACTCCTGCCAACCATGCAGAATCAGAGCCACCTCACTGATGAAGAAGAGGGCTCTGGAAGGTTAGGCAGCTTGCCCAAAGTCACACAGCTTGGTAGAGAGAGCACAAAGAAGGGAATCCAGACTAGTTCGCTCCAAAAGAGGTACCCGAACCACGGCAGGCATGAAAACAATTACCCCACCCAACAAGGCTGACTTCCAGGAACTGGGGACTGTCTGGTGGGGGGGGTCAAGCCAAGGTCTTCCCGAGCCATGCAGGAGTGGTGGAGGAGCAGAGGGGATGGAGCAGCTTACCATGGGGTTAGAGTCGGAGATGAGGTCTTTAAGTGTGTCCAAGAAGCCCTGGTCCTCGACCAGCTGGGCGTTGATATCGTGAAGCTTGGCCACACACACAGCCGCTGTTTTGCGAACATATGGGTCCTCATCCTTCAGGCACTTCCGGAGTGGCTCGCACAGGTACTCTGTGATCTTGTCAACGCGGATGCAGCCCATGGTCCGCACGGCCAGGGCGCGGATCAGGGGGTTGGGGTCCTCACAGTCCTGAGGGGAGACCAGCCATTAGCCAGGGGCAGAAGTGAGCCGAGCAACATCAGATGGCTGCTGTGGGATCTCCCACCAATTGCAGCCAACAGCATCATCAGTGCCATGGATGGGCATCGAGCATATGCCAGATACTGTGCTGGGCCTCTGTGCTTGGCCACCTCTGATCCTCACAGTAGACACACAATACGCTTCCCGTTTCACAGGTGAAGGAGGAACCTCTCAGGAAGGTCGCTAGCTCACCCAGTCACAGAGTGGAGCTGTGATTCAAACCCACATCCATCCAGCACCACAGCCCTCAGTCTTGTCACTGGGCCACAGAACCCTTCCTTTGCCCGTATCTGGGCATCCATGGGGTAGGGGAGCTAAGGTGCACAGAGCTGGCAATTCAAGTGCCTGCTTGCTCCTCGGTCTGGAGGATGGAAAATGCAGTAGGAGTGAGTCTAGAGGGAGACATAAAAGCTCGCAGACACTTGCTGTATCCTGCCCTGGTAAAGGAAGCAGGCAACGCCTCACCCCTGTGGCACGCAGGGATCAACAAGGCGTGTGCAACTCCCCATGGAATGAGTTAGCAGGGGCTGCACCCTCTGATTTTCTGGAGAGCGGGAGCCCTCTGCTGGAAGATGAAGCCCTTGGCTGGGAGTCAGAGGGCCTGGAAAGGAGCCCGAGTGTTCCCACTCAGGGCTGTAGCGCCTCACCCCAGGAGATCAAGGAGACAGGAACAGCAAGCACCCATACCCCTCCCTCTCACCAAGCTCCTGCTCACCTTCACAAAGGTGTTGACGGCCATGATGGCCATGTCAGGCTGACTCTTGGCATAGTTCATCAGGTACAGGTACACCAGCTTCTTCAGCTCCAGGTTGTCCGTCTGCATACAGTTTACCACATCAGGGAAGAGGGCACTAGAAGGTCAAAATGGCATCAGTGTCGGGAAGGCCGAAGAAAGGAAGAGGAAGATTTTCCAGGCAGCTAATGGGGAAAGGGGATGCGGGGAGACAGTGAGTAGGAGGAAAAGAGGAAGATAACAGGACCTCCTAGCAAAAGGGAGAAAGAACATCACTATGCTGTTACCATGAATACCTATTAGTAGAAATAGAATTCCAAAGGATGATTTTAAAAATGAAAAAAAGTCCTTTTTTCTTTTCCCAGAGGTCAAAGATGAGCTCTGGAGCCCATCAGCCCTGGTTAAAGCCCAGCTCTGCCTCTTGTTAGCTGTCTGAACTTGGGAAAACTCCTTCATCCCTGCCCAACCCTGACTCTGTTTCCTCATTTGCAAGAAAGGGGAAACAAAACCCCATTTCTCTCTCCTTCTCCCTTCCTCTCCGAAATCAATAAAAATATATTAAAAATAAAAAAGAAGAAACATCAATGATGAGAGAGAATCACTGATGGGCCGTCTCCTGCACACCCCCTACTGGGGATCAAACCTGCAATCTGGGCCTTTGCCCTGACTGGGAATCGAACCGTGACCTCCTGGCTCATAGGTCAATACTCAACCACTGAGCCACACTGCTGGGTGGATTATCCCCATTTTATAGAAGATGATATGAAGCTCAAAAATGTCAAATATGGGAATTGTAAGGAACTGCTGGGAAAACATATCTGAAAGTATTCTGCAGACTCTCAAACACGGAGCAAGTGTTAAGCTGTTGTAAAATCCAGTCCCTACCCTTGACTTTACAATGTGGTGGGCAGGTAAAGACAAGTACACATAAGAGGAGAATAGTCTAGAATTAGTGCTGGGTGACAGGAACATAGAGAAAATGCTGCGTTCAGGGCAATGGGCTGGGGTGATGAGGAAGGCAGCAGGAAGACACTGAATGGGTTTTAAAAGATGGAAAGACAAGCTGGGGACATGGAAAAGGGGAAAGGGACACGCCAGGCAGGAGAAAAGCATGAACAAAGGTGTGACAGCAATTCTACACGACTGCTCAGGCAACCAGATGCAAACCAGAGGCTGCCAATTGGCGCCAAACCCAACAAACTCCATCTGCAGGTGTGTTTTACGTGGGCAGTGTTCATTTCTTTGTGTAATATCACCTGGCAATCTGAAGCAGGGAGATTTTAAATGAAAAATCCAACTTCCCATTCTTTGGAAAAACCAGAAGACCTGGCCGCACTGGTTCATTTTCCCCAGCTGGCAGCAATCCTCTGTGGTTTCTGACAGGGCTCGTGCCACATCCACTTCCTCGAGCACTGCCTTTCAACCTAGTCCACTTCACTTACCCCATTACTGTCTGACCCCACCAACACTGAGATCATGACCCCGCTGCAAACAAAGCCTTCTGTTCAGAAAGGAGGTGCATGAAGGGAGCTGGATAAGGGGAGATGGGGGTCCCTAGGGAAGCCCTAAAGGAGAGATCTGAACTGGACCCAGCCTCCTCCTGCACACCTGACATCTTTGCCCACTGTCATTGATGCAATCACTTTCTTCACCGCCTCCTTCTTCTTCTCCTTCTTGTCGCTGTTGAGCTCTGCCTTCAGCTCGAAGATCTCCCCTGAAAGAGGAGGCAGGCATGAGTGATCCATTCCCACCTGCCAGAGGGTGACTCCCAGTCCCCGACTTCCAAAAGAGTGAGAGGGAGGCAGGTAAGACACCCCAGGCTACCAGCTGAGGGCAGTTTTAGGCCCCTGGCCTTGGGTGGGGCAGGCAGCAGAGAGACAACTGTTAGGAGAGGAATTATCAAGATGAAAGCTTGGAGGTCACACTGGATTGAGGAGAGAGGAACTGTGAATGCTACAGGGTTCTGAGGGAGACAAAAAGCATGAAGGCAGATCTTGCTCACCCAGATGTCTAAAGACACACTGAGGCCCTAACCGGTTTGGTTCAGTGGATAGAGCATCGACCTTCGGACTGAGGGGTCCCAGGTTCGATTCCGGTCAAGGGCATGTACCTTGGTTGCGGGCATATCCCCAGTAGGGGGTGAGGCAGCTGATTGATGTTTCTCTCTCATCGATGTTTCTAACTCTCTATCCCTCTCCCTTCCTCTCTGTAAAAAATCAATAAAATATATTAAAAAAAAAAAAAAAGACACACTGAGGGAAGCAAAGTCCTTTAGCTACCCTTACCCAAAGCCCTCAAGGCAGTGTGTAATGGGACCTGGGGACTTAAAGTTTGAGGGGAGAGGGTAGGATTTGCTTGTTTCCCACATTCGCTTTTCCTGTTTTCCTAGGACCTCCAGTTAAAACAGCTCACTCAGGGTTTCACTTCCTGTGCCACAGTGGTTGCTCAGCTCTGAAAATGGGAATTCAGCTGCTCTATCTAACATGCAATAAACTGTCTTAAGAACTTGATGATCTGGAAGAAGCAAATGAGGAAGTAGGGTTGTTTGGGGCCCTGCCATGGAGAGGTAGCCAGAACCCCGATAACCCCAGTAAAAGGTTAAGAGGGCTGCCTTTGGAGTGATGGGCTCTCTAAACAGCCATCAGCATTTCCTGAGCCTTTCCCTAAGCCAAGTGCCACACTAACTTCTTCCCACACCTTTCCTCATTTCATCCTTACAACGACTCTGCATTTCCCCCATTTTACAGATGAGCAAACAGAGGCTGTAAGAAGTCCAGTAACTTGTCCAAGGACACACACCAAATAAGAGGGAGGGCCAAGATTCAAAGCCAGCTCTGCTAGCTCCAGGACACTCACTTTGCTTCTCGGGACCTGCACTCTTGTCTGTACTCTCCCCCTTGACGGGAGCACTGAATTTTCTCATTTACACAGATGTGAGTCACTCATTTCAGTGTGTGGCACTAGTGGCCTGCATTAAGGGTGGTCACTGTTATGACTAATTTATCACATGACCCTCTGTCTTGGCTATCTCTTTTGAAGGAATAAGAGCCCTAGTCCCTCTCAAGTTAGTTGTGGGGCGGGGGGGTGAAGCAGACTATCACGTGGGACGTAAGAGCTGAGGAAGCTCTAGATTAGATGGATTTACAGTGAGAAAAAGAAAACTTAGCAGGTTTTTATCGTGACTGAATAACGTGGTGTTTACCAAAGAACTCGAAAAACAAGGTTAATTAAGAACAAACGCACAGCACAGTCCAGGGCAAGGCCAAACTGAGGGCATTGCTCAACAGACAGGAGGAATCTGCAGACCTTGCAGTTCAAATTCATGGCTCTGTAGGGCTGAAGGAACCCATACCCTTCTTCTCCTAGAGACTGTGGGGGCCCTGTCTCACAGCTGTGGAATCCAAACAGACCATGACGACTTTGACCCTGGGCCCTGCTGCAGGGCTGCCCATGCTTTGCTTGAAACCTTTGGCCGGCTATAGTACAATTGGCCGTCAATTGAGTCACCTTAGCTCCAAGAAGGCTGATGAGGTGAACTTGGGATCTCCCTGCATCTGAATATCTCCTTCCTCAGTGACCAAGCCTACCTCCTCAACCACATGAGGCATCTGATTCTGTCTACCCCACTGCCACCCACCTAGCTCAGGCACCATCATCTCCACCTCTCACCGGAGCTGTGGTACTGGTCTCCCTACGCGTCCACCAAGCTTCACTTTTTTATTAGACTCTGCCTTGGATCTTTCCTTGCTTAAAACCATCACTGATGTCATATTTGGATCCAGGCATCTCTCTACAGACATTGTCCTCAAAAGAAAACCTACATTAAAAGACCCCCACCCACTGACACCCCAACACACTCAGCACTAAGTTCACCCCCTCCAGCCTGCTCACCAGGCCATGCATGTCAGACCCCTGCACGCCTTCCCAACCTCTCATCACACTCTTCAGTGACTTGTGCCCAACTGCTTTCCTTTCCCTGAATGTACGGTGGGCAGAGCCCTGGCTGAGCTCCGCTCCCCACCCCCACCCCCTTTATCAAGCTAGGTCCACCCAGGGCCCTCCCACAGCCTCCAACACTTCCCTTATCATAGCACCCACCAGCCCTTTAGAGTAGTTACTACTTAATAAACTGTCTTCTCTGCTCAACCACTGGAACGCCTGTTTAGAGACTGTCTGTCTACTCGACGGCACACGGAAAGTGTTCAATAAAAAGTGGCTGGACCAATACGTGAAATGCTGAGGGTGGGCAGACTTCAGGTCCGGGCTCAGCTGACCCAACAACAGACTCTTTTCATCTGGTCAGCAGGCCAGTGTCAATCTCACTCGGAAGGAAGGAAAGGCCAGTCAGTAGATGCTTACAGGGTCAAGCATATTTATCAGCTGCTACACAACTTCCATTTCCCGAAAAGCAGAAACAACCACAATATGCAACAATATAAGACAAGCTTAGCACATTTCAGTGCAGCAGCTCAATAGACTAAGACTGAGTCGTCAGACCTGTGGGGGAAATGTTTATGATAATGTCAAATGAAAAACAGGATATAAACTCTGACTTCAACCACATAAAACATGTGCCCAAGGATAAGGACCACACACACACATATGCCATGAGGCTTCTGATAGCATTGTGTGCTTCCTTTCTTCCAAGAAAAACAAAACAAAAAATCATATTTAACAATTTTAAGCCACGGGAAAAAGAGGGCTTTTCTTCTTCTTCTATACTTGGAGCTGGTGTTCTTCCCTTCTTGAATTCTAAAAGAAGTGGTCAATTTCTTACACCATCAACCGTTCAATTTTCTGGAGCCACAGGGTTAAAAGATGCTCTGGATGATTCCCACCACTTGATTCCAGGCCTCCACACCCACTACAACTCCCCCACCCCCCGCCCACCATCCCTGCAGGGAGCAAGCAGAAGGTTGGGCAGGGAAAGAGTAGGACAAGACCCCACAATGAAACAAACTGTACCTTTCTTAGTTGTGGTGAAATATTTTGAGTCCGTCATTTTGGTCCCTTATCTGTGGCCAGACTCTGCAAGAGAAGAGAGGGGTGACTTTCCACTGTGTTCCTTCCATTTTCAGTTCCAGAGCACAGGAGGAGGGGGAGAAGGATCCAGCACACCGTAGTATGGGAAGACAGCTTCTTTTTCTTTTTAACTGAACTTACTGGGGAGACATTGGTTAATAAAATTACATAGGTTTTAGGTGCACAATTCTATGATACATTATCTGTATATTATAGTGTGTTCACCATCCCAAGCCAAGTCTCCTTCCATCACATGGTAAGAAAACCACTCAACCCCAAAACCAGACATCTGAATGGAGAAAACTTCCTCCATTCAAAGAGGCTTAAACATGTAATCCACTAACATCTTTCATTACCATGTGGGAGAGAGATGGTTACTGGTCAGATGAGTGTGACGGGTCAGGGATCATTTCAAAAGTCTCTGGAAACAAAGCCAACATAGCTCTTCTTCAGCCCAGCTGTACTTTTCCAGGCTAAGCTTGTACTGTGGCAGGATGGCAACAGGGCTGTTCCCCAAACAAAATGCCCATAGATTTTGTCTCAGCGATCAGTAGGAAACAATATGTACTGTCTTGGGGCTGCCTTAAATCCTTTGTGGGTCCCATTAGGATAAAGGAATAAAGGCTTGGCTGACAACATGGTACAAAGAAAAAGACCGAATTCTACTTTGCTTCTGCTTTGCAAGGTTGAAAAGGGGTGATGGTACTTTTCCGTGGGAGCTGTGGGAAAGAGCCGCAGAGGCCGCTGCATCTGATGATGCCAGTCCCGCGGTGGGGACTCTAATTGCCACTCCTGGCAGCAGGAGTCGGGGCTGGAGGCAGATCCACAAAGGGAGGACCCACATCGGTCTGGTGCACAGCTCTATCAATCCTCCCCCTTCACGCCTGGCCCAGGGCTCCACACACGGCCACTGTTCAGTTGATAGTTGTTGAAAGGAATGAAAAGGGACCACTGAAGATCACAGGGAGCCTCGAAGACTCTCTGACAGCTCTGTTATGCTATGTAACTATTTGGCATTTGTTTCCCACAGTTTGCTTACATTAAAAACAATTTTCGCCCTCACTGGTTTGGCTCAGTGGATAGAGCGTCAGCCTGCGAACTCAAGGGTCCTGGGTTTGATTCTAGTCAAGGGCATGTACCTTGGTTGCGGGCACATCCCCAGTGGGGGGTGTGCAGGAGGCAGCTGATCGATGTTTATCTCTCATCGATGTTTCTAACTCTTTATCCCTCTCCCTTCCTCTCTGTAGAAAATCAATAAAATATATTGTAAAAAAATAAAAATAAAAACAATTTTCTTTTGAGTGCACATAAAGCCATTTCCTCAGAGAAACCTCACCAACCTAGAGATTCTTTCTGGAGTTCTGAAAATGAGCAAATGAACTCAACAAGATAACGGGATATCTACCACACAATAAAGGGCTGCATGGCTTCAGAAGTCACAGACTTGAAAGCATAACTGGTAGAGGCCCCCAGAACAGGACAGTACCTGTTTAACTCAAGGTGAAGTTTAGTCTAAGAGGCACCAATGAAGGCAAACAGGGCTAAAAACCACAGGCCAAAAGAATCACAGAAAGTAAGAGACAAACCCCTCCCATGTTAAATCTAGAAGGAAGTCCAAGTGGACAAGGCAAAAACTACCTTAGATGTCTAACTTCGGCACTGTCCAGAAACCCCCTTCCCCAGCAGAGGGGCCGAGACGGCTTTCCCCTGGTCTGCAGGCTCAACTCTGTATTCGGAGCATTCAATTCCCAGAACATAACCTGCCGGTGCTGAATCTGTGTTATACGCCACCACCCAGGTGGAGGAAAGGGTGGGAAGTTTGGGGGATTAAACAAAGCAACCAAGTTTCAGGGTCAGTCAGGTCAAACCACAATAGCTGCTTGAGACCCTGACAGCATTGAGCTTTTGATGACATTTCCTTTTACAGGTGCTAAGCAACTACGCACTCACAAACTCAAACTGCTGCCCGGTGGACTGCCTGCCACTTCTCTGCAGTATCTATTTCGCATATTCCTCTGCAGAGGGCCCGATGGGACTGGTGATGCAGAAACTGTATCCCTCTGAAGTTGTTTTATATACAGGAAATTAAAGCAGAGGAGGAAGGGGAGGTGGGGAGAAATGAAAACGCGTTTGCAAAGCTATCCCAGGACACTGATTCAAAAACCTCATTTCACTGGGAAAGATCACCTGCGCCCTGTGGGTCTACGGAGAGTGGCTATCTCGCTGTGTCCTTTCACTGCAGTTGCCTCTTGGATGTCAGTGCAGGGGAGATTTTTCATTCTCTCTGCAGGAACGGAAAAAACCCTACAGTTCAGTCCTAAAGGAGCTCAGTCTTGTAGATGCCACAGGAAAGACTGCTGGCACCGCTCAGCCGTCACCACACATCAGTGGAGGCCAAACGGACCAAGACCTTGTTCTTTGATGAATCTGATTGTGTACAGGAGCAACAATTGAAAGCAGGAGCCCACTGAGGCCAGAGAAAGCTGAGGGTTTGGATTCCATCTTTGGAAGTGGTGGGGCGCATTCAAAAGCAGTAATTGGAGGGAATTTCTGGTTCGGAAGCTGCTCTGGCCAGTGTGATGAGTCACTTTTGCTAAGACAGCATTCTGGGCCAGGATACTCCTCAACTGCAGCATTTACAGGCCAAGGAATAGCTCAAAGGGATGGCACAGTCCAAATTAAAAGAGGAGCACACCTGGAGGACTGGTTTTGTCTTTCAGGAGCAACTGAAAGACACGTAAGTGTGCACACCCATCCTTGGAAGATGACTTTGAAGCCATAATCACAGGACCAGTTCCTGTTAATCTCACTTTTTAAAAAAATCCTTTGACATGCTTGCTTTCTCCTGCCACTAGGCTTTAAAAAAAGGAACCGAGAAATAAAATCTAAAACACAGTAGTTTTCTCTTATGTTTTCTAGAGTTATAAAAGAAGTCCTTGGTGAGAATCACTGATATACCATCCAGGGACAGAGATGTAATATAATCTAAGAGTGTAAAAATGAGGTCCTAGGAAGAAAAGCGAAGGGGGAAAACTCATAAAAATGTTTCCAGCTAGCCCTGGCCGGGGTGGCTCGGTTGGTTGGGTGTCACCCCATGCATGGAAATGTTGCCAGTTCAATTCCTGGTAAAGGCACATGCATGAGCTGCGGGCTTGATAGCCGGTGGGGTGTGCATGAGGCAGCGATCAATGTTTTGCTCTCGATGTTTCTCTCTCTCTCCCCCTCTCCCTTCCTCTCTTTCTCTAAGAATCAATAAAAAATATTTTTTTTTAAAAATTCCCAGCTAAAGATGGGATTTTTAAATTTTATTTTAGCCACTGGAGTTAGGGTTAGGTTTAAGAAAAAAAGAAAGCCTTCACATATCTAAATGTAATTTTATTAACTAGAGATAAAAAACATCTGTGTTTTAAGCTAATGAAATGAATTTAAATCTATAAAAAATACATTAAGAAAATGCATAGTGATATATTCAACTAATAATAACAATAATTTTTAAAAGGGAGTACTGTACTAAAGTTACAGTTCACTTCTCTATAATTCAACTTCCCCTCCTGAAAATGGGGGCATCACCACCTGCTGCTCCACTTATATCACATATTTTTTTCTGATGGGATGTGAGAATGAAAGAATACTGACACATAAACACTGCAAATACTGTGGGGTTCCATTTAGTATATGAAATTCTCGAATAAGTAGGAGAGGTAAAACTAACCTATGGTGATAGAAGTCAGATCAGTGGATGCTTCTAGGAGGGAAGGACTGGCTTGAAGGGGTCACGAAAGAACTCTAGGAGTGATGGAAATTGTGTTTCTTGATGCTATTTTGTTGTATTGCTCCATCACTCACCTTTTTCTGTCTGGGGAACGTTATGTCCTGGGCCTGTATCACTCTCTTAAAGACAATACAGCTTAGGAAACAATGGTACTTCCACCCCAAACACTGTTCCTCCCCCTGCGCTCATCCTTCAGTCTCAGCTCAAACACGGCTGCACCAGGGGGGCCTTCTCTGGACCCCGATGGCAGAGGCCTCCCAACACATGAGTCAATTCCTGTGGACTTCTCCACAGCCTCCTCACAACTCTAATTCGGAATCTGCCCTGTTATGCTCTCTACCCAGTGATTGGCACTATGCCTGGCACAGCCCAGGAGCTCACCAAATGTCTGCTGACAGAATTAATGAAAAGACAGGTTCTCAGAGAAGCTACAAAACCAAAGGCCCATAATCCATCAAGACAAGAGGACTCCCTGCTGAGTGCCAGACGACGATGACTGGACAGACCAGGAACATACGGTTTAGCAGTGAACTTCAACAAACATGGCCAGGCTGATCCAATGCCAGGATGGCTGCCAGGAAATCTCGCTTTGCTACCAACAGCTGTGTGATCCTGGGCAAATCCCTCCATCTGAGCCTTACTGTTACCAACTGTCAAACAAGAGAATTCAACAAAATTAATGGCTTTTCAAGCCCTTCCTTGCTTTTAAACTGTTTAAAAAACAAAAGTGAGCCGAACAGGTTTGGCTCGGTGGATGGAGCGTCGGCCTGCAGACTGAGGAGTCCCGGGTTCGATTCCGGTCGGGGGCATGTGCCTTGGTTGCGGGCACATCCCCACTGGGGGGCGTGCAGGAGGCAGCTGATTGATGTTTCTCTCTCATCGATGTTTCTAATTCTGTATCCCTCTCCCTTCCTCTCTGTGAAAAATCAATAAAATGTATTTAAAAAACAAAAGTGGGCCCTAACCGGTTTGGCTCAGTGGATAGAGCGTCGGCCTGCGGACTGAAAGGTCCCAGGTTCGATTCTGGCCAAGGGCATGTACCTTGGTTGCGGGCACATCCCCAGTAGGAGGTGTGCAAGAGGCAGCTGATCGATGTTTCTCTCCCATCGATGTTTCTAACTCTCTATCCCTCTCCCTTCCTCTGTAAAAAATCAATAAAATATATAACAAAACAAAATAAAACAAAAGTGGGACTGCTCTGATTGATGTAGGGCGGGGGGTGGCTAGAGCCTGGATCATTCCACTCTCCCCTTTCCTCATCTGGGCACCAGACAACCCACTGCTCCATGGGACAGAGTTTGACACGCAGTCTATTAAATGACAGCTAAAGTCCCTCCCACACCTCACATTCTATGACAAACCTATTTCTTCATCAATGAGTGTTCTTCCTGGGTATAAAACGAGGAAATGGACCATGATCATTCTCGGAGCATGACAAACGACGTTTCCAAGAGGACAAGAGAAAAATTCTGAATGCCCCCAGGGCCAGCAAACCCTATTAGGTCTTCAGTAGGAAGAAAAACAGTAAGAAGCCAGCCATTCCCCAAGTGGCCAGCCAATGGCCCGGTGATGACTATTCAAGTCTCAGGGCAGCGATTCATGTCAGAGCAGCCCATGCCCTGCAATCGGATGAGAGGCATGAAGTTGGCAGCACCAGCGCAGCACACTGCACGCTCAGTGAACTAGCAGTTAATTGACAAGGGAGACAACTGGTCTTGTGAGATCAGCAGAGAAGACGTGTTAGGAAAGGCAAAGGGGAAAGAGTATTTGGCAAGCTCTGATCAGCTGCCAAGACCCATCTCTAATTCAAGGATATTCAGGCAGGGAATACTGATCCCTGGAAGCCTGCATTGGTGACTTCCAACTTCAGTGTTGACAACTCTCACTTGTAAATCCTTGCCTGATGAATACCTGCTCAGAAATCTGCTCCAAGGCACATGTTAGCTCAAAGGCAGTCAAGACTAAGCTAGGAAGAGTGAATAAAATGGGCTAGGGTGGTGCCACTGTTTCTTCATTTGGAACAGAAAAGCCAAACTTGGATCATCCCACATGTTTTGTCATTTTAATTCTCAAGGGCAGAGGTTGATTTACTCCACAAATATTCCCCTATTTTGTGTCATGCTCTGGATTATGCCCTGGCCCCTATGAAGCTTAGTGTTTAATAGAGACGATGATTCTACTCACCACCCAGTAACTCTACTCAGACTCATCACTGGTCTGATCGTCTCCTTTTAAAAAGAAAAAGGTACTCACAGGTAAGTACACAAATTCACTTTACAGAAACAGTGAAGGTCAACTTGAAGATTAGGCCCTAGCCGGTTTGGCTCAGTGGATAGAGCACCGGCCTTCGAACTAAAGGGTCCCAGGTTCGATTCCGGTTGGGGGCACATGCCTGGGTTGTGGGCTTGATCCTCAGTGGAGGTCTTGTGGGAGGCAGCCAATCAATGATTCTCTCTCATCATGGATGTTTCTATCTCTCTTGCCCTCTTCCTTCCTCTCTGAAATCAATAAAAATATATATTTTTAAAAACTTATGAAAAAAATAAAAGGTTGAATCAGCAGTAGAGAAACCAGATTTCAGACAATGTAGTCACCAAACTCAGACAGACAGGCTCTTTTCAGTGGCTCAATAACTAGGAGAAAACAAGCTGTTCTTCAGGTGTGGCACGAAATTCAGAACAAAGATGGCAATGGTAGTAGTAATGGTAAACGGATGTGCATTATGGGCTGGACACTATGTAAAGAGTATTAATAAAATCACCAGTTTACAGATGAGAAAACTGAAGCCCAGAGAGGTCATGGCATCTTTCTGGAGTCACGGAGCTAGAAAATGGTAGTGCCAACACTCTCCACCCTTCCCCCACAATGGGGTCCCACGTGTCCCGTTCTGTCAAGCGAGGCAACTCCTCCACTTTGAATGAAGCCCTGCAGAAACACACACTCCAGGCTAAAGGGTATGTAAAATGTGTTGCCACACATCCCTACAGATTCCCTCCATTGTTGAATAACAGGTTATTTTAGGACCAGTCCATCCAGTTTGGACAGCAGAAACATCAAGTTTGGTAACGTGCCTGGTGAAAGCCTGTCTAGATGAGCTTGCCAAGATGCGGGCCTCCTGGGATTTGGGTGAAAACTGATTGGTCAAAATCAATCTCCTGAGACCCATTAGCAATTAAAGGCTCAAATAAAAAAGAAACTAAAGGCAGGCAAATGCCACATGCAAATGTCCCTGTATCAGCCCTGAGTCTCTAGAACCTAATTTTAGAAGCAGGTGCCAGTTCTCAACTATCGACAAGCAATAATGTGTGGAAAGAGCTGCTGTCAAGAAAAAGAAAAGTTCCTCTGGACTTGAAAAAAAAAAAGTAGAGGCTTCTTCTGAACAATATTTAAATTAGTCAAAAAGGGGAGAAAGAGGCCAAAGACTACAAAGCAAAGCTCAACATCTGTTTTCCCACCTATACAATGGGAACACTCTCGGAAGATCTGTCAGGGTTTGTAGTCATCCATTCAGCATGTGTAACAGTGTGGAGCACCGCCAGCTCTGAGGCTGGGACTCTGGCCCGCACAGGAGCATGCACACAGTAGACAAAAGAGTACAAGCCAAAGTCCCTAACATGGCTTCATGGCTCCTAAGCCCTGTATGAGATGTACGCCCCCTTCTGTCTCTCTCACACATACCCTCCCCATCATTACCTCTTGGAACTCTTCTCCCCTACTCCTCCCATCACTCCCTCAGTTCCAGCCATAGGGGCCTCTTTGCTGACCCTGGCACAAAACAGCTATGTTTCCAGCACAGGGCCTTTGCACACACGGTTCACTTGACCAGAGTGACTTTCTCTTCAAATAGCTTTATGACTTAATCTCACTTCTTCTTTTTTATGCCTTTTATTTTTTTAAGATTTTTAAAATTGATTTTTAGAGAGAAAGGAAGGGAGAGGAATAGAGAGAGAGAAAAAAACATCATGAGACCAAAACATCAATCAGCTGTCGCCTGGATGGCCCCTACTGGGGATCAAGCCGCAACTTGGGAACGTGCCCTGACCAGGAATTGACCCAGCAACCTTTTGGTGCACAGGATGATGCTCAACCAAATGAGCCACACTGGCCAGGGCAGTTCCTCACCTCTTTTAAGTCTTGGCTCATATGTCACCTTTTCACTGAGGCCTTCTCTAACCACCTTATTTAAAAGTGTGTACATCCCCGACCAATCCACCCCACTTCTATCCTCCTCCTTTCCTCCGTTTGCTTTTTTTCAAAGTATGTATCACTAACATAATATAAAATGTATTTACATTGTCTATTTTTCCTTCCTCCATAATATGAATTCCATGAGGACAACGATTTTTTCCATTTTGTTTACTACTGTATTCCTAGTTCCTAGATTGGTACCTGAGAAAGAGTAGGTGCTCAATAAATATCTGAATGACTAGTGCTCCACTCTCCTTCTGGGAAAATGTCATGCTCTGTAAACCAACCTGAGCTAGAGAGCAGGGTGTGCCAGGGGCAGAGCTACACCTGCTCCAGTTGTCAAGCTATTTTGACAAAACTGAAACTGAAAATGCTGGACCCCATAGCCCATTTTACAGCCAACAAATGTAAAGTAAGTAAATAAATTATAACAGAAAAGAAAGGGCAAAGGGTAGATGATCAGGTAACAACAACTCCAATGGGAAAAATGTTCAGGCGACTTCCTTCAGTGAGGCCAGACCACCATCTCTTGCTCCCATAGGCATCAGATTACAGAGTGATCAGAGAGCTATGGGAGGTGGGGGTACAAATGCTGGGGTGCCGGGGGTGGGGGGGCTCTGACACAGGCTATGAGGCTTTGATGCGAGCACCGCTAGGCCCTTCCTTCTGCTTATAACCCTGCAGGCCCACAGGCCTCCTTCAGAGTTCCTCTCATTACCAAGCTCTTCGTTGCTTTTGCTCTTGCTGATCCTCTGCCTGGATTATCCTGTCTGGCTTCTAGAGTGACTGCTCCAACTTAACCTTCAAATCTCAGCTTAGATGACATCATTCAAAGATACCATCCCTGCATGCAGTAAGACATCTTCTGTCCTCACTCCCCAGTGGTCCTGTTCATCTGTGTACTGACCACCTCCCACATGCCATAAACATGTCTACACGAGGGGGATGCAACCGTGAATGAAATTTCTGGGAGGATACACCCTAATGGCAGACAGGAACCACACGCAGGATAAATAAGTAGAATATAAAGTATCTTAGATAGCAATAAATGCTATGTAGAAAGAGAGAGCAGGGAAGGATAGGAAGCTTGGGGGTGGAGGGGAAGGTTGAAATTTAACCAGGGTGGCCACAGAAGGCCTCCTGGAGAGAAGGTGATAGGTGACATTGTCTGGGCATAAGAAATAGTGCAAAGGTGGGAGTGTAACTGGCCTGTTTGAGGAAAAGCAGGTGATGTGGCTCAGGCTGAGTGAGCACTGAGCGGGGAGGGGGGTGATGAGGTCAGAAGAGAATGGAGAGGGCCTTCCAGGTCAAGGTAAGGACTCTGGCTTTTTCTTGGTGAGCTGGAAGCCACTGAGGGTTCTGAGCAGGAGTCCTGAGATCTGACTTACATTTCAACAGGTGCTGGGGGCTGTACTTCTGTTTCCCTCATGGCTTATCAGTTTTTCTAATTATTACATTTGTTTTCTACTTCATCTTTGTCTCTCTCCCCCGTTAGAATGTAGTAAGCAAGTCAAGGACAGAAACTGTCTGTTTTGTTTACCTATCCTCACACTTAGCCCCGTGCCAGGCATAGAGCAGGGTCTGAAATAAAGACTGGATGAGTGATTGCTGGATGTATGAAGGTTCTGCCTTCAGTGTCTCAACATCCAACCACCCAACCCTTAGAGATCACAGACGAAAGACCACAGAAGCAGATTCAACAGCTGCCTGTAATAAAATGTTGTCATTCTACTCTCAACATGCTGAAGACCCAAAAAGCAATCGGTGTGGTAAAAAGAATGTGCTACCCAAGTCTATTCCTCTACAGAGCTCAGCTATATCTAATGTTTTCTGTGTTAAAAAGGGAAGAGTAGGTTTTAAAGCAGCGGCTCTCAACCTCTGGGTTGCGACCCCTTTGGCGGTCGAACGACCCTTTCATAGAGGTCGCCTAAGACCATCCTGCATAGCAGATATTTACATAATGATTCATAACAGTAGCAACATTACAGTTAGGAAGTAGCAACGAAAATAATTTTATGGTTGGGTCACAACATGAGGAACTGTATTTAAAGGGCCAGAAGGTTGAGAACCACTGTTTTAAAGCTTTTGAGTCCTGACTTCCAAATCTACCACCTTCCAGCTCAAGTCCACATGGTAATCTGGGGGACAGACCAAGGCATCCTGGCTGATGATGAACTCTGGGCATTCTGGAGTCAACCAGTCATACTCTCATCTTAACTAGAAGAGACCTCCTGACTTCAGGGAGACCCTCTTAAGGAAGGTCAGAGGTCAAGCCCAAGGCTAAAAACCCAAAAAGTATGGGGCTTAGGAGTCTAGAACCAAACCCAAGCTCCTCCTCAACCCCATTAAATAACGGGAGATAATCCAAGAACCAGGGGTTGGGAATGGAAAGGTGGCCACAGCAGGTAGGATGGGGTCTCTCCAAGGGTCTACAGCATCACAGGCACAACCATACAACCGTAAAATGAGAGTTACAATGTCAAATACCTGAGGGGCTTGTGACCTAAAATGTCAATACATACAAAGCCCTCAGCAGTGCCAGCCACCTAGTACTTGATAAATGTTAGCCACTATTACTACTACATAGGAAGGGAGGTTACCACCAGCACCTCCCTGCTGCCCCCCACCCCCCAGGTCTCTGGAGGCCCTGAGGCATGCTGGTGGCTGGCTGGGTGGTAGCAACAGTAGTTTGAGAGTAGTTAACCCCACCACAGGTCAGGTTTTTCCCTATCCCTCTGGGGCAGCATGAGGATACATCTGGAAAGTGCTCTGAATTCATTAGGAGTCAAGGAATCCTGACGATTCAATGCAATATCCCACTCATCTGTTCATTCACTAAACACTTACTGTGTGCCAGACCTTTCACTAGGTGCTGGAGATGCAGACAGTTAAGACAAGTCCTGTCCAAAGATTAAGAGCCATTTACTTAGAAGAGAGCCAAGTAAGCAGTCAATGACAACCCATTGTGATCAGAGTCAGGGACATCAAAGGCATCTAGTTCAGGCTGGCATGGTGTGCGGGAATGCTCACATGGGAGGCACCAAGTAGGGGTGCAGCAAAGGGAGGATGGTGACAGGAAATGTGTTTAGGCAGGGGGAGCAGCACAAAGCAATAACGTAGAGGTACAGAGTTGGAGCTTTGCCGAAAAGCAAATGCTTCCAGCTCACCAAGGTGGAGTAGGAAGATGAGGCGGAAGCGCCAGGCAGGGGTCAGAGTCCACGACTTGGAGGTCATGCTAAGGAATTTGAGTTTTAGCTTGAGGGCAATGAAGAGCCACTGATGGATATTCAAGCAGGATTTTTTTGGTAAAGGATTCCCCAACTGCTCAAGTGATCTCTTCTCTCTGGAGTTATTTGTTCCTCTCTGTGTAAAGAGAAAAAGAACACAGAAACAGCTTCTGGGTTGTGATCATTTCTGAGTGACCTTCAGGCAAGAAGACCTATTCAGAAAAAGAAACACCTTCAAGTAACAGACGCCCCCCTCCCTCCACTGTTAGAAATACACCAAAGAGCAAAGCCCACCCCCAAGCCATGACTGCTCGCGGTAAGCGTCTCAGACTTTGGCATCAGGCGGTGTGTGTGTGTGTGTGTGTGTGTGTGTGTGTGTGTGTGTTTCTGGGAAGTGAGCAGTCAAGACACACCACCGTTTTAGAAGACGACTAGAAAAAAGATGAAAGTCCAAGCCCAAAGCCAGCAGGACCAACGAACTCAACTGAGTCGGAAACACTTTTAGGAAGTGAAAGGAGAAGGGTGGGAGAAGTCCTGTGTACATAAAGGTCTGTTTGCAGAAGGAAGTAACACCCCACAGACCAGGGGTGACAGGCGGAGGCCCTCCGTAGGCACCCACTGCCAAGGGTTAGGGCACCCATTACAACAACACCAGGCTCTGCACAAAGCTCCTCCTCGAACCCTGACACACACAGGGGACGAGAGGCGGGGCGGGTATTATTTTAGAGCCAGGCACAGGAGGCCAGCCTAAGTGAGTCGTCCAGGTCACACGACCAGGAAGCTGCGGAACGGAGCTGAGGACCCGGGGCCGGCAGATGGGGAGTCTTTCCTTGATCCCGCTGAGCCTTTCTAGCCGCTGGGAGGGGGGCGGGGGAGCCTCTGCTGAACCCACACGTGATAGACAGACAACCTGTACAGAACCTCTAAGGCGCCCGCGTCTTTGGAAACGAGTGGAGCTGCTCAACGACAGTTTGTAAGAGGTCAGACCAGCCTGGTGGGCTCCACTCAGGACAGGGAGCCAGACGCTCCGAACGCTGCTCATGTTCCTGCCGTCGGCGACCAGCCGCTGTGTCTCCCTTGGAAGGATGGGGATAAGGTGACAATATTAAGTTTCTGTGAATTCGATGGGATTAGGAGAACAGATCACAGAGTGGTTTTTTTTAAAAATTAAAGGTACTACGGTCATATTTATATCACAGGGGCATGTGGAAACCTTCACGGGTTCACGAAGTCTTATAACACCCAGGAACGGGTAGGGGGGCAGCAGGTCTCTCTCGTGCCGCTGCTAGGGAAACTGAGGTAGAACGGGAGCAAGTGAAGTGTGTGCAAAGGAAGAAGCTCAGACTCACAGAGCCTCGTCCTCGGGCCATCAAACCACGTCATCATCTCCCGGGCCGGACGGTCACCGTCTCCCGGGCCAGACGTCACCGTCTCCTGGGCCGGACGGGATCTCCCCAGCCAGGAAGCCCTTGGGCCTGCCCTGTCCTCAGAGAGGATGGTCCTCCAGGGATCTTGTGGTTCCTCTTTATTC
Source organism: Myotis yumanensis (assembly GCF_028538775.1). NCBI lineage: Eukaryota > Metazoa > Chordata > Mammalia > Chiroptera > Vespertilionidae > Myotis > Myotis yumanensis. The sequence continues at coordinate 24,638,829 of NW_027223770.1, forward strand.
CAAAGGGAATGCAGCTCGGCCACGCTCAAGAAAGGTTCCGGAATATTCTTATAAAAATTCGTTCCACGCACAGCCTGTTGGGTGTCTCCCACTTGCCCAGGGTCGGGGAATAAACTTCCACTCTTGCCTGGAAGGCAGTCAGTCACCTATAGGAACTGCCTGCAATGCCCCTGGTGAAGATTGACAGAGAAGCAGGAAGGCCATCGCTTTACCTCGATGTCAACAGGTATAATGGCAGCTAAAGATACAAAACAGCGCCGACGCCCCAAGCCGCCCGGCTTCTCTTTGGTCTCTGTGCCCGGCAGGTGCCTGAGAGCCCGGGGAGGAGCCCCGATGCTGTTTGACCTTACAGGTGTGATTTGACCTCCCCGTGCCTCGGTTTACCGGCAGGTAAAACGGGGGTGACCGCAGCAGCGATCTCACGGGGCTGCGGGGAAGTTTCCATGCAGCACTGTTAAGTCCAGTGCTCAGCGCCGAGCCCGGGACACAGGAGGGGTTCAGTAACCAGCTCCGAGCATCTGCATCGGCGTCTTTAGCACGATTACAGGTGTGTCCCCCAGATAACCCGATCCCGAGGCGCCAACGACAGACCAAACCCAAGTCCAGCCCGGAGCGGGCGGCTGTTTCTTGAGTTTTTGTGTTTTTTTTTTTCCCTTTCGAACCTTGGCAACGAGATAAAGCCTTGAACGACCAGGAATCCTCAAGGTGGCCACAGGGGAGAGCGTGAGGGGGAAACCGGGACGCGAAGAGGAGTTTCCGCTCCGGCCAAGCGCACGCTCCTCGGGGCCTAAGTCTAGGAATCGGTCCTGGAGGGCGCCCCGGGACGGGCTGCGGAACCCGGGACGGGCTGAGGCGCAGGTCCGCGGAGGGTGGGCGTGAATGAATGAACCTGCAGTCCTCCTGCCTCGTGGGGGCCTGGGAAGCCACTCTCCGCGCTCTCGCTCCCCCCACCCCCGCCCCGTCCTCTCATGACCTTTGACCCTGCACACCCCTCACCTCAGACCCCCGAGTCCCCGCCCCGCGCCTTCTCCTGCCTCGCCTGACTCCCTGCTTCCTCACCCGCAGGTCCGAACGGCTCCCGGCGCCACGGCACGGCTCGGCTGGGCAGCAAAATGTCCGCGGCCTCGTCCCCTCCGCTCTCCCGGTGCGACAGTGCAGCCGGCTGCTCCGAGCCCCACGGCTGTCACCTGCGGAGCGGAAGTGAGCTGCTTGCGCATGGGCACTTCCGGTGGACGCACGGCCTGGGGGCGGGGTCAAAGGTGCCACCCCGGGCGGGTTGCTGGGCCCGCGGGGCGGGGCCAGGAGGGGGCGGGGCCCCGGCGGTTAACCCCTTCGTGGCCGCGGCGCTGCTTCTCCAATGCGTCTCGCAGGGCTTTTAGAACAATTAGCCAGTGTCAGCGGCTGAGTAATTTAACGGGGATGGAAAACCTCGTAGACTCGGCTTTGAGGTCCATCTCTTCCTTCTGTGCTCCAGACGGAAAAACGGAGGCTCCGAGGGGGGCAGTGTTTTCTCAAGATAAAGTCAAAACTAGAGCTGCAAGTCTAGTCTAGTGCTCGCTGCCTTTCAGGGCAGCCCTTGGGGAATGTTAGGGGGAATGGAATGCTTTAGGGCAGCGGTTCTCAACCTGTGGGTCGCGACCCCTTTGGGGGTCGAACGACCCTTTCACAGGGGTCGCCTAAGACCATCGGAAAACACATATATAATTACATATTGTTTTGTGATAAATCACTATGCTTTAATTATGTTCAATTTGTAACAATGAAATTGGGGGTCACCACAACATGAGGAACTGTATTAAAGGGTCGTGGCATTAGGAAGGTTGAGAACCACTGCTTTAGGGGAAAGCATCCGACCGTCCCAGGAACGTTGATCCAAGGAGAACTTCACAAGGTCCCCCTTCCCCTTTTATGGGGTCTGCCAGGACCTCCATTCCTATAGCCACCTCAGTCCCGACTGGTACTATTAATGTCCAATCATCCCCTTTAAAACATGATTTCATGGCTACCCTTTAAAAATGTCCTGCTGGGCAAATGATATTTGCGTTGCAGAGAAGTGGAAATACACTAGTACGCAAAAAGAAGATTTTTAAAAACATCGCCATTCATTTGCTCTGAGACATTCACTTTGAACAGTTTGGTGAATTTCCTTCCACACCTGATGTATCATTTGATATTTCTAATTCACTAAAATATATTGGTAAAAGCTTTCCCCAAACAATAAGCACATTTCTATGCGGTGCTTTCCAATACCTGTGTTGTAGTCCACTGTTGGGATGGCATCACTGTTCTCAAAAACAGCCCCCTACAGGTGTACACTTAGGTTATCGATCTTTTAATATTGTAAAACTAAATAAGTAAGCGCGTACAGCCAAGTCTGTATGCCCCATCTAATCTAGATATCGTTTTAATATTTAATATCGTTTTATATGTTTAATCAGCCTTAAGTCCTTTTATACAATTTTTATTTTTAAATAGTTATAGACCTACAGGAAATTGCAAAAATAATACATAGAGTCCCATGTACCCTTCACCCAGCTTCTCTCGATGGTGACATTTTATATATTAGGAGCATACATCAAAACTGGGGAATTAGCATTGGTACAATACCATTAACTAAATTTACAGACCTTATTCCATTTTTTTAAAATTTTTTATTGCTTAAAGCATTACAAAGGGTATTACATATGTGTCCTTTTTTCCCCCCGCCCTTGACAATACCCCGGCTTCCCCTACCGACCTTATTCCATTTTAAAGTCCTTTTCTGAAGTAGGCAGGACACAAAATAATTTCCTAAGTAGGTGCCATGTTCCACGTGCTATGCACAGCTGTCTGGAGCAACTCCCTTTCTTTAATGATAAATGTTGGCAAACACCATCAGCCTGACTGGAAGACAAAATTTCACTGGGAATGTAACATGGAAAGAGAGTAATTATTCAACAAGACAAATCAACAAGCCGAAATTTCTTCAAGCTGGTTGAAGAAATCAGAGCTTTAGGAAATCCTAAAGAAGACGGAAGCGCCCTGGCCGGTTTGGCTCAGTGGATAGAGCCTGTGGACTGAGGGGTCCAGGGTTCAATTCCGATCAGGGGCGCATGCCCTGTTGTGGGCTCGATCCCCAGTAGAGGGCGTGCGGAGGCAGCCGATCGGTGATTCTCTCTCAACATTGATGTTTCTATCAGAGTCTCTCTCCCTCTCCCTTCCTCTCTGAAATCAATAAAACTATTTCAAAAAAGAAGAAGAAGAAAAAGACAGAAGTCACAGTGGCTCAGGAAGGACATCCTGGGGAAGGTGGCTCTTGTGCTAGGCCTTGCCCAATGAGAACAGAGCTGTACAGAGATGAAAGGAAAAGGTACTTCAGGGACAACAGAGCAGGCAGAGGCAGGAAGGCAAGGGAGCCGGGCATCTGGGTCCTTCAGAAAGCATTTTCCAAGCCCCTGCTCTGAGCCAGGTCCCGGGCTGGGTACTGGGTGAGGCAAAGGCCCTGTCCTTGCTGAACCTATAGCTTGTCTGGAGAGGGTGACAGACATAAGTGTGACTGGGACTGTGATAGGGGGTGCACTGAGGATACGGGAGTCCTGAGAAGGAATGGAAGCCCCCCTGGGATTGGAGGGGTCAGGGGCGGCCAGGACAAGTGGGGGCATTTAATCTGAAACTGCAGAACAACAGCGAACATTTATGGAGCACCTCGGGTATGCCTGACCGTGTGCAGAGGGTCTCATTTGTTCCTCACGGCATCCCATGTTACCTGGGCAGGGGCGACCTGCAGCTCCAAGAGCTTAAGTCACACAGTGTCTGAGTGGCAGAGCTGAGGGCTTGGTCCCAGGCCCCCGGATGACTGCGGGGCTCATGCTTTCCCTCTCCCTGGACCCTTACCTGCCCCAGGAGGTTTCAGCCAATCAGAGGAAGGTTGGGAGTGGTGGTGATGTCATGAAACGACCCTGGACCCCCTGCTGGAAGTCCCTTCCTCTTTCGGACACACAGCATCTCAGAGCCTGTCCTTCTCACCCTCCCTCTCCCCTGCTGCATAATCAAGACAAGCTGACTTAAGTATTCTTTCCATCTAAGCCCACTAGAGGGCCCCGGGTGACATTAATTGCCATCCTTCCCTTCCTTTCTGTATCCCAACCTTCTTTCTATGTGATTCTTCTTATACGATTTCTCTCCTTCAATTTCTGTTTGCTTGCTGTTTTTATGCTACAGATTTCTAAAAGCTGCCTCAGCCCGGCCAGCGTGGCTCAGTGGTTGAGCATCGACCTGTGAACCAGGAGGTCACGGTTCAATTCCCGGTCAGGGCACAGGCCCTGGTCGCAGGCTCGATCCCCAGTGTGGGGCGTGCAGGAGGCAGCCGGTCCGTGATTCTGTCTCCTCATTGATGTTTCTATCTTTTCCTCCCTCTCCCTTCCTCTCTGAAATCAATAAAAATGTATTAAAAATAAAATAAGAGATGCCTCAGATCCTTTTTGGGAGGAGGCAGGAGGTGACTTTGCCGACAGCCTCACTAACAATGCCAGCTCCCCATCCGCTGAGGGTGGACAGATCAAATCCTTCCCACCCAGGGTAGGTCTGGCACAGCCCCCAGGGCAGAGGGGCCTAGAGACTGCCTGAGACCCCTCCTCTGCCCCCTTTGCCCCCCTCCCTGCTGCAAATACTCTCATTTATCCATTCCTGGTCTTACCAGAACAAATTCTGCTCAACCCCTCCTGGCTCTGTTGCCTACAGGTAACAATGGTGGTAATGGTGTGGCAATAATGGCAGTGCCATTTGCCAAAAACTCATCATGTGACAGACTCCACACAAAAATCATTTCATTGGAGTGTCTCCCCTCATCCGCTTGCTATCCCGATGGGGTGGGTACAGTGTCATCCGCATTTCCATTCAGCTGTGCTTCTCTCTCATCGATGTTTCCCTCTGTCTTTCCCTCTTCCTCCCACTCTCCCTAAAAATCAATGGAAAAATATCCTCGGGTGAGGATTAACAACAAGAAAAACAAAAGAAAGAAATAGAAATTTTAAAAAATGTTCCTCCTTTACTGTAAAAGTGGCACATGCTTGCAGTAAAAAGTTCAAACAGAACACAAGCTCCTCTACCCTCACCCCCTCATGGGGGTCGTTCCTGTGCCAGGGAGCAGCCCCTCCCCAGGTTGAAGACGGGGCCCCAGCACCAGGCTCAGAGCTGCACAGGCCTCTGCTGACACCGCTGGCCTTGGGCCGTGACCTTGGCCTTGGTGAGTCACTGTAAAGTGAGAGACTCACAGGACCCCCCCACCCCCGCCACCCCAGGGGTTGATGGGCAGACTGAAGGCTGAAGCCTGTGCCCGCACAGTGCTTGGCACCAGGCCCACACAGGAGACGCCCTTGATGGGTGGTGGCCGTTGTTAGTGATGCCGGACCCTCCCGCGGCAGCTAGGAACGTCCTGAGCAGTTTAGGCTCCAGAAAGGCTATGGGCTGTGCTGATAACACTCACCGCCCAGTAACAAGAGCCTGGACAAGTTCTTTTTATTTTTGAATCCTCACCGAGGATATTTTCCCAGTGATTTTTCTTTAGAGAGAGTGGGACAGAGAGGGAAAGACAGAGAGAAATATCGATGTGAGAGAAACACATCAATTGGTTGCCTCCTGCAGGAGCCCCGACCAGGGGCCTGGGCTGGGGAAGAGCCTGTAACCTGTAACCGAGGTACGTGCCCTTGACCAGAATCGAACTCGGGACCCTTGGGTCGACAGGCTGAAGCTCTATCCACTGAGCCACACTGGCTAGGGCGAGCCTGGACAGGGTCTATGCTCACCGCTCTCCGAGGGTCTGGGTCCTAGCACCAGGGGACTCTGGGGGGCCTGGTCCCAACAGCATCCTCTGACACCTGCCCACCCACCCCCATGCTCAAAGCCTGCCCCTTGCAGGGCTTTCCTGAGCCTGGAGGAGGCAGGCCCAACCAGAAGCCAGTCCTCCCCAAGTGCTGCCTCAGACCTGTTCCTTGCAACCTCCCCAAGCTCCCGGCGGCCCTAAATCTTCTCCCCGCAGGAACTGCAGAGGCCCCTCGTGGGAGCTTGGGCAGGGCCGGCTCCTTTGCCCTCCTCCCGGCTCTGCAGGGCACAGCTCCTCTCCAGGTCCAGGGCAAGATGCCCAGGGCTCGGCGACTGCAGCGTTCTTGCCCTCATCCTTCAAGGCCATCCGAGGGGCTGGGCTCCCCACTCACCTGGCCCTTCTCTTCCCGGCCTCAGTTCTCCACCTGGAAAACAAGGGGCATGGGTCCGAATCTTTTTAAAGAGTTTGATGACTCTAGTCCTGGTCACTACCCCTCAACACACTCGCACCCAACACGATTTTGCACAAAATATTGCCAGCTGCTTCCCCCAGCAGATCGGCCTGGTGAGGAGCCTCTGCATTTCAGGAGCAAAGAGCAAGTTGCATAACAGAATGTACAGTAAAATCTTATTAAAACATAACTGTTGCCCTAACCGGTTTGGCTCAGTGGATAGAGAGCGTCAGCCTGTGGACTCAAGGGTCCCAGGTTCGATTCCGGTCAAGGGCATGTACCTTGGTTTCGGGCACATCCCCAGTAGGAGGTTTGCAGGAGCTGGCTGATAGATGTTTCTCTCTCATCGATGTTTCTAACTCTCTCTCTCTCCCTTCCTCTCTGTAAAAAATCAATAAAATATAAAAAAATAAAAAATAAATAAAACATAACTGTTAACATTTACTTGTAAATATATATATATATATGGGGAGAAACCTATGTAATAAATGGTTCTAGAGCTTATGGAGTGGAGTTTCAGGGGCTACCACTGTGTGCCTCAGATATTTTTGGGACTGGATTTTTTTTTTAACAAGTGTGTGCCACTTTTAGGAATTTTTTCCCCTTTAAAGTGTTGTCCCATCCTATGATCATCAACCACTGTCTCCAGACCATTGATCCGAATGGTAATGAGGCCTCAGGCTTCTGCAGTGCCATCAACAATGAATTGCCCCAGCTGGTTTGGCTTGGTGGCTAGAGTGTTGGCCCTCGGATTAAAGGGTCCCAGGTTTGATTCCGGTCAAGGGCATGTACCTTGGTTGCAGGCACATCCCCAGTGGGGGGTGTGCAGGAGGCAGCTGATCAATGTTTCTCTCCCATTGATGTTTCTAACTCTCTATCCCTCTCCCTTCCTCTCTGTAAAAATATCAATAAAATATATTTAAAAAGAAAGAAAGTAGTGATGTAATTTTTTTTTTTGTTTAAAGACTCCTGGATGAGGCAGGTTCTCCAGGACCCGGCCTGCGTCCCCAGGGGAAGTGCGAGGTCTTGGAACTGCTCTCATTGGCCCCGGCCAACTTCTTCCCGGCTGTTGGGTCTCCAGCTGGATCCCCGGCAGGTCCCCACAGGGCCAAGAACCCGAAGGACAAGTGGAGCTAAGGGAATCGGGCCCGGACTCTGGGTCTGGCACCGGTTCAGCAATGGGGATATAAAAAACCCAGACATCACCTCATTGCTGTTTCATCAAAAAAGGAGAAGACTTTCTTCCTGCACATCCCTGCAGAGGACAAACTCCTGCTGGCGGTGTGGCCGGGGAGGGAGCAGAAAGAGCAGAGGAGGGACGATGGGGAGTTCTCCCCATCCCGGGGGCCAGAGGGCAGGCAGCCAGGGTCAGCCCTGGGCCTGACACCTTGGTTACCATAACAACTGCACTCCCGGGCACTATGTGGGCACCTCCGATGCTCCTCATACCCTGTGACACTGACACCTGCTTCTAATGAGACCTGAAGGGGCTGGTCTGAGGTCACTGAGCTACAGCCAGGATCTGTCTCCGGTCTGACCGACTCCTGAGTCAGGTTCTCTGCCTCCAGGGAGGCCAGAGGCTCGTGGCCTGAGCACAGTTTTCTTAGCTGCGGTATGCGAGCCTGGGCAGCTCCGAGACCCCTCCTGGGTGCTGCAGTATCGCCCTCAGATGAAAACTCCAGGCCGCCCAACCTCTTCCCCCAACATACTAGTAGCTCTTCCATGAGTTTATGTGGCGGGCTTTCCTGGAAGATCTGGTCTGAATACAGGCCTGACGGCCACAGAAAGACAATGAAAACAAGCCAAACAAACAACCCCCCTACTCCCCCCTCCCCCCCCCCGCCCCCCCGCAAGACCAGACAGTCTCCAAGAGCTATATCAAGAAGGTTCCCTCGCCTAGCATCGGTGGTTGAGCATCGACCTATGAACCAGGAGGTCACGGTTCGATTCCTGGTCAGGGCACATGCCGGGTTGTGGGCTCGATCCCTAGTGTGGGGCGTGCAGGAGGCAGCTGATCAATGATATTCTCTTATCATTGATGTTTCTGTCTCTCTCTCTCCCTTCCTCTCTGAGATCAATAAAAATGTATTAAAAATAATAATAAAGAAGGTTCCCTTAGTCCTGCCCCACCAGCTCCCCTGGCCCTGCCTACCTGCCTACTCAGTCCACCTGGTTCAGGTCTTCATGGCTTCTCCTCCTCTGATCCCTTCTCTGAAGGACCTTGGGTGCTCTCATGCCTTGCTGAATGCTGGTCAGAATAGGGGGGACTCCGTAGTTCTATCAGGGCTCCTCAGCAGGGTGCCCCAAGGCCAGTGCCCCAACATGACTAGAGAGGTGAGCCTCACCACCCAAGCCTTGATCTTCCCTTCCCTTCCTCTCCCAGTCTTCAGGGTCACTGCCAGGTCAGCAGGCCCAAGGGTGATTCAGGAAAAGCTGTGATTCCCGAGTTTTATGCTAAATCACCGAGCAGTTGAATGTTGATAACTGTTCTGGTCATTTGCTATGTGATTTCAGACCCATTCTCTGCCCCTCCTCTGCTCTGCTTGGCCCTGGTGAGTGGGGGGATGGAAGAGGGGGACTGGCCACTGTGAAATACATTTCCCAAGCTCCTTTGCCAACTGGCAGTTCAACTAGTGGGAGGCAATGGAGGCTGGAGGCTGGCAGGTAGGAAGAGGCCGGTTGCACCAGTGCCCTCCAGACAGCCCGTCCTCCATGGTTCCAGGTCATACGTTTAGGTAACCAACCCCCAGCATCTCTTGTTTGGCCTTTCAAAATTGCCCCCATTGGTCCCCCTAATGTGGGCTCTGTTTTGTGACAGATACGGCAGCTAATTAAAATCCCCCTTTGCCCCCATATTTTTTTATTGTGGTAAAAAAATTATATAACATAACCACTTTTTAAAAAAATATTTTTTATTGATTTTTTACAGAGAGGAAGGGAGAGGGATAGAGAGTTAGAAATATTGATGGGAAACATCGATCAGTTGCCTCCTGCACACCCCCTACTGGGGATGTGCCCTTGACCAGAATGGAACCTGGGACCCTTCAGTCCACAGGCCGACGCTCTATCCACCGAGCCAAACCGGTTAGGGCTAACATAACCACTTTTAAGTGTATGATTGAGTGGCGTCAGTTATGTCCACAATGTTGTGCAACCCTGACCACTATCCACTTCTAAATGAAATCCTTTTAATACCCTTGAGGGGCTGACCCAAGCTGGGTTGCAGGTCACATCAGCCTGTGGGCTGCCTGCCTGTGACCTTCACGTTGCAGGTGGCATATACGCTCATGTATCCATCCCCCCACCACGGAGCTAATGGAAGAGGGAAGATGACTCTCTTTTCACAGAGGAACCGGGCTCAGGCAGGTCAAGGCTACTGACAAAGGCACCTCACGCCCCCTCTGGCACCCCACCCAGCTTCCTGTGAATCCCCTCCCCCACTCTTCAAACCTGTGCACGTGTCCCCTGCTGTCCTGGTCCCCGACTGGGGGAAGACTCCTGCCACTGTGCTTCCCCATGGAGTGTCTTTCCTGGGAGTGAGGTGGGGGCGGGGGCGGGGATGCTGCAGAGGCTGCTGCCGTCCTGGCTGAGTCCCTGGCGGGCTTGCAGCTCTGCAGAGGGAGGAGCGTGGGAGGAGATGCTGAGTTGGGCTCAGAGTCCTCCAGCTCCAGCCGCAGTGAGAGCAAGACGCCCAGAAAGGCCCCCTGGGGGTGGCCTGGTGACCTTACCCTGCAGCTGGGCGGCAGAAGAGGGCAGCAGGAGGTTTCTGTTCCCTGCCTGACCGGATCTCGAACCGTGACCTCCTGGTTCATAGGTCGACGCTCAACCACTGAGCTGGTTAATTTTTTAAAAATATATATATTTTTGTTGATTTCAGAGAGGGAGAGAGAAAGAGAGAAACATCAATGATGAGAGAGAATCACTGACCGGCTGCCTCCTGTATGCCCCCTATTGGGGACTGAGCACACAACTCAGGCATATGTCCTTAACTGGAATTGAACCCTGAACCCTTCAGTCTGCAGGCTCTCTATCCACTGAGCAAACCAGTTAGGGCAATTGGTTGATTCTTGTATGTGCCCTGACCGGGGATTGAACCCACAACTTTGGTGTATCGAGATGATGCTCTAACCAACTGAGCTATCTGGCCAGTGCTTGGGCCGTACTTTCAAGCCCACCTTTAGCAGTCATCCTCCGGTGGTCTCCCCACCAAGGAGCAGCAGGCCAGAACTGTCCAGGTGCCTGGTGCTGAAATGTCCTTGTGCTCTTCCGTGTCTCCAGCAGGGCCGCACAGTCCTTCTTAAGCACTTACTGTATGTCAGCCATTGCTCCAAGGACTGGGTAAGTCAGCAGTGAATAAAACAGACAGTGAATAAAACAGACCCTTATGAAGTTTGCATTCTATAGGAGGAGACAAGGTAAGATGGAATTTCCCATGTTAGAAAAGGTCAAGTTTTGTTGAGAAAAATAAAGCCAAGAAAAGAACGAGTTTAGCAAGTGCACCCCCAAAACAGTGGTCACATGCTGTTTCCTAGAGAGGTCATACAGACACCGCATATGTAAGCAGTCAGGTACAGGATGCCAGGCTGGGAAGGGAGCCCCCCACATAAAGGATGTGCTGACACTGGGTCACAGGTCACAGGGACTCTCTGCTGGGCCACTGGCAGAGGCCGGACCTCAACCCCAGCTAGCTGCCTCTTCCCTCTCTGTGGCTCTCTCATTCCCCCCACCCTTAGCTCATCTAGGCCTCCACCGTGTCAGAGAAATGGATTTCCACCCTGTGTATCTAACACCGGCTTAACCTGGGTGATTTGAGACACTGCAACTGGGTCCACTCAGGCAATGTACATCCTCACTCTGGCCTCAGTTTACTCATCCATAAAATAGGGACAATGATCCTTACCACTTAGTGAAACAGGTTTGAGGAATGGGGGCGGGAGCGGGGATGCTTCAGAAAGTGGTGAAAGTGGTGGCTGTACAGATGGGAGGGATTCTCCCTCATTGGGGTCTCATTCTTCAGAGACCGCAGAGCTCACCACAGGGTCTAATCCCATCGATGCTGAGTGATTGAAGTACAGCGAACAGCAGCGCTTGGCTGGTGTTCACAGAGAGCTTCCCCCTGCAGCCCCGTCGCTGAGGAGCCCTCACCTGGGGGTCTACAGGAGCCCAGATGGCAGCCCAGGGACAGCAGGAGTGAGGCTCCATTCTGAGTGGGTCCTGCAGTGTGGGCCACTGTGGGAGACACTTGGGGGCAAGAAGAGCCTTCAGGCCAGGCCAGGTGTTGCTCAGCAATTGAGCGTGGACCCAGGAACCAAGAGGTCACCGGTTCAATGTCACTGGTTCAATTCTGAGTCAGGGCACATGCCCAGGTTGCAGGCTTGATCCCCAGAGGCAGCTGCTTGAGGATTCTCTCTCGTCATTGATGTTTCTATCTCTCTCTCACTCTCTGATATTAAAAAAAAATGTATAGAAGAAGAAGAAGAAGAAGAAGAAGAAGAAGAAGAAGTAGTAGTAGTAGTAGTAGTGGAGGAGGCTGTGGCCAAACAAGTTTGGGGAACCCGGCACACTCGACTCACCTCTGGTAGGTCCCCAATGTTCATCGCCTCGTCCAGATGCCAAGAGCCCCATTTAGCCATGAAACTCCCTCTTTTTCTCTCCTTTTTGGGTGAACACTTATCATCTGGAAGTAGGTGCCGTGGGAAATGCTGGGCTGGAATTTGGGAAGGACTTGAGAATTCTGGTCCCAGGGATAAACGTTTCGAGGTTTACAGAGTTCTGTAACTTCTATTTACTATCACATAGCACATGCTCAATAAACTCGAGATGGATATGAATGAATCTGTGGTTCTACTCACTCCCAAATGGTAAGAATTGGAGGGAGGAAGATGAAAGTGATTCGAGGCCTCAGGAATCGGGGCAGAATCATTTTTACTCTCCTCTGGACCACACGTTTGGCAGGAGAACTGATGGAATTTATTTGCCTAAATGACAACACAGAGTGGTAAGTGTGATGGGGTGGATTAGCCATGGGGACCAGGGAGGGAGGAACTCACTAAATGGGGGAGTAAAGGAGGCCAGAAAAGGCAGCCTGGAGGGGAGCCGGCAGGGCCCTTTGGGGGCGTGGCCTGAGAGCTCTCACCCTCATGCCATTTTTCCAGCCACATCACGCCTGGGACTTCTTGCTTGGACTCCACGGGCAGCTGCTATCCCATAGGTTGTGGCCCCCTGGCCTTTAAAAAAAAATATATATATTATTGATTTTTTTACAGAGAGGAAGGGAGAGGGATAGAGAGTTAGAAATATCGATGAGAGAGAAACATCGGTCAGCTGCCTCCTGCACACCTCCTACTGGGGATGTGCCCGCAACCAAGGTACATGCCCTTGACCGGAATCGAACCTGGGACCCTTCAGTCTGCAGGCTGGCGCTCTATCCACTGAGCCACACCGGTTAGGGCCCCCTGCCTTGATAGAACCCATCTCGGCCCCCTCCTCTCTTTCACCTGGCCCCTCCCAACACTCCCCTTTGCTGTCAGCTGCCTGCAGCCCTCCCACACCCAGAGGATGTCTCTGTATTATGCAGACCACTGGAAAGACCCAGTGGAACAAGGCTCCAGTGGTAAAGTTACAAGCAGGATGACAAGTAAATGTGGAGCCATGTGACAGCAAGGGGACCCTGTGTAACCCCCTTCCCCCCCGCCCCCCGCCCACACACACACATACAAAGTGCCCTTCTCACCACCATCCTCCCAGCACCACCTGCATACCAGCCCCTCTGCCCCCGGCAAACCAGAGCTAGGCTGGACCTTTAAACAGGGAAAAAATGCTTCATCATGTTCTGCTTCTCCACGCAAAACCAGAAACTCCCTGCCCCCTCCTCAGCGCACTCTCCTTCCAGTAAAACGTGGTTAAAGGGACAGCACCATCGCTTCCTTCCGCATTGCTCAGGGTCTGCTTGGGAGGGGGGCGGGGGGCGGGGGCGGGGGGCTGGGAATAAGGTGGAAGGCACGGAGAAAAGAGCTGGCAGAGGACTCTTCTGAGGGGTCCGTCTGTCCCCATCTTGGGGGCCCCCCCGCAGAAGGAAGACCAGCGCACACTGGGAAGGTAGTGGGGGTGGAATAACTGGCTAAGGAGGCTCAGGTCTGAGAGCGAAGTCTACCCGGACTCTGGGGGACCCCTTCCCAGCATCGGCTCCCAGTGGAGGAGGCGGACAGCCCAGGTGTGTGAGAGGACTTAACAGAAATCAGGGGACCGGACGCCTACCAGAAAGTCGAGGGGCTGGGTCCTGGGCTCCCTTTGAGACCCTGCAGGCCATTCATTCACCCTCTCCTTCCCAGGTCCCCATCCGCACGGCCCAAAGGTCGGGCAAAGGGGATCTGCACACCTCCTTCCCCTCCCTCCCCGCAAAGCCGAGGCGTAGAGGTTAACCCCTTCCTCCCGGGCAAGGAGCGGACGCTGTCCCCGGTGCTGAAGCACCATCTGCAGTGCAGCCGGCACTCGCCAGGCATTGGAAATGAGCCCCAAGGAGAAAAAGTTAAATGACAGGGCAGTTCCAGGCACCCTCCCCTCCCCGCCGCAGCTCAAGGACCCCTTTTTACACCCGACCCTCCGATAGAGCTTATGGGGGTGAGGGGCTTTGGTATCTAACAGCATCCCACCACTTCCCGGGGGTGAGAAGGGGTGCCTATGGGGCACCCACTGATCTGTTGTGGGGGTGCGGGGGAGAGATGCTGAGTGGAAGGTGAGGAGATGGAAAGGGGAAAACTAGGAAGACGGACTTACTGACTTCCTAGTTGTGGGAACGCAGCGGTGGGGAGGCGGCACACGGGTTCCCCTCCCCTAATCCAGCCAGAGCTCACCGCCCCCCCCTAAGCTGAAGCTGCCTGGGGAGCTAGGGGTCTGAAGTTGCAGCCTGAGGTGGGTGGTGGGGGCGGGGCGGACAGATACAACTTGTCCAAGGTCACGTGGCCGGCAAATTGTGGAGCGACCTCAGTGGGAAGAGCCTGGCCCCAGTGACCACTCGCTCACCTGTCACTCCCCCCCTCTCTCCAGCACCCCCCTATTCAGGCACCAGCTCTCCCATTTGCATGCCCCGTCCCCAGCAGCACCCCCACTCTGGGTTTCCGGGCCTTCACACGCAGCCCAGGTTCCCCGGGTCTATGCAGGAGACCCTCTGCCCGCTTCACGGAGGGTCCTTCTCACTGGGGCCAGCTGTGGGGTCTCCTACCTTCTGTCCTGCTGAGACCACTGGGCCCCCTCCTCTGGGCTTCACTCTTGTCGCCCCCCTCAACTCCAGGCTGCCCTCCCCTCTTCTGGAGGGGCTGCCGAGCTTCTTGAGCCCTGTCCCGGTGGCCCCTTAGCTACTCGGGGGACACTGACACTCCACGCAGAGGTCCTCGATTTCTAGCCTCCGTAGCGTCCGCCCTGCCTCCATTCAGGATTGCCTCGCTCCCTCCCCTGTTCCCTGGCGGCTGCAGACACTCTGCACCCCTTACCCCGAGGCCTCTCTAACTATTAGGAACACCTTGTGCCCCGGTCTCATGCAGCAACCCCCTCACCCTACTGACTATCGAGTGTTCCGTCGCTCCATCCCTAAGGCGCCCTGCCCCTGTTCCCAGCGGCTCTCCTCGTCCTCTCCGCGTTTCAGCCCCTTTTCTTATTCTGAAAACAGTAGCAGGGTCTTCCGATGCGCACCCGGGGGTCCCCGCCGGCCCACTCTGGGAATCCTCTACCCCCGGACCTGCCCTCGAGGCGGGGGGGCTCTTCCGACTCCTCCTGGATTCCCCTTCACTCCCCGGTCCCCCCTGCCCCGCCCCTCTCACTGCGGCGGAGCCGGCCAGCCCCGGGGCAGCAGGGGAGGAGGCGGGCGGGGCCCTCCTCCCCCGCACCCCCCCCCCAACTGCCGGGGGCTGGACTCGGACCCGCTGCTATAAAAGGGCCGCCGTCCCGGAGCTGCCGCAGTGCCACCCGCCCCGTCCCAGCGCCAGGCGCCCGCTCCACCCGCTCCCGGACCTGCTCCAGCCATGATGAGCTTCGGCGGCGCCGACGCGCTGCTGGGCGCCCCGTTCGCGTCGCTGCACGGAGGCAGCAGCCTGCACTACGCGCTGGCTCGGAAGGGCGGCGCGCGCTCGGCCGCCGGCTCGTCGAGCGGTTTCCACTCGTGGGCGCGGACGTCCGTGAGCTCCGTGTCGGCCTCGCCGAGCCGTTTCCGCGGCGGCGCGGCCGTCGCCTCGAGCACCGACTCGCTGGACACGCTGAGCAACGGGCCGGAGGGCGGCGTGATGGCGGTGACGGCGCGCAGCGAGAAGGAGCAGCTGCAGGTGCTGAACGACCGCTTCGCGGGCTACATCGACAAGGTGCGGCAGCTGGAGGCGCACAACCGCAGCCTGGAGGGCGAGGCGGCGGCGCTGCGGCAGCAGCAGGCGGGCCGCGCGGCCATGGGCGAGCTGTACGAGCGCGAGGTGCGGGAGATGCGCGGCGTCGTGCTGCGCCTGGGCGCCGCGCGCGGCCAGCTGCGCCTGGAGCAGGAGCACCTGCTGGAGGACATCGCGCACGTGCGCCAGCGCCTGGACGACGAGGCGCGGCAGCGGGAGGAGGCGGAGGCGGCGGCGCGCGCGCTCGCGCGCTTTGCGCAGGAGGCCGAGGCGGCCCGCGCCGAGCTGCAGAAGAAGGTGCAGTCCCTGCAGGAGGAGTGCGGCTACCTGCGGCGCCACCACCAGGAGGAGGTGGCCGAGCTGCTCAGCCAGCTCCAGGGCTGCGGCGCGGCGCAGGCCCAGGCCCAGGCCGACGCGCGCGACGCCCTCAAGTGCGACGTGACGTCCGCGCTGCGCGAGATTCGCGCTCAGCTCGAAGGCCACACGGTGCAAAGCACGTTGCAGTCCGAGGAGTGGTTCCGAGGTTCGCCAGCGCGCGCTCGGGGGTGGGGGAGGAAGGGGCGCCCCCTGCTGGTCCCGCGGCGAGGGGCGGGGTGGCGTGATACGGGGGACGCTGGTGGACTCTGCGTGGAGGTGGCTGGAGAGTCCACTATCAGCGGCCCCGTGCAACGTTCGTAACCCTTAGTTAAAGAACAGTTTCCCCCTGGGTCTCATGTGGGATGTCTCCAACCCCCGTCAAGTATGGCTTCTTCACCTTTGGCTGCCCTCCTCCAGCGGCCTTGTGCCTGCCCTTTAACTCTGGGGCCCTCCTGGTCTCCCCCTCGCCCCCTGTAATTAAGTAACTCCCTCGGAGGCCCCTTCACATCAGGTCCCCTCTATAGCTCCGAAGCAATGCTGGCGTCTAGTCACAAGCGCTGGGGACTCTTTGCCCTCAAAGTAACTTGCCGTCCCTGCCGCGTTGCCCACCCCCCTTTTCTGGAAACTGCAGGGGAGGGACTCCATTCTTCTGATCCCTACCAGGCCCCTCCCCAGTAATTTCGGGAGAAGTGGGCATTCTCACATCCTTTCTCCCGGGGGAGGCGGGGGGGGGGCGGGGGGGGGCGGGGGAGAACCATCACTACAAACAATCAATCGGCTCCTGAGACCTATAACGTCCCCTCTCCTCGCCTAGGAAACTGGGAGCCTCCCACATCCAAATCCGTAGCCCTCCCCCAACTCCAAGCTGCCCTGAGTCAGCAGGATTGCAGCTGCAGCCGCTCTGGAGCTGTTTCCAGCAGCTGCAGGGTGACCTTGACCAATGCTGCTTTCTCTGGTTTTCATTTCTATTTATTTGGGTGGAAAGATGGGGGTGGACCACCTGGGCTTCTTACTCTAGGAAGCTCCATGATCCAACGCTCCCCTTTCTCCCCCCAAATGTAAAACTTTATGCGTTGTTCTTGGGAGAGGGTGCAGGGGTTTCAGTGATTCCCAAACGGGTCTGTGATCCACAGTGGGTAAGAACCCTCAACCGTCAGGATGGTTTCTAAATCTTTGCCAGCATTATAGGGAAAGCCAGGAAAGCTGGGATTTGGATGCAGGCTTTTCCCGTTTTTGTTTCTGTTTTTTCCACTTCTCTGCAGCAAGGCTCCTCCCAGAGCAAACCCCTCTGTTTTCTCCAGCTTTACCCTTCATACCAGCAAACCAGCCCAGGCTTCTGGCCCATCCAGCTGGCTTCCCTTCGTCCTCCCACACTCCCAACTCAGCCCCTGGGTGTCACTATCTCAAGATTCAGAATGTTCACTTTCAGGAGATGTAGACTAGTCTCTAGACCTCCACCGGCCCTGGAAGGCCTGGGCACCAGCAGCCCTTGGCTTGCAGGGGCCAGGCGTGGCGGCCTCTGGCTCAGGGGCTCCAGTGCCGGAATGTGCAGTCAGGTAGAGGGAAGGGGCAGAGGAGTTGGCACCCAGGCCCCAGGCTCTGCGGTGACCTTGGGCTCTCTGCACAGCAGAAACCTGCAAGGAAGGGGCTGTGGCTGCACGGTGGCTCACAGCACCCTCATGTCTTCAAAGGTCAAAGGCTCATGAGCTTATTCAGCCAGAAGTTCAGAGTTAAGCCAGGTTTCACATCTGAACCCCCAGCACTGCCAGCCCTTGCTGGGGAGCTGAACCAGGCATTAGGACCAGAAATGGGGGTTTCCTCTGCCCTGTAGGGTTTCTGGATCCTGAGTCGAGGAGACAGACAAATCTTTGGAGCCATATAGACACTAGATTTGAATCCCCGCTCTGCCACTCACTAGCTGGGTAGCCTTGGGCAGTAGTCATTTGCCTATCATGCAAGATAGGATGAGTTAAGCATCCAGGATGGCACTCAGCACCCAGTAGGTCCTCAACCGATGTGTGTCACCTTCTGGAGCTGGGCATTGGGACATGCATCCAGGTGTGTCTAACTCTGCTGTCTCCTTCTCCCCCAGTGAGGCTAGACCGACTGTCAGAGGCAGCCAAGGTGAACACAGATGCCATGCGCTCAGCACAGGAGGAGATAAGTGAGTACCGGCGCCAGTTGCAGGCCAGGACCACAGAGCTGGAGGCACTCAAAAGCACCAAGGACTCGCTGGAGAGGCAGCGCTCTGAGCTGGAGGACCGTCATCAAACTGACATCGCCTCCTACCAGGTGGGCAGGGTTGGGGTAGAGAGCCAGACTGTCTCACTGGGTTGGGTGACCTTGACCTTGGATGAAACACTGTCCTCTGAGCAGGGTTGTAGTGATCGAGAACATGGGCCTTGGAGTCAGACATACCAGATATACCAGTATGTCTTTCTAGGTATGTGACTCCAGGAAGTTTATCTGCCTCTCCAGCTCTGAATTCCTTCAATGAAAAAGGGAAAAGAAAAAAAAAGAATGCCTACAGAGAAACATCAATAGGCTACATGCCCCCTACTGAGATCAAGCCCACAACCCTGGCATGTGCCCTGACCTGGAATCAAACTGGCAACCTTTTGGTGCACAAGACAATGCCCAACCAACTGAGCAACACCGGCCAGGGCAAGAATGCCTACTTTGCTCTGGCCGGTTTTGCTCAATGGATAGAGCGGCGGTCCATGGACTGAAGGGTCCCGGGTTCGATTCCAGTCAAGGACATGTACCTTGGTTGCAGGTTTGATCCCCGGTTGGGGCATGTGTGGGAGGCAACCAATCGATGTGTCTCTCTCACATCAATATTTCTCTTTGTCTTTCCCCTCCCTTCCACTCTCTCTAAAAATCAATGGAAAAGTATCCTCAGGTGAGAATTAACAACAACAAAAAAGAATGCCTACTTTGCAGAGCTTTGAAGATGGAAGAGATAGACCACCTTTTTAAGAGATGAGTGTGAATGTTCTTAGCAGGGTTTGGTCACAAAAAGGGCATTTGGTGAATAATAATCAATGTCTGTGAGTGTGGGTAACCTGGGGAAGGCCTTGGCAGATTCCCTATTGAAGACAACTGGCTTAAGAAAATGGCACTTTTGCCTGGCCGGCTGGCTCAGTGGTTGAGCATCGACCTGTGAACCAGGAGGTCAAGGTTCGATTCCCGGTCAGGACACATACCTGGGTTGGGGCTCGATCCCCAGTGAGGGGCGTGCAGGAGGCAGCTGATCAATGATGATTCTCTCTCATCATTGATGTTTCTATCTCTCCCTCTCTTCTCTGAAATCAATAAAAATGTATTAAAAAAACAAAAAAACTGGCACTTTCAAAGCACTTATGCATTGTTGGAGTCTGGTGTGTGTCATCCCAGACCATTCCCCAGGCTGAGGCTATATCCATAGCTGAATTTTTGTTCCACGTGGTTTCCATGTCCATAAATGAGGCCCCTTGGCTTTGCCAGGGTGGGTGTTGGCTCCAGCTGTGGGCCGGGACAGGACTGCTTTGGGTTGCAGGGCCCGGCCCAGCCTCTCTGGTGCTGAGGGCCAGGTGTCGGCTGGTGCTTGAGGGGTATGTGACCTGTCGCCTTCAGGACGCTATCCAGCAGCTGGACGCTGAGCTGAGGAACACCAAGTGGGAGATGGCAGCCCAGCTCCGCGAGTATCAGGACTTGCTCAATGTCAAGATGGCTCTGGATATTGAGATTGCCGCTTACAGGTGAGGTGGGCCGGGCCCTCACGGTGGTGGGGAGCCCTTGCATTCTTCTGAGGAGCTAAGCCTGGGGTTCCAAGCCCCCCAGTGAGGCAGTCTGCCTGTCTTAGAGATAAAGATGAACTTTTTTTTATTGTGGTAAAATATATGTAATATAAAAGTTGCCACTTAACCATTTTTAAATGGTTTTATACAGTCCTATGGCATTAAGTACATTTACATTGTTGTGCAACCATCTATCTCCAGAACATTTTTCATCATCTCAATCTGCAACTGTGTGTTCATTAAACATAACTCCCCACACTCCTTTCCTCCATTCTCTCAGTCCTGGCAACCACCATTCTACTTTCTGAGACCAAAAAAAAAAAAAAAAAAAAAAAAAAATATATATATATATATATATACACACACACACACACACACACACATATATGTATATATATATATTTTATATATAAATATTATATATATATGTGTGTGTGTGTGTGTGTGTTAATCCTCACCCGAGGATATTTTTCCATTGACTTTTTTTTTTTTAGAGAGAGTGGAAGAGAGGGGGAGAGGCAGAAACATCGATGTGAGAGAGACACATCGATTGGTTGCCTCCCACATGTGCCCTAACAGGGGCTGGGGGGTATGTGCCCCTGACTGGAATCAAACCCGGGACCCTTCAGACTGCAGGCTGACGCTCTATCCACTGAGCCAAACCAGCCAGGGCCTGAAACAAAAATATTAAGAGTGGCTTATATTCAAATGCAGCCAGTGAGAGGCCTGCTTTGCAGGGAGAAGAGGTACTTGAGTGCAGGGTCCTTTATAACTGTCTCTCAAGCATAGTTTCTTGGCTCTCTGAGCAGGTGTTTTCTGGGGAAATAAAATAGGAGTGATAACAATAATACCTACGGGGGAGCATTTGAAATCTTGCTCCCAGCATGTCGTCAGTTTGGCTCAAATAAACTCATATAAAAATTCTCAAAACAGCCTGGCTGGCATAGATCAGTGGTTAATCGTTAACCTATGAACCAGAAGATCAAGGTTCAATTCCCAATCAGGGCATATGCCTGGGTTGCAGGCTCGATCCCCAGTGTGGGGCGTACAGAATTTACAAAAAATAAAAGAGTAGAAACTGCTGCCATCACCCTATTCTTAAAACTCAAAGGATGAAAATACAAAGGTGACAGGTTCTTGAAATTAAAATAGGAACATTCTTAGACTTCTTAAACCCAAATTTGTAAGTATGAAACTGTCTTCTCAGGCTCCCAACTTTCTCTTATTTTAGTTGAGGGACAATAAATGTAAATTTTGTTAAAGTAGGCACTCTCTCTTAAGGGTAATTTTTTAAGGAAAAGAAGGTGTTTTATCTCATAAGTTGCAGCCTTTGCTGCATTAAACAAGAACAGTGCCATTGGGGTGTGGCCTCCTGGGATGATTCACTAAGTGACTGTCTCCATCTTCAAAGTGCCCATTATTCACATTCCTTCCTCTGCTGAAGTCCCCATCATTGGACTGTATGGGCCTTCAGAGGAAACCAGGAAGACCCCCAAGTTATCGACCTGCTTTGAGTTCATAGTAACGTGTTCCGTTATCCATTCTGCAGAAAACTCCTGGAGGGTGAAGAGTGTCGGATTGGCTTTGGCCCAAGTCCCTTCTCCCTTCCAGAAGGACTCCCTAAAATGCCTTCCACGGCCACTCACATAAAGGTCAAAAGTGAAGAGAAGATCAGGGTGGTAGAAAAGTCAGAGAAGGAAACCGTGATCGTGGAGGAACAGACAGAGGAGATACAAGTGACCGAAGAAGTGACTGAAGAAGAGGAGAAAGAGGCCAAAGAGGAGGAGGGTGAGGAGGAGGAACAGGGAGAAGAGGAGGAAGCAGAAGGGGGAGAAGAAGCAACAAAGTCTCCCCCAGCAGAAGAGGCTGCATCCCCAGAGGAGGAGGCCAAGTCTCCGGAGAAGGAAGAGGCCAAGTCACCAGCCAAGACCCCCATGAAAGAAGAAGCCAAATCGCCAGCTGAGGTGAAGTCCCCTGAGCAGGCCAAGTCCCCATCTGAGGTAAAATCCCCTGAGAAGGAAGAAGCAAAATCGCCACCTGAGGTCAAGTCCCCAGAGAAGGCCAAGTCCCCAGGGAAGGAAGAAGCAAAATCACCATCTGAGGTCAAATCCCCTGAAAAGGCCGGGTCTCCGACGAAGGAAGAAGCTAAGTCCCCCGAGAAGGCCAAGACTCTTGATGTGAAGTCCCCAGGAGCCAAGACCCCAGTGAAGGAGGAAGTAAGGTCTCCCGCAGACATCAAATCACCCGTAAAGCCCAAAAGTCCTGGCAAGGAGGAGGTCAAGTCCTCGGAGAAGGTCAAGTCTCCCGTGAAGGAGGAGGCCAAGGCCCCTGAGAAGGTCTCAAAGAAGGAAGAGGCGAAGTCCCCCATGAAGGAAGACGAGAAACCCCAGGAGGTGAAAGTCAAAGAGCCACCAAAGAAGGTAGAGGAAGAGAAAGCTCCAGCCACACCAAAAACTGAGAAGGATAGCAAGAAAGATGAGGTGCCCAAGAAGGAGGCTCCCAAGCCCGAGGTCCAGGAGAAGCCCAAAGAATCCGCAGCTGAAGCCAAGAAGGAAGAGGCTGAGGGTAAGAAAAAAGCAGCGACTCCAGAGAAGGAGGCTCCTGCCAAGGAGAAGGAAGAGGCGAAAGCCAAAGAGAAGACCGAGGTGGACAAGAAGGAACCAGGTGATGCCAAGGCCAAAGGACCCAGCAAAGCAGAGGAGAAGGGGCCAGAAAAGCCAAAGAAGGAAGAGATGTCGGCAGCACCTGAGAAAAAAGATGCCAAGGAGGAGAAGGCCACAGAGGCCAAGAAGCCGGAGGAGAAACCCAAACTGGAGGCCCGAGCCAAGGAAGAGCCCAGCAAGGAGGCCCCCGCACCCAGCAAAGCCAAGACGGAAAAGGCTGAGAAGTCCTCTAGCACAGACCACAAAGACAGCAGGCCTCCAGAGAAGGCCACAGGAGACAAGGCCGCCAAGGGGGAGAAGTAAAGAGGGAGACAGGAACATCCGGAGCATCCAAAGAAACTCAGGAGGGTCTGGGAGTTCGAGGGTCGGCATAATCAATTTTCATTTTTTTCTCCCTTCTCTTTATAGAAGAAACTCTGCTTAGCTGGTGGGGCTCTCCCTCACCAAACAAGACGTTGTTAGCAATATGTTACCAAGGAAGGGCACTCCCCACCCTGCCCCCCGTACCCCAAGCCCTCCCCAGGCGATGGACCATTATGTTATGATAGCTTATGTAGCGGAATGTGATATATGCCGAATGCCACACGTAAACACTTGACTGTAAAAACTGCCCCCCTCCTTTCCAAATAAGTGCATTTATTTCCTGTATGTGCAACTGACAGATGACCGCCATAATGAATGAGCAGTTAGAAACACATTATGCTTGAGATGTCTTAACCTATTCCCAAATGCCTTCTGTTTTCCAAAGGAGTGGTCAAGCCCTTGCCCAGAGCTCGCTCCCCTGGAAGAGCCGGAGTGGGTGGGGCTGGGCACTGAACCATGCCAGGGCGCACTTTTCCACCGGAGACCACTTTCAATTGCTTCCGTGCAATAAAAACAAGTGCTTATGAAATGAAATGCTGCTGTTACTTATTCCCCCCCTCGCAGGCCAGGGGACAGAACCACGGGAGGTTTGGATGTCACAAGACGATACAGGACTGAGCAAGCATCAGGGGTCTCGAGATTCTGGGACCAGTTACATGGCCTCTCTTGTATTTTTTCCTGAGCACAAACCATGTGCCAGGCAGTGTGCTAGATGCGTTATTTTTATGGTCTTACAGACAGGGGGCCTGGTGCATGGCTTATGGATCACCTACTTCGGCACCATCTGGGAGCTTTATACAAAGGCTTGATTCCAACTTTAGATCTGTCATTAACCCTTGTTCTGGGAGTTGCTTCTTTCCCTGCCCAACCAGATGCTTCTTAGCCACTTTAGGATATTACTGATGATGTAACCTATAGTCTTAAGCACTATTATGGATTGCTATCACAGACTAGAGACTGAGGAGACACGATGACTCAATGCAATGTGGTGTCCAGGATCCCAGAACACTAGTAGAGAAACTAGTGAACAGCCAATAGTCTGTAGTTCACGTAATAGTAATGTACCAACATTAATCTCTTAGTTGTGACAAATGTACCATGAACGTGTAAGATGTTAACATTGGAGGGAGCTGAGTGAGGGTATCCAGGAACTCCCTATAAGTTCTATCTTTGCAACTTTTCAGTAAGTTGAAAATTATTTCAAAAATAAAGTTTTTTAAATTGACATATCAAGAGATTACATGATTAAAAACACAGAGATAAATACCAGAGCCTAAGACCTGGAGTTGAAGATAGGGGTCGGGGAGAGGAGGCAAAGACCTCTGCATTATTAGCAACAGATTGTAACCAGTCAAAGAAATAGGGACCAAAACATCATTCATTTTTAAATATATTTCATTGATTTCAGAGAGGAGGGGAGGAGAGAGAAACATCAATGATGAGGGAATCATTGACTGGCTGCCTCCTGCACACCCTGAGCCTGGGATTGAGCCCACAACCTGGCACATGCCCTGACCGGGAATCAAACCGTGACCTCCTGGTTCCTGGCTCAATGCTCAACCACTAGGCACACCAGGTGGGCCCATCAGCATTATTTCTGTTACAAGCAGTCAAAACAGAACTAAACTAGCTTAAGCAAAATACTGCTACTAATAATTGATAATAAAAAATATATTATTTTACATAACCAAGCAGTTCAAGAAGTTTGAATTGCTTCAGATATAGTTAGATCCGGGGGAACTCTCAGATGATTGCTCTCCAAGATGCTGTCCACTCACTTTGCCATCTCTTGGCTGCTTTCGAGTAGGCTTCATTCTCAGGCAGGACCTCTCCATGTGGTCTCAAGCTTCAGGCTTACATTCCACCAGGTTAGCAAACTTGGCGGGGGGGGGGGGGCGGGCGGGAGGGGGACTGTTCAATACTCTGGGAAAAGCCTGGGGGTTGGTTCTCATTGGGCTGGTGTGGATACGAGGGGTCTTTTGGATTTATTTGTGAAGTTAGGAAAGGGCAGGCTGGGAAGAACACGATGGAGAGGCTAGAAGATAAGAAATCAAGAACATGGATGGCAGCTTTAAAAAGGCCAGGAACCTGGGCCGAGTCCCTCCCAGGTACAGAACGCCAGAAAGGGCCTGGAGTCTGGGATGTGTCCCAGGGAAGGGAAGGCCAATTCTGGCTGGGGAGGAACAAGTCAAGCCCCTCCCCCTAGTCTGCCCAACCAAGGCACAAATGGTTCCGTTAAGCAGCTCGAAGGGGCTGGATTGTCCTGGGCTTCTCACTGGTTTTAAAACCCTCTCCTTAAAGCCAAAGGATCCTTTTGTTCAGCCTTCTCCTCCGAGGAAGAAAAACTCTCTTCTGGAGGGTGACAGGCTCTGACATCCCTGCCTAGGAAGCCAAGCCTCCTCCAGCCTTCACGAGCTGTTTGCAACCTTGTCCCGGCTACCAGTTACCAGAGACAAGCTTTTGTGCTGAGTCAGTTTGGCTGCCTTCCAGCCAAGGACGCAGTGGAGACTGCAATGCAGAGGCCATTAAAGGAACTATTTTTAGGCCCCATTTCAATCTTATTCAGCACAGGCGGTGAGATGCAAGGCCTGAAGGTGGCCAGACCAAGGGGATGCTGGCAGGGAGAGTCCCAGGCAAGTAGGTCAGAGAAAAGACAAGGAGAACTCATTCTGTGGAGAGGAAGAAGCAACCAGAGGCTCATACCGCTGCCCGAGGTGCAGAAGACAGAAGAAGGGGAGCTGTTCACAGAGAAAGGGGTCCTTCTGCATTATTTGTGGAGTCACCAATACAAATGATGTAACAGTAACTTCCAAAAAGAGACGAGGCAATGTGCACCTGGGGAGCTCGTTAAAAATACACTTCCTCAAGCCCATCTTGGGTTAACTGTGTCCTATTCGAGTGGGGCATGGGAAACTGCATTTCTAGCTGGCTCCTGGGATAGGTGGCTCCTACATGTTGAAGTTCAAGGACCTCTGGATTGGGAAGTATCCACCTCTGGAATTCAAAGGAATGATGTCGGATGAGGGGAAGGAGAGGCGCAGGTAGTGGAGGTTATTTAAGAGCCACAGGAGGTGCCCTTCTCCTCTCCTCACCTCACCGGCTTGGGCTTCCATCTATAAAATGAAGGGCCCTGGCAGGGCTAGGAGTCTCCCAGTTCTTCCTCAAGAAATCCTTGTCGCCCTAACCGGTTTGGCTCAGTGGATGGAGCGGACTCAAGGGTCCCAGGTTCAATTCCGGTCAAGGGCATGTACCTTGGTAGTGGGGACATACCCAGTAGGGAGTGTATAGGAGGCAGCTGATCGATGTTTCTTTCTCATCAATGTTTCTAACTCTCTATCCCTCTCTGTAAAAAATCAATAAAATATATTAAAGAAGAAAAAAAAAAGAAATCCTTGTCTCTGGGTGCTCAGCGATCAGCTGAGAGGACAGGAGAATAACAGCTTTATACCAGAGGTCCGTGTTATCCAAGGATAATCAGTACAAGTCCACTACAAGTGAATACACATACATTGGGACCAAACTTAAAAGTATGTTGTGGGAGAAAAAACACATCTGATTGGGACTATCACATAAATAAAATTTACATTTTTGAAAGTTGCTAAGAGTAAATCTTAAAAGTTCTTAACACATACACAAACTTATTCTGGTGATCATTTGCAATATACAAAAATCAAGGTGTACACCTTAAACTTACACATTGTTATGTCAATTATATCTCAATAAAGCTGAAAGAAACTTATCTTGTAGCTAGCAAACTTCAGATTATGCTTGCAACTAGGTAATAATTCTTATATATTTTTACATCTTTATATCTGACTTGTTAAAATGAATAAAGAATGAACAGGGTACTGATTTGGAGGAGTATAATTTTTCAGATGAACCTGCCCAAGAACACTTAATGCCAGTCTTCATTTCATTCGACTTTTGCAGGATTACAAAGAGGTAATTTTGCAAACGTTTTAGAAGGTGTTACCTATTTTCCCAGGACTTCTCTTAATCCTTTGAGAGTCAGATCATTATTTTTGGAGGCACTCAGCCTGTCTTCATCATGAAGGTTCTCAGATGCCACCTGGCCCCACTCTGCCAGAGCCTCACTGGGTGGTAGCTCTGCATGTGAGTCTCCAAAATCACTCATCGACTTCACCAAATCCTGCACAATTTACAATTATTCTTTGTGATGTATTTGTCTCCGAGTGCACTGCACTGTCAGACGTTCATGACACGCAACGATCAGAGAATGTGGCCATGAGAGACACCGACACGACAGGTCCAGTGGGGAGATGAGGGGAGGGGAAAGAAGAGCTTTGGGTTTGTGCTACGCTAATTTGGTTTCCCCTGCCACCTCCGAATAGCACGGACTCAGGATAATAAATACCTAGACTAAGCATGTCAAACTCGTGGCCCGTAGGCCCCATGCCTCGTTTACTTGGCCGATGTTAGCCTTGAGTTTGACATGCTTGACCTAGATAATGAGGACTGCCCAAAGCAGAAACAAGTAAGGTGGGGTTGGCCACCCTGAGAAAGTCTACCCACAATGCTCTTTCACACCGTGCTGTGGCGCCTACTGGCCCGTACAGACTGCAGAGCCACCCCCTCCTCCCAAAAGAGCCACCAGACGAAGGCCACTTGGTCAGATGACACTTTAATTGTCTAGAAATATAAAACCTGTCTTTGGAGACTGTCAGGAGCCACATGTGGAACAGAAGAGGAAGCGGAGGCACAGCACCGAGGGCCCAGGGGAAACAACAGGCCGGGAGGTCAGCGATGGCTGAAGAATCCTTGAGGATGGTTATATTTAAACGGCTTCATCCTGCTGGGACCCCTAGAGGAACAGGAGAAGGGGAATCAGTTCATACCATGCCCTTTGGGCTGACTGAAGAAATTATGGTTACCCGCACAATACTGTACAGCTGTTAGGGGAAAAAATAAACGTGTGAGAAAAGCAGACTGCAGAACAATATGTAAGGTGTGATACCATTTTTGTAAAAATGTCTATATGCTTGCAAATGCATGAACACAGGCCTGGAAGGGCCCTCACTGACAAAGGGCACTTCTCGGGACAGGGTGTGGGCACCCTCACTTTTTAATATATTTAACAACTGTTGACTGTTGTTTCTATGTTTAACAATAAACATGGTTTAGTTCTATAATTTAAAAAAATAAAGGAAAAAACTTAAAAACCTCTTTTGCAAGGAGAGTCCCATGCAGGAGGGAGGTAGGACTCTGAAGTCAGGGGGTGAAAGGAATCTGCAAAGTTAGATGCTGTTGCTGTAATTTTGTAAGTTTTACAGATGAAGAAACAGTCTCAAGGAGTTAAACTATCTGCCCAGCATTATACGGTCAGAAGGTGGCAGAGGCCAAATTCAAGACCAGGTCCGACGCCAAGCCTTGACCTCATGAAGCTTAGGTGCTTCGGCTATCATCCCGGGCCCCCAAGCAGAACTTCACACAGGGTCCCCTTCCACACAGCTCCCCAGTAACTGATGTCCAGGTGAAGGGACTCCTTTATTCATCTGCCTATGATTGACATTCAGTAGTAACCACTAGGTAACACCCTGGATCTTGTTCTTTGTAAGGGAAGGTAGGAGGGAGTGTGTGTGCACGTGTCAGGGATTGTAGATACAGAGAAAAAAGGTTTTAATCCCCACACCAGGAAAACCACTTACCTAAGTGTGGGTTTATTCTGCTTGCACCGTGCTTGGCACTTCATATGCTCCATCTGGTTTAATTTCACCCTCCCAACCATACCTGAAGTGAATGTTGTTTTACCAGCGAGGAATCCGAAGCTCAAAGAGACTAAGTATAGACCCTAATCACACAGGTAGGAGCAGCAAATTGAATCTAGGTCTTTCTGGCCCCAAAGCTTTTGCTCGTAACCATGTGGTCATATACCTCCCAACACCAGAAGGGCACTGTCATTTGGGCAAGTCTAAGCATGCGTCTGATGGAGAACCCACAGCCTGAAGGTACCCACCAGCCTCTGTAAACTTTTTGTGCTGAATGTTGGGACTGGCTATGCTAAATAAACTTGTTGCATTAAAAAAAAAAAAAAGTTCAGCTTCCTGGCTTGATCCCAAGGGTCAGGACTTTAGGTCAAGAACCTCACACTTCACCAGTCATGGAGTTAATTAGATCTGAGTGGCCAAAGCAGCACCTTCCAATGCCCTCACAGAGCTCAGCGTGGGTGACATACAAAGCACTTCAGAAAAGAGGTCCCTGGGGAACCATTAGGGAACAGAAAAGAAACACTGGCCATGTGAGATCCCACCCTAGGAATGTGCTACAGCAGGCTGGCAGGGTGGGAAGAGCTGAGGTCTCACACAGACCCATGAGGGAGAGCAAGGCCTAGAAGGCACCAACATCCAGCACCAGCACCACCTCCCAGCAGCCACTGGGGGTTAGAGCTGGTTATTATCAGATAGCACCACAAATCACCCAGGCGGAGGTGCCAGACACAGAGGGGAGGATGCTGGGGACACGTTCCCCAGGCTGGGACTGGTTGCCTGAGGAGGTGAGGGGCAGATAAGACACCTCTTAGATTGATAGGGAACAGGGGGATGTCCTGATTAGAAACAGATTCTAGCCTTTCCCCTTCCCAGACACCATTCCTCTCCAAGCCCTGGTCCCAAACGGAGATGCCTGAGCAATATGAACTCGGGAGTTCTGGAATGCACTCTAAGAACATGAGTAAGGGGACAAAAGCGAGAGAGAACCCCAAAGCGAAAGGAAAAGTACCGACAAGTGCTAGGAAAGCAGGCATGCTCAATACCGAGCTGTCAGACCTGCTGGCATTTTGTGAGCCCCGGTCTATGCTAGGAACCATGCTGGAAACTTCATGTAAATTAGAGCTAATTTATCATGAGCCTGAAGGTTGTATTTCCTTCAGCCTTTAGGAAACAGACTCAGGGCTGAGCTGAAGTGATTCTTCCAAGGTGAGCAGCAAAGCAGAGATCTGTACTTGTGTTTGTCTTCCTTCAAGGCTGGCTCCTGATGGAAGCCCGACTGCCTAAAGCTGTGATCCTCAAAGATGTGTGAACGCCTTAGGAAGAGCACAGTAGGCCTGGTGGAGGTGCATCTAGATAAAAGGCTGATTGGACAGTACAGAAAGCATGGAAAGTAAAATTCAGCTAAATCCTCTTGGTTCATGGCTCAGTGCTGCTCACTCAGTGGGGGTCCCCTTCAGAGGGTGCTTGTGAAGAACTGGGCCAGGCTGGTAAGCACGGCTGCAGGAAGTTTCAGGAAGGAGGCAGCAAGCTCTCCCCAGGAAATCCGGCAGCAGGACTTTAAATTCCTCTGTGAACAGATCAGTGCACCCGGGAACAGGTGTGTCCTCTATGCCAGGCTCTGATCTCTGCCCCAAATCCCCGTGAGAGGCAGGACTGGAGGTCCCTGGCACTCTGACCCCTCCCCTCACCTGAAAAGCCGCAGACACATCTTCTCCTGGGGAAACTCCTTGGGCCCCTCCACGCTGTCATCGTGGATCTCGGTCTCCAGGTAGACGTCCAGGAGCACGCACAGGCGCTGCAGCTGGTTGGTCAAGAGCTGATGGCCGGGCCGGGGCCCACACAGCTCCTTGTAGCACACGTTGACCTCGCTCTCCATGGCCTACAGAGTGGGAAGTCCGGACACTCAGCACGACCTTCAGACTGCTGGGTCTGACAGCTCCACAGAACGGCAGCTGGGCCTGTGCAGGAGCTAGCGCACACCACATCAAGCCAGAATGGATTATCCTAAAGCTCCCCGTCCTCAAATCATGGGGTCTTCCTGATTCTGACCCATAGCTTTCCCTGCCTTGCACATCCACAGCCAAGAGGACGGAGGTGTGTAGAGAAGGAATCTCAAGCTGAGATCCAAGTCAGAAGGAGTTAGAGTTAAAACATGCTCCACAGCCTTAAGGCCACCACGAAATCAAGTCATCAGGCACAATAATAATTAACAGCGCCCTAACCGGTTTGGCTCAGTGGATAGAGCATCGGCCTGCGGACTGAAAGGTCCCGGGTTGGATTCCGGTCAAGGGCATGTACCTTGGTTGCGAGCACATCCCCAGTAGGGGGTGTGCAGGAAGCAGCTGATCAATGTTTCTCTCTCACTGATGTTTCTTACACTCTATTCCTCTCCCTTCCTCTCTGTAAAAAAAAAATCAATAAAATATATTTTAAAAAAAATAATAATAATTAACAGCTGCAATGATCTCATACTCATCTCATTCCAGCAATCCTATCCTCTGTCCTAGGAATTACACAGTGTCCCAGCCCTTAGCTCCCCAGAGAGCTCCTCCTGCTCCTCTTGTCACCCCAGCAGGGCCTTACCCGAATATTGTCATCATTGCTGTTGGTTTTCTCCCCTTTCCAGTTCAGACAGAGCTGGAAAATGGGTGGGATGGAGGAGTAGCCGGGGTTCAGCACCACAGCTGCCTGGAGTTTGGCTGGGAAGGGAAAGGAGGAAAATCAGTTGTGACCCAGATCGCCAGCCATGCCCCGTCCCCAGCGGGCCCCTAAAGCTAGCTCTGAGGTCCCCTATTAATCCGAGTGCTCCAGAGCACTTTTATGTTTGTTCTGGAATCTCCGAAGTGGAACTGCCAGGTTGTAGACGTGATGCCTAGGACAGTCATGAGGATTAAATGAGATAAAGTACTCACTTAACAGTGCTGTCACATTCATTACTATTTGCTAAGTCCTGCAGCAGGATTCCACATCTTTCGCTTTCTTTTGGCAATTTCCAGGAATGTTTTATTCTCAGCCACCCCCCTAGCCTAGAACCACTGTTATGAGCAGAACAAATTACCTGTGCCCCTTTCCACGAGTGCCATGTAGTAGAGATTGGTGTCCCCAGCCAGTCCTGCCTCCACAATGTCTTTGGTGAAATGCAGCTCCTAGAAGTCAACACGGACAAGGAATGAACTGCTGGCTCCTTTAAAACCTCCTGCCCGCCTGGTGGAGACATCGGCCTACGGCCCCCAGGACAGCAATGATGACCCGTCACTCCTCTACCTACCACGTAATCCTCATGGGCAATCGTCACCCACTTCACCAGGCGAGAGACAACCTTTGCAGGGAAGAGGTAGTGGCAATCGCTAGTAACTGGTACAATGCCATGTTCTAAAAGAGAGCAAGACAGGTGGGGTCACAGGTAGAAATCAGGTGCCACAGCTAGGTAACCAGAATCCTCTAGAGGGCTCAGATGGCCCTGCCAGATGTCTAGGTACACCTGGCACTCAGTAGGTGCCCAGGTCAACGTGTGCCAGGAATGCAGGCACATCAACCTGACTTCACCCAGGGCTACGTGCTTGTGGCCAGACCCAGTAGCAGCATTCATGGTGCTTTATTCTTAATGTAAATGACAGTCAGCAAAACAAGAGCCTCCAGCCAAAACCAATGACAGTGCCGCTGCAGCAGTGACGATTAATTAGATCGAATCGCCGAGAGGGCTGTTTCCATAGCTGACCTTGATGGAGGAAAAGACTGAAGTGTTCTGTGTCAGTTCCTCTAGGGGAGAAAGGCTGGAGAACTGTTCCAGCGTGAATTCCTGCTGGCATTTCAATAAGCAAATATGCCAACACAGTAAACGCTGCCCAGGATGACAATCATCCAACCTTGAGACGAAACAAATGCAGCAATGAAGTATTTACTGAATGAATAAACGAAAAGAAGCCCCATATGGCCACCACCGTGGCCAATGGCCCAGCAGAATCACCTGGGAGCTTATGAAAGAGGGGCTCAGCCTTACCCTGGGGGGGTGTTAGCTCAGTAGGTCTCAGGGAGGGATGAGGAGTGGATCCCTGGACAGCTGTGTTCAAAGAAGCTGAAGGTGGGCTCCATGAATCATGACCTGGCTGCCCACTAAATATGTGTAGGATGCACACCAAAGCCGGACATCCGCTAACTTAGGATGAGCTGCCCCCAACCAACTTGTGCCACCAGAAGGCTCCGGGCCTCCTCTGTGAGCCCGAACAGCCCTGATGACCCTGGGGGAGCTCAGATCTGTGCTTGGATGGCCTGCAGCTCTCTCCAGCCGCCCTGCCAACACCGCAGCTCAGCAAGAGCCCGAAATCCAGCCCTCTTTCATTTGTTGTCAGGATTCCAGACATCTGAATGAAGAGCTAGGTTGTTTTGTCCCTGTGTTGAATGAATGGCTCTCAAGCCACAGCCCCAACACCAGCTTACCCAGGGACGCGAACTGTTTGTGGAGGGCCAGGCGGGACTGCACTCTGGTCTTCAGCAGTTTCATGGTGGTCTCCATGTGGCTGGAGCTCAGCGAGTGGTCAGCGATCACCGTGGGCTGTGGGTGACAGCAAGAGGCACACCTGAGTGCTCGTCCCTTCCTCCAGGCACCGCCTCTCTCCGAGGCCCTGCCTGCCTGTGGCAGCCGAGCTCACCCATGCCCTGAGGTGGGCACCTGACGGGGAGAGGCAGGGTTCACCTGCTGTGACAGGCCAGACGCTGAGTCCCAGCAGGAGCGACACAAGCTGCTGGGTTCTCAGGAGGCTGTGGCCAGCTCCTGAGAAAAGGAAAGCTTCTGCTAAGGGGCCAGATGTCCTGGGTTCTGCTTACACTTCATTTTTGGCCTCTTTGTACACAAGACCAAGGGGCAGCAGAGCCTACAGTTGTGCTGCACCCAGATCAAGGACCCAAGTTACTTTGATCTAGAGGGTTTCTAGACTCAGGGAGAAGGCAAAGGTACCTAAACACCTGTAGGCCTTGGGCATTTTAGTGTGCTGAGTGGAGGGAGGACAGATCATATCCTTAAGGGAATGCATTCTGCTAGTGTAAAGCCCCCAAAAGCCACCAGAAGTCTTTCTGGAGTCTGTATGGGTAGAGAGGAGGTAGAGCTCTCCAGCTAAGGAGATGGGATCAGTGTACACACCTGGGGCTGCTCTTTAGGGAAGTGGAGGCCACCCAGCTTCTGTACCCACAAGTAGGGGTGTCCTAAATCAAGCACGTAGTCTCTCAAAGTCAGGATGCTGCATAAAAGAGTAAAATAATTTTATAAGTCCTTTCTGCAACGGTCCCAGGATATAGTCTTCCTCCCAATCACCCCACACAGGTCGGCCCCGCAGGCTCAGCCATGCTTACAGCCAGGCTACCACAGTGCCTCTTGACTTGAGCGGTTCCCTATTGTAAATGTCATCTCTCCCATGTTCACTTTTCTCTTTTCCCGACAGTCCTCAACTAATCAGCAAATCTCAACAGAAAGGCGTGCACATGACCGTTCTCCTTACCACTTTACCAATCATAAAATAGTTTAAAATGTTTTTAATCCTCAGAGAATTAAAATGGTCAACATTTTTATTGTATCACATGTTCTTATCATGTTCCCCACCCACCCATCCATGACCGGTTTGCCTCATAAGCAGGAAAGCTCCTGTGTGCCCTTCTCTCAATAGAGCACTCTCCCCTGCCCCACGGTCTCCCTACCCCCCGAGAGGCTCTGGCCCTACCAGGTCTCCTGCATTAAGCTTGAGCCACCAGAGAAATTCAGAAGCAGAGAAGCTGAGAAAGGAGGAAATACTGCTGACTCACCCCACTTTATCAAACTGGTACTGATTGGCTGGATTCGGCGTTTTCTTTCCATGATCCCCAGGATACAAACAGCTCAGGACTGAGTCAGGAGACAGCAAGTCGCTGGAAAGGGAGCAGACTGCAGTGAGAATGCGGCCCAACACCTTGTCTCGAGGCAGACTTGGACATTCGGGGGTGGTCATGCCACTTTGTGTTGATGACCAATGCACCATTAATTGAATGTTTCCTGGGAGTCAGATGCTTTATACACCTGAGGTCATTGGATCTTCATCACCCTATGAGGTCCAGAGTATTATCATTTCCATTTTATAGAGGAGAAACTCAAGGCTTTGAAAGATATGGCTTGTCCAAAATCATGCTGCTAGTAAGTGCTGGAGCTGAGATGTGCACTAAGAAAAGGTAGTAGTACTGCCCTAACTGATTTGGCTCAGTGGATAGAGCATAAGCCTGTGGACTGAAGGATCCCAGGTTTGATTCCAGTCAAGGGCACATGCCCGGGTTGCAGGCTCGATCCCCAGTAGGGGGCATGCAGGAGGCAGCTGATCAATGATTTTCTCTCATCTTTGATGTGTCTGTCGCTCTCTCCCTCTTCCTTCCTCTCTGAAATCAATAACAATATATATTTTTTAAAAAGTCAGTAGTACTCTTACCCACCAAAAAACAAAAAAAAAAACCTATCCATCTGGCCAGTGTGGCTCAATGGTTGAGTGTCGATCCAGGAACCAGGAGGTCGCTGGTTTGATTCTCAGTCATCAGGGCACATGCCCAGGTTTCGGGGTCCATCCCCAGTAGGGGGCATGCAGGAGGCAGCTGATCGATGAGGTCTTTTCTCATCAAGGTTTCCATCTCTCTATCCCTCTCCTTCCCCCTCCCTCTAAAAGCAATAAGAAAACAAACAAACAAACAAACAAAAAACCCCTATCTCTTCAAAGTTATATGGTGATCAGGGCCTTACCTAAGGGGAGCAAAGCCACATGACACTGGAAATAATAATCATAACTTTTATAGAAGCAGAAAGATCCCTGTCTACCTCAGAAAGGAAGTGTGCAACTTTGGTGCTGTGTCTGTCACACTTTGACCAAATTTCACGCTGCTCACAAGAAAATGCCCCCTTTCTATTCGAAGAAAAAGACATTATCACCTGCACTGGAGACAAGGTGGCCCAGTGCTATAAACAGAAAGACAGTGACACCACTGCCACCCAACTGGAATGGCTAGGGCACAGCCCGTAATTAAGTGTGACAAGCAGAGAAGAGAATTGGGGGAAGCATAATAATAGAGGAATCTGATCACAAAGGACAACAGGGCCCACTCTTGCCCTCAACCAGTATAGAGGTCTCCATTTTTTCAGGAATAGTATCAGGAACAACTCAGGCAGAAGAGCTAATCCTGCTGCCCTGAGCCCCCAAAATGACTTCGGGACTTAATACCGCGGCACTGGTAGCTTTTGACTCTTCTCTGTTCTCCGTCTCTCCCAGAATCTCTGTCTCCACTATTACCCAGCAAGGGTCTGCCCCTTTCACTGCCTCGCATGGAAAACTGGCTAGAAAATAAATAAGAATTGCCAGTCCTTGGCCAATATTTGGTGGCTATTACTAACAGAATGAATCAACCAAAATAAAACAAAACAGGTAAAATTGCACATAAGGGTTTCTAGGTGACAAATCTTGACGGAAGAATCAATTTTTTAAACAGTTTTTACTGATTTTAGAGAGAGAGGAAGGGAGAGGGAGAGGGAGATAGAATCATCGATTGGCTGCCTCCTGCATGCCCCCTACTGGGGATCGAGCCTGCAACCTGGGCATGTGCCCTGACTGGGAATCGACTAGGTGACCTCTTGGTTCAGGGTCTATGCTCAACAACGGAGCCACGCTGGCTGGGGAGAAGAATAAAATCTCCCTGACAAAACTTACATCTGTAATATATATCTCAAGACATCTGACTTTGGTAAAAACAATAGACATGAAAGGGGAAGCTATAGTCATAAAAATACAACATCGAAACAAAAAGCTATTCAATTAGTCAAATCTTTGTTATAAAATTTTAATGGAAAAGGGATTGAAAAAACCTTGGTAAAATAAAAATGGAAAATGAATAAAAATAGTTTAATGGCTTAATGAAAAATTAATGGATTAAAATGCCCCAATGGAGATCATTTGGAAAATAATTTGATGAAAATTCAGCAAGGCTAGTATAATTCTGATTAAAATGTTTGTGTTAAAA
Source organism: Myotis yumanensis (assembly GCF_028538775.1). Classification (NCBI taxonomy): domain Eukaryota; kingdom Metazoa; phylum Chordata; class Mammalia; order Chiroptera; family Vespertilionidae; genus Myotis; species Myotis yumanensis. The sequence continues at coordinate 24,675,352 of NW_027223770.1, forward strand.
ACATTAATTCCCTAATGATTTAACAGATCCTGGCAAAAGTCATCAATATCGCAAAGATAGACAGCTCGGGTCTCCTGATGGAAGCACTCAACATCTATGACACAGTCCTGCCCCTCTGTCCCCTCCAAAAATTCAAAATGGAATTTCATCAATCCTCTAGATCTAACTACAATTTATATGAAATACATGGGGAAGGAGTAACCATAAAACTGTACTGTAGGGATGCAATCATCAAAATCTAATTCTGGAGGAAAACTACAGAGAAAACAACACAATTTCTCAACAAAAGATGGCAGACACATTCAGATGAAAAGGTGCCTGAGAGAAGCTTCACCCAATTGCAACATATGGACCATACAGAGACCCTGAGTCAAACCCAAACGGTAAAAACCAAACGAAAACAACTAACTTAGAGAAAACCAGGGATATTGCACTCTGACTGGCTACTGGGTGATATACTGTGATCATATCAAGGGGGTCAAAAAGACAGACAAATAAATAAAACCATCCATCAGGCTGGTGTCTCCAGGGGCCACAGCAGCCTGTACTGGAGCCAAGGCCTCTGGACTGGGGGTCTGGAGCTCTAGACCTAGGGCTTGCACGATCATATGCCCCCTGGACCTCAGTTTATCCATCTGTACAAGAAGGGGATGAGCTAGACAAAACTTGAAGGCTCACCTTCTTCAAAAACCCCGCAGGGCCCACCACAGTCCTCCTCCCACTGCCCAGGTTAAGGACAATCTGGGATTGAGCTGAGTGTAAAGTGAAAATCCCAGCACCTTGCGATAGAAAAAGAAAAGCTGTCAACCTGATAATGTCTGCCAAGTCGCATTTTCATGCTCTTCCAACACTGAGCTGTTCCTCTGCCCCACCCCCTCGATTTGCAGTATGCCGCAGTCACTTTTATCACCTGCTGTGTAGCAGGACGTCACTAAGTCAAGTCGGTCAGTGCTTTCTAAATACCAGTGACGTGCCAGGACTTCCAGGCCAAGTGGACATGACGACAGAATTCAAAGTAGGCACGAACCTCTCGGGGCCAGAGGAGAGAGAAACCGAGAGCAGCCTGGCACCACGGCGCTCATCACAGCCCCTCCCGTCCCCCTCCGCTTCGCCTGCTCCTACCCTGCACTGATGGGGGTGATCAGCTCCGTGGCAGTTGTCACTCTGGCTTTTACTGTCATGATGTTGAGGTTCATGAGATAGTAGAACGTCAGGTGAAGTACACTGTCATCTGGACGGGGAGGGAGAGAAAAGGATGCATGAGTTAAACACGAGAGCAGAGTTATTAGTTTTACAGACAGGGACGGCAATGAGGCTTTAAGATATTTTACAATAAAAACAAAAACTCAGTGGCAATTTAAGGTTGAGGAAAAAAAAAGGCAGAGCGTCTATAAATTTCTTGTTACTTCTCCCCGCAAAAGGTAGATATTCATTTCCCTCCCCTTGAGTGTGGGTTGGACTTACAGACCCTGCCTCTGACAAAGACAGTATGAAAAGGGAAGGATCAAGTGATCACCAAGTGGATCCGAGTTTACATCACCAGGAATAAGACACAATGATACCATGTACCCCTGACAATGAAGATAATCAGAGAAATAAGACATCAGAATCTGTTCTTGGGCAAAGAGGCCCCTGGCTTGCGGGGCCCTGTGCCCCTACAGCTGGCGGAACTCCTAAGTGCTATGGGACCCCCAGACAAGGGAGCCAGACCTTTGCACTTCAGGTCCAGCATGACGGACAGCGGGTGCCTCTTCAGCATCTCCTTGCGTTTGTCATCCAACTGGACTCCCAGTGTGGGTCGCCGGCGTTTCTGGACAAAGGAAAGAATGGACACGATGAGCACTGGTCGTACAAACTCTCTCCCTGCCTTCTCCCTACCGGCCAGGGCCTCAGCACTGCTGCCTGGGACCTGATGCTTCAGCTATTCAGTGGCCAGGCTCCCAGCAGCCCTTTCCTTCAAACCTTTCTTCTGCTTCTAGGAAGGATGGCACCTGCCAACTAGCAGGCCCCGGTGCAGCTGCTTGGCACGCCCACAAGAGGGAACAGCTCTCACCGTGGTCTGCTCCTCCTCGGCATCCGAGTCGCTCTCGTCATCTGCAGACACAGAGAGAAGGCGTATAGAGTGGAAGGGGCTCCTGATGCTCCCTAAAGCACCTCAACCCAGGGCGGAAAGGGGCCTAGACTCTCTGTCATTTATTAATGCTTCTATTAGGATAAATTAATTTGCTGCTTCATATCCAGTATAGAAAACATGATGCAAGAAAACAAAGAAAAATGGCCCTGACCCGTTTGGCTCAGTGGATAGAGCATCGGCCTGCGGACTGAAGGGTCTCGGGTTCGATTCTGGCCAAGGGCATGTACCTTGGTTGCGGACACATCCCTAGTAAGGGGTGTGAGGAGGCAGCCAATCGATGTTTCTCTCTCATCGTTGTTTCTAACTCTCTATCCCTCTCCTTCCTCTCTGTAAAAAAAATCAATAAAATATATTTTAAAAAAAACAACACAAAGAAAAATGACCTGTAATCACACCAACCATCTTTTAGAATTTTTCTTACATATTTTTTTATGTTCTCCTATGCCCCTCCACTGGTAGTGGCGGTGGTGGTAGCAATAATAGTAATAAAGTAACAATAGCAGCTCATATAATTTGAGTGGCTGCTATGTGCCCAGGATGATGCTAAGGGCTTTTGCATGCATAACCTTGTTTAATTCACATAATTCTACATGAGGTGTTACTATCCTGTTTGGACAGGTGACTAAACTGAGGCTCAAAGGTTAAAGAGCTTCCCCGGAACCAGTGAGCTAGTGAGTGCAGGGCTGAAATCCACAGGCAGGGCTTTCCCTGTCCCCATGAACATAGTCAAGCTCCCTGTTAAATAAAACCAGTACAGCTAATTCCAAAGGGCCAGCACTGCCCTCAGGTGGTGACTTGGTGTCCCCGGAGCCAGCTACAGAAGACAGGGGAGGATCTGACCAGCACATTACCTTGGGATTCCTCGTGAGGTTTAAACAGGGCCTTGGCTTCGTCCACACTGCCTTCGATCGCCACAGACAGTGTTTTATCTGGGAGCAAGAAGAAGTTTTGTATGACAGCCGCTGAGGGTAGGAGCTCAGCCGCACAGGCAGGCCAGCTCCGGGACTGCATCTCTTCTGCCTTTGTCACAGCTCCTTACTGACTGGGGTGGGAGGACAAAAGCCCTTTCTCCAGATGAAGAGAAACAGGTAGGAAACTTAAGTATTTTTTGCATCATTTACCGAGAACAAAGAACCCAAAGTGTAGATTCCTGGACAAGTATGACCTGAGACTAGTGGTGAACACCTCCAGTTTCAGGCTTATACCAAGGTACAGAAACCCCAACCTCGGGCCTAAAGCCACATGGTACTCTTCTGCCAAATGCCTTAAAGGTTCTCATGCAGAAACCGTAACTGTCACATCCCAGAAATAATGGCTTTCACCCGACTAAGTGCTCATTCTCTACGCCACACTACACCAAGCACCCGGCTGGCACTGTGCCATCTAACTGGGAGGCAGGAGGACAGTGGGCAGAAACCTGGACCCTGCAGTCCAGTCCTAGGCCTGAGTCACAGTTCCAATTCCCAAACGTGTGACCTGGAAAGTTATGTCAGAGCGCTGAGCCCCTGGTTCTGCATTTATGAAATCAGAATGTGACTAATGAGAGCTGGCCAGTCAGATGGTGAGGTGATGTTTATAATGAATGAGCAGATGCTTATAATTTTAATTATAAAATTAATTATTAAAAACTTGTAGTCTTCTGGTTGGCACCATTTTGGGGCTCAGCCCTTCTGGTTTTCCAGATGACCTGGTTTACAGCCTCCTGTGTTCCTCCTTCAGCAACCCTAACAATAATGTCTTTGCTTTGTTCAAGGTTACAAGTCCTACTCATACTCAGGAAATACCAACTCTAGACACCATCACCACCTCCTTCCCTGCCCAGGCCACATCGCCCCTCTGACAGTGAGCGAGGATCTCTTGGCCCTGAAGAAAAACATCACCCCCCTTCAGCAGAAAGCACCTACAGAAGAGACCCTGAACCCCTTTTGCTGAAATAATTCAGAGCCAAGATCCTTGAAGGGGGATATTGTAGGCAGTTAGACAGACTTGAGCAGAGCAAGGACAATGGCCAGGTACTGGTGGTCACCAGGATGGCAAGCCCCAGGTGCCTAGCACCGAGCAATCAATTATTGGGGGAGGGGGGGTGGTCATCTCCAGAGTGACCTTTCCTTCCTTAGTATATCGAAGGTCATGTGGTTTGGACCCCCAGACCTTTCCCCCCTAGAGATAACAGCTAGGCCTCAGTTGTATTTCAGCTCCAGGCCCAGAGAAACAACAAAAACCAGCCACGGTGACCAGTTGCATTGAACAATGACCCCCTGCTCTGGAGCCAGCCAATCAATCAGTGGAGACCACCACCTGAAAGGGTACGCCTGGAAAACTGCTGTATATTCTGTTAAGGTCTTCCCCTAGGACCTCCCCTAAAATCTCCACCTTTAAAACCCTTCGGAGGAAGATCCAGTGAGGTCTCCCTCCAGGGAGCAGGCCCATGCCTTTCCCATTTCCTTTCCCTCACCCTCCTCCTTCCCTGCCTCAGGCACATTACCATTACCTTCCTCACTCCCAAGCTCAAGGGCTCTTCCTTTAACTCTATAAATTGTTTCCTAGGCTCAAATCTTCTAGGAATTAAGTCTACCTCTGTGATTTACCAAATAAATGTTCTCTTACAAAAATAAACAAATAATACAATAAAAATTATCATCCAGGTCAGGGCACATACCCAGGTTGTGGGTTTGATCCCTGGCCTGGTGTGTATGGGAGGCAACTGATTGATGTTTCTCTCTCCCTCCATCTCCCTTCCTTTCTCTCCAAAATCAACAAAAACATTTAAAAAAATTTCCATCTTCACAACAACCCTATAGGAGTAACACTATTATTATACATTTTATACATTTACAGATGACAAAATTAAGGCTTAGAGAAGTGTGATACACAGCCAGGAAATAAATAAGCTAGGCTATTTGACTTGAGCTTGGCATCAAGCTCAGTTCTATTCAAGACCAGATGTATTCAACTTGAGCTTGGCATCTCAAGAACCATGCACCAGACCCAACATCTTCCTGAGTGACGCCTGGGCCTGCCTTTGTGGAGCCCCGTGGGTCTAGGGCTGCTCAGACAGACCACCTCCCCTCCTGCTCCATTCAAAAGAGTATACACATCACAGACAGTCACAAGCAGCCTGAAGTGACTTGTCCAATCGTACTAAGGAGGGATGGCAAACTTCCCCCAAGTGGCAGGGATAGTATTCCCAGGTAGCCAACCACTACTCTAACAAACTGCATGACCCATCACACCTTACCCCAAATAAGCTGGTTGCCCCCATCGACCACTGGCAAACTTTTGAGTAATTTAGTCCTGAAATTCTACAGTAAAATGGGAATGGAAATAGGTTGAGGTTTAAACAGAAAAGAAAATTACTCACCCTGTCTAGGGGGCTGGGAGGATTTCATATGAGCTGATGATGGAAACAGGAGGGAGGACAACAGGGAGGGAGGACAGGGAGGGAGAAGGACCCAGAAGACATAAGAAGAGAGACAGTGATGTGGTGGAGGAGGCATGCCCTGGTGGGGGTGGGGAAGAAAGCTTTAGGTGCTGGGTGAAAGCGGCAATAGAGCAAGAGGCAGGGTCTCCGAAACATCTCAAAACCCTGGAGGAGTAAAGGGCTGCCTTTAAGCTTATCATGAGGACACATTCCCTTACTGGGCAATTCACCGTAATGACATGCAGCCTGTTCGGGGCATGGAAAAGCCTAGAAGAGCTGGCTGGGACCTGTGTTCAGTTTCTGAAGCCGAGCAAGAGGTGCCGATCCACCTGCCAAACGTGCTTTGGGCTGCCTGGGCACCGCACTCAACAGCCGACCAGCCAGGCTCATCAAAGATTCAAAGCCATCCATTTTGAAATGCCCATCGGTTTAGTCCAGCCTCAGGCCAGCTAGTCAAAGCAGCCATGCTGGGTGGTGCACAGGGCAGGCAGCACTGGTCACCTGAGGGCGTCTGAGCAAGGCCTAGAGCTTTCCTCAGCCGGCAGTGCTTCCAAATGACCCCATCAGCCACAGCTGCTGCTCCCATGGCCCCTCTTCTGCACCAGGCCCCGTACTTACCACAGGCCTGCCCATACGCAGTGGCCTGGACAAAGAGGACATAGAGGGGAGGCGGCAGGTGTCTGGCCGTCTCATACTGTTTGTGAGCCTGGTCAAAAGGCATGAACAGGTACTCTTGCACCGGGAGGGAAGCCTGCAAGCATTGATGAGGATGAGGAGCAATTAGAACTTTCTCATAGTGCTGAAGGAAATTTCCAATCACTTTACAAACCTAAATATTTGCAGGCATATTTTTTAACAGGAAAAATTAAGTACCGCCCATACTCTTAGTTTCCATTTTTGTTCTGTCCCATTATCCCATTACAGAGTGTTACTGGGAATATTTCTGTTAACAATTCTAATTCTATGCCTAGTGTGGAAGGGAGGAAATGTGGACTTGCCAAACCCCAGAAAAGGGAATTTGTAATTTCTCTAGGGTCCTTTGCCAAGTTCCTTCATATTAACCATTTACCCTGCTTCATAAAACTATAAGGATTTAGACCAAATCTGGCTTCACAAAGCCAACAAAATCAGGTCACCTATATAGAAAGACATTACAGTTGACAGGTAAAGTGGGGACTTTTCCTCCTAAGGTACCTAATGGCTTTCAAATATGAGTCATGTTTTCACAGTGCGTCAATCTACTAAAAATCTTCCCCTGAGGTACAATCAGGGGGATCTAACAGATATGCACAGCACACTTAGGCACCTATAGACTTCGGGGGCTGGTTAAGACCATGTAGGGGGTAAACTAAAGAGTTTGCAAAAGTGGGCCTGGTCGGTGCGGCTCAGTTGGTTGGTCAAAGCGTGCACCGAAAGGTGGCCAGTCCAATTTCTGGTCAGGGGGTGCAGGAGGCAGCTGATCAATGTTTCTCTCTTACATTGATGTTTTTATGTTTTTCTCTCTCTCCCTCTCCCTTCCTCTCTCTAAAAATCAATAAAAAAAAATATATATATATATATTTTTTAAAAACGTGTTTTACCGGGATAAGGCTTTGGGATAGCCCTGGGCAGTGGTTGGAGTGTTGGCCTATGCACCCAAGGGTCTTGTGCTCGATTCGGGGTCAGGGCACGTACCTTGGTTAGATCCCTGGCCCCAGTCAGGAAGCATGTGGGAGGCAACCAATCGATGTATCTCTTTCACATTGATGTTTCTCTCTCTCTCTCCCTCTCCTTCTTTCTCCTCTTCCCTCCCTTCAACTCTCTAAAAATCCATGGAAAATATATCCCCGGGTGAGGATGAACAAACAAACAAACAAAAAGAAAGCACCCCCAGTAAACTTGTGTATATGTCCCTGAGTCCACCTGGCCAGCTTTTCTTCTACCCGGGACCATCCTCGAACTGTACCCTAACTCAGGTTAGGATAACACACCTGGCAAAAGCCAAAGGGAGACATGGCTGCTGACGGCTCGAGTCAGCAGGGTCTCCCTGGTTCTTCGGTGGAGGAAAACAGAGGCTGATGGGGTGAGGGTTTGGGGGAAGGCCCTCACCTGCATGATGCTGTTCAGGCGAGGCTGGAGGCTGCTCAGGTATTCCTTCTTCACTTCAATCTCCTTAAGGATCTTCTCCTTGTTGGAGAGGGACTCTCGGTACTTCTCCGCCAACCTGTGGGGAAAGGACAGAGCACTGTGCCTAGATGCTCCCCAGGGATACCCTGACATGCCGCTCACTGCCAGAATCCCCCTAATAAAAGCAGCTGGGATGAACCAGGGTTTCCCTAGCACGTACTATATGCCTGGCACTTTGAAGAACTCTTTACAAGCATTACTGCATTTAATCTTTATAAAAACCCTGTTAGAATCTGCTGGTGGGGTTCAGTGGTTGAACGTTGACCTATGAACCAGGAGGTCATGGTTCAATTCCCAGTCAGGACACATGCCCGAGTTGCGGGCTTGATCCCCAGCAGGGGGCGTGCAGCCGATCAATGATTCTCATCATTGATGTTTCTATCTCTCTCTCTCCCTTTCCCTTCTTCTCTGAAAATCAATAAAAATATATTTAGAAAAATGAAAAAATAAAAACCTTGTGTCTGTTAAAAACAAGCAAACAAAAAAAACAAGAACAACCCTGGAAGATAGGATCTTTTCTTATCCCCAAAGGAAGACATGAAGGCTCAGGGAGGTAGATAACTTGCCCAAGGTCATCCAGGAAAGAGCAAGCACGGAGCAAGGCTTTGAATCCATGCCTGTCTGGCCCCAGAGGCTCTGTCCATAACCTCTAGGGAATACCCCTTGCCATCATCTGCTCCATTTCTTGCCTCTAGTGGCAAGACCCAAACTTTCACAAACATGCGGACCTAATAGCTACAGGACCCGATGAGGCCATAGAGTGGCTTGAGTGGGGCCGGGCGGGCAGGATTCCAGACCAGTGCCACAGGAATACAACACTCACAGTTTAGCCTGTGCCGGGAGCACAGGAGAGTGACAGGCCCATCTGCTAAAAATTGACACCAATCCCTAAGAATCAGACTTAGTACTTATTAAATTCATAACATGGACCTAAGGTACAGAATACATTCAATAACCGAAAAAGGCAAGGGATAAAAACAGCTGCTTCTCTAAAGAAAAACAGTCCAATCCAATCAGGGAACGATTATGTGAGTTACAATTTGTCTATACATGGAATATCGTACAACCTTCTAAAATGATGTTTGCAAAGCTTTAAAAGAACCACAGGGGAAAAGGACAAAACCAAAATTAGATTTATGATACAAAAGGTATTTAGGTCTCAGGTGTTAAAATTTTAAAAGAAAGATTACTCCAACTTTCCGTTAACAGCCTTAACCGATTCCAACCTCACTTACAATGCAGTTGGCAAAATCTGAACTAACAGGTGTGCATTAATCACAAAATGGGGTTTGGTCTTAGAGACTACTCTGCCGGTTGCACAGAGCGTTGCTGTCTGTGGATCATAACAAAGTACTCTCCCCGAGGTTAAAGGGCCGTGTCTGCACAGGTTAACAAGGTCAGGAAGAGGAAAGCCACCTTTTCCGCTGCTCCAGCTCCCAGTCCAGACGTGCAAGGGTTTGCTGGTGAGGGTCTCCCATGGTGATCTCAGCCTTGCTGATATCTGGAGGAGCCTCTTGATAAAACTCCTCTACACTGACCAGATCAATTTCTTCATGCTTTGACCTATAGACAAAAACAAATGTCAAATTGCCGTTCTTAGGAACCCAAACTGTGGCTTAAGCAGGCTCCCAGCTCCTCCCCATGTACACCCACTTTGCCCAGGTCGATAGATACGCAGGGACATGCCTCATTCCAGGGCCACTGGCTCTCCATGGGCCTAGTCCCACTGTATTTTGGGTTTATCAGCTTCCATCTGAGCAATGGTTACAGGCTGGGCATCGCATTCTTTTCCCCTTTGTTTTCACACCTGGAGTGAGGGTCTATTTCCTCCACATACCCTTCCCCTCCAATAACAATCTTATCTAAACAGTACCAAGTCAAAAACCAGGAAAGTGGCAATGGTACAATACTACTCAGACCTGATGTGGATTTCACCTCTATTAGTATTTAAGTATTACTATGTGATGAATTTGTGGAGCAGATAAAGATCCCTCAAAAATCATCATCATTATTATTAAAAATAAACTAGACCCAATGTCTAATGTGCCCAAGTTTATTACAAATAACACCTTTCAGTTGGCACAAATGGGTCTGACCAAGCAAGAACACGCTCCCTTCTCTTCTACTCCTTCCTCCCTTCACATCTCTCACCTTGGATTTGCCAAGAGGCATTATTACATTTTAGAAAGAACACTGCAAACTCTCGTTTGTTCACCAAAGGCAGCTAAGCAGCAAGAAATCCCGGTTTGCAAAAATGAACTGGAACTTTAGCGATGAAAACTGGGCCAAAAGGTTAAAAGGACATGACTGGAGGTGAGCTGCTCCCAACAAGGCTGCTCAGAAATCAAACTGGTAATGAACGCAAAGGCCCCTACTAGGGAGAGACAACTGCTCTGACCAAAACTCAAAATGGTCACAGGCTTCGGAGTTTCTTTGTGCAGAAACTATTGCCTCCAACTAAAACTATTGCCTCCAACCTTCCCACTCAAAGTCATCTATTCACCCTTCTCCCAGGTCCTACCGTCTCCACAATCATCTGATTTCTTTTTTAAGAGACTAGCTCACACAGAGTGATGCGGGAAAAGGCAGTTACTAACAGACCATCTTGCCGAAGCCCTGGCCTCCAAAACTCACTTGAACTCCAGACATTTAGTGATCTCCTTCTGCAGGTGCATCACCTCATACAACAGGTTCTGGAGCTGCAGGTGATAGGCGTCTACTTTCTGCTTGGCCTGAAAGGGGGACAAGGTCAGAGGTGAGAGGGGCAAGTCAGGGTGGGGCGGGGCAGAGCAGAGTGGCAGCCAACTCAGAACAAGGGGTAAAGGGCACTGAGAAGGGGATGGGGAGGAGGGAGGAGAAGGAGGATTAAACCTCTCAACTCCTACCTCATGGGTCTGATCTCGTCCTTTCTTCAATCTGATGTGGGCTAATCGGTTAAGCTTCTTTAGAGTCATGAAATGAACACAGCTCAGGATCCTGCGATCTTCAATCTCAACTGCCTGCGGGCAAAGAAAAGCTGGTAAACACTGCAAGAAGCGGGCACTGACTCGCTTCCTTCGGCTCCAAAATAAGAACATGGGAGGAGGCAGAACCATGAGAAGAGTCAGAGAGAAATGAAAGAATGACTGTACAAGGGAAGGGCGTAAGGTTCTCAGGGCAAAAAGCCATTTCTGATTGGACCAAAGTTAACAGGAACTGAATAGGGAGCAAGTGCAGCCAACGCACAAAAACATCTGGCCAAAAAGCCGGGTTTATTCATTTAGTAATAATTTTTGTTCTGATTTCCTTGTACATATCCACCCTTATAACAGCAAGGGTATTTACATGTCATTTCTCAACACCTAGCAAAATACTTAGCCCTTAGCCCTGGCTGGTTTGGCTCAGTGGATAGAGCACAGGCCTGCAGACCAAGGAGTCCCGGGTTCGATTCCAGTGAAGGGCACATGCCCGGAGTTGCAGGCTCGATCCCCAGCGGGGGGGTGCAGGAGGCAGCCAATCGATGATTCTCTTTCCTCACTGATGTTTTTATCTCTCTCTCCCTTCCTCTCTGAAATCAATAAAAATATATTTTAAAAAAATACTTAGCACTTAATATACATTATTTGGATAAGTTATCAAATTATAGTTAGGGGAAAAATTCATTATCCTGTACTTTTATTACCGTCACTTGTGAGTGGATGGTGATGAGAAGTTCCAATAAATTAATAGATAGGTCCCTAGAGTGCCCAGGCCCCAACGACCTATTCACGGCTAGGACAGGAGGCCAAGGTCAGGATGGGCTCTCTCTGGTAATTGCAAAACAGGTGCAACCGTGCGGACCCACCGGGTTCATATTTGCCTAGTCCACTCCTTACCGCATCCTTGCCTCCCCTGCTCTTCAGGTCCTGGATCTCGGCCATGAGTCGCTGCAACTCCTGGCACGTGTACTTGTACAGCTCATAGTCTCTTCCAGGGTCCCGCAGGTCCACCTCAGCCTCCTCACTGTAGTATTTGCCTTCCTGTGGAGGCAAGGATACAGGCCTTGAGTAGGGGGTAGAAGTCTCCCAGTCAGGACCAGGGACATGGGCTGAGATGAATAGCAATGAAACCCAAAGCAGGTCTCTAAAGGATCTGGTCCTCAAATCAAATGTTTTTCTTCTTTTCAAAATGGAAAAGAACTCTCTTCTGATTATAAAGGAATGCATGCTTAGTGACAGATTCAGTAAGGAAGGAGGAGTATAAAAAACAAAATAAAAAATGGGGGGGAGGGTGGTGGTAGTAAGAGATCCACCAAAGGATTTGCATGCATGCATATAAGCATAACCAATGGACACACAAGTAGGGGGGCGAGGGCATGTGCTGGGGGGCGGGAGGGGCCGGGGAGACATATGTAATACTTTCAACAATAAAGAATTTAAATTAAAAAAAAAGAAAAAGTCTTCTTGGTTCTTGGGATGCTGCAGCTACAACTGATGGGGACACTCCGGCTCTGGAGAGCCAAGTGAATTCTGGGCACCTGATTAAACAGAGGCTACCGGAAGGTTGTCCCTGTGACCCTCAGCTGCTGCGAACCCACAGCCAGGTGCCCGGCAACAAGCTGTACTTCCTCAGCAGCATGGCAGCCCGGCGAACCCCACCTGCTCGGGGTCAGAACGATTCCGCTTCCCTTCCGCTGGAGCTCCATCACTTCGAATCACTTTGGGCTTCCGCTTCTTGCTCGACTCTGATGACATGGTTGCTTGGCGAGGTCAGGAAGAAACAGTAGAGACCTGTTAAGAGGAGAAAGCTTTTGAGATTTTCCTGTGGTCAGAAAACTTAAGTTTAACGAGCAGTTGTGGTCACTTACACCCTCGGTAACTCAAGAAAAGACTCAACCTTTCAGCCCTAGCGGGGTAGCTCTGTTGGTTGGAGCATCATCCTGTACACCAAAAGGCTGTGGGTTCGAGTCCTGGTCAGTGTGTGTACGGGAGGCAACTGATGGATGTTTCTGTCTCTCGCCCCCTTCCTCTCTCTAAGCATATTCTTGGATGAGGATTTTTTTTTTTTTTCGGGTGAGGATTTAAAAGAAAAACAGACAACCCTCCCAAGCAGCAATTAAATCCTCTGTAAAAGGAGGGGGTCATCCCTCAGCCTGTCCGAAATGAACTCATCTTCCTCCTCTCCACCTCCTTATAAAGGCGCCTCCACCACACCACTGACCAAGCGCTTAGTCCGGCTGATAGCACGTCCCTGATACTAATGCTTCATCACCGTGGGTAATGTTCTCATTCGCTCTTTATACAAACCTTTCAGATAAGAACAAGCACGTTTTATAGATGAGAACACGGAGCATCAGAAAGCGGAATGACTTGCCCCGGCCGACACAGCTGGGATGTCCCACCAGTGCTCTTAACCCCATTACTGTGCCACCTCCTCATCTGGGGATGCCGTCAACTCCCTGGTGACCCCCAACATTTAAGAGAGCAGAGCCTAGCCCTGGCCAGTGTGGCTTAGTGGATAGAGCGTCGGCCTGCGGAATGAAGGGTCCTTGGTTTGATTCTAATCAAGGGCACTTGCCCACTTTCTGGGCTTGATCCCCAGTAGGGGGCATGCAGGAGGCAGCCGATCCATGATTCCTCTCATCATTGATGTTTCTCTCTCTCTCTCTCTCTCTCTCTCTCTCTCCCTTCCTGTCTGAAATCAATAAAAATATATTTAAAAAAAAGAGCAGAGCCTACATTTCATGGAGCTCTCGGGTCAGGGAGCATCCTCCCTCTGCTCTCTCTCCTGGCTGTCACCACAGCCCCCCGAGGTGGGCAGCAACCCCTCCCGTACCCCAACAAATCGGTCACCAACCACCATCCGGGGAGCCCGCAGCTCGTGGGAGTGGAGCCAGGGAAACCGAGTTCTGGGACCAGTCCCTGCCCTTTCCTCCGGGCCGTGTCCCCCTCACAGACCCAGTGAGAAAAGAGGCCCTACCTCAGGGGTGGCTGTGGCCAGGGCCAGGAAGGCCCCCCGTGGGCGAAGGCAATGCAGACGATGGGGAGCGGGGCCTCGGGGGGCACAGCGTGATCTTCGATGACAGCGGGCACCTGAGGAGCAAGCGACTCTTTCCGATTCCTGTTAGAAACGGCCGACTGCTCCCAGGAGCATCTGCCGTCCCTCGTTGACCATCTGTGAACCCCGACGTTCCTCGCTTCACGAAGGGACTCTATCGCAGAGCCTGAGACAGGGAGACCTGGCCGGAATCATAAAAAGGACCTGTCTTCACTTTAAATCTATTAACTTCTTATCATAACCTTCTGCACATGACAAGTGAGCCGAGTTTTATGTTTATGACAGACTTAATGGTTTCAAGCAAATTTAAATTTTAAAAGTGGCTCGATGCAGCCCTGACCGGGTGGCTCAGTGGGTGGAGCGCCCCCCCGGGCCCCCCAAAGGGTTACGGGTTCGATTCCCGTCCATACAGGTTGCGGTCAGAGGCACCCCTGCCCCACGTCGGGGTGCCTATGGGCGGCAACCCACCCATGTTTCCTTCTCACGTCGATGCTTCTCTCTCTCTCTCAAAATCAATACAACATATTTTTCAAGCGACTTCATTAAGAACCTTTAGGAAACGGTCCTACATGGTATCAGCTGATTTTGGCCAAAAGACCTGAAAGGCTTCCGTGTGAGCAACCACGACTGGGACCCAGAAAAGCGTGTCTTTCACAAACTTGAGCGCCCGGTACATGGGCGCTGTTTTCACCACCGCCTTCGTCCTCGTCGTCTAAAAAGGCTGCAACGTGGGGCCTGGGACGCTGCAGCCAGCATTGCCCACGAGAGGACACGGAGCGCGCAGCGGCACCGAGGACGGAGAACCCGGGCCGGACTCCGGCCCGAGGACGCCCCCCGGGCGGGCGGCCCGCCCCGCAGCCCCCGAGCCCCCGGCCTCGCTCTGCCGCCCTCCCAGGGTCCCGACCCCCACTCGCCGCCCCGCGCCCCGAACCGGCCCCCGCGTTCCACTCACTTCAGGCGGCCGGCCGGGGGAACTGCAGCCCGCGCACCATCGAGAAGCGGAAGGAAGGAGTGAGCTGCCGGAAGCGCGGCACGGAGGCCGGAAGTGAGGCACGGAGGCCGGAAGCGGAAGGCGGAGGCCGGAAGCGAGGCGTGGAAGCCGGAAGCGAAGCTCGAAAGCCTGCGATGGCGGCTGGCGCCCAGTGCTGGCTGCGGTTTGGTGACTTGGGCGTCAGGGGCTGAGGCAACTGGGTTGCCAGGGAGGATCCCACAGCCATCACCGCACGCTGCCCTGGGAAACCAGGAAACTGAGGCTGCGAGGGCAAAGACTCAGTGTGTTTCGTTCACTCTCCCCCCAGCGCCTTAATGCCCGCGACTAGTAGGCTCTCTGCCAAGTATTTGTTGAATGATAGGTCTTTTGCCCAAGATTACACAAGAGTCGGGGAGTGTAGAGCCCTGGCCGGGTCGCTCAACTGGTTAGAGCCTGGCGATTGCTAAGGTTGCCGGTTCCAGCTGGGTTAGGGCACATACAGGAATCCACCAGTGAATGCATCAACAAATCGGGGTTCCTCTCTAAAATCAATAACTTAAAAATATTTCAAAGTGTGGCAGTGTGAAGATTTGGACCCCTGTGGATTTGCTGCCATAACCTGGGTTGTTAACCGTCACATTCACCCTAACGTCCCACACTATGGAGGGCAGCGAGCCAGGCAGGGCATTCACCCCATCTTACACGTGTTTTTCCCCCAAGTGCACCAGCAGTTCCCTAGTTTAGGCCCGATTTGCCCAGGCAGTTGCAGTCCTAATGCATCGTTTCACAGCTCCAAGTGTTTTCTACCCCGGGTAGGAATTGCACGGGCAGGTTCAGGGCTCTGGTATGAAACCTTATCCGGAGGTAGAAACACTGATGTCCCGAATCCCTGGTTACACAGGCGTTCCTTCCGCCACGGGGGCGGCCCTCCCTGAGAAGCAGCTCGGGAAGCACAGGACCACGTGGGTAGGAAAATCAGCAGTTGGACCTGGGAAGCTGGCCCCTCTGGGGGCACCTACCAGAGCTCCTCGCAGATGATGAGAAGACACCATGGTTTATAGTAAACATTTAATTGGTTCCGTCAGCAATTCCAGCGCAAGTTTTCCTGGAAGGGAGGCAGAATCAACCTACCCAGAGGTTCATGAGGTGTGGGTCACCGAGGAAAAGCACAGGCGGTGGCCCGGTATCTGCCTACAGGAAGGGAAAGGGAGGGCAGGAGACCCCCTGCACAGACAGACGGCTGCAACGACACATTCAAGTTTTCAACCACATGGTGTAGAGGGAAAGCGAGGAGCCTCTTTCCAGCTGCCTTGTATTAGGAAACCCTCCCAGGTGGTCTCGTCACCTCGGTGCTATGTCCCCCATTCTGTATTCCAAGTTCTGCAGGTCAAACCCAGGTTGTGAATTCTACGTTCTACCTTCTGGGTTCCTGGTTCTCGTTCTGTTCCATTCTGTTTCCTGCCCCCAGATCCTTCCCAGCTCCACTTCCCCAGCCTTTCTGGGTTCATGAGGTGGATCTCTGGCTGACTTTGCTAAGTTGAGGATTTCCCTTTACTTCTTGCAATTCTAGGCGGTTCTAGGCTTTTCCCCAGCAGCAGGGATGTGGGTCGGACTGTCCAGCAAGTGGATGGCCAGTGGAGACCAGGGAATTTCCCCGAGAGCCTGGTCTGCTTTCACCTCTTCCCTTCCCACCTCTAACCACTGGACACACTACCTTTTGTGCAACTAAAGCTAAACTGTTATTTTCCTTGGTAATACTTGGGGACTGGTGGCCCCGAGATGAGGAATTTTTTTTGGAGGGGGGGGGGGAATGTGAGAAGACATAAAAGGTTGCTGTTCTTCATTCAAAGAAATTAAAAACTGCTTCCAGCACAGGGGCAAGGATGGGCAGGGCAGGCGGAGCTGCAAAGTCCTCAGAACTCTGTCATCCTCAGCTCCCCGTTGTCTGAGCTGAGCACTAGCCCCCAGAGTCCTTCCAGATCAGAGAGAAAACCAAGACAGCTGAACTGGGAGCCCCTCTGTCCGTGGCTGCCCCGAGGGAGAAGGGCAGTGAGGCGGCGGCGGCAGCAGCATCACTGGAGAGGCGAGATCTTCAAAGGGATCATGATCCGAGACTCCATGTGGCGCACCAGGGGCACTGCGGGGAGAGGCAGAGGTCACAGAGGTGAACACGGCCAGCTCACTCAGGAAACTGGCTTCTGAGGGGAAGAGGCCTGGGATGCTGAGACAGGAAACGCGCACCGCCCTCCTGGAATGGCCCAGGGAGAGCACCGGGTCTTCCAAATGGTGAGAGAAGGGAGGACTTAGGTGGTGATGAAATGCAACATGTAAACGCTTTTCATAATTATACATTTATTTTCCTGGTTTGTGAAAACAAAACAAAAAAACTAGCCTCGCCCTAGCCGGTTTGGCTCAGTGGACAGAGCATGGGCCTGCAGACGGAAGGGTCCCAGGTTCAATTCCAGTCAGGGGCACATGCCCAGGTTATGGACTCGATCCCTAGTAGGGGGCATGCAGGTGGCAGCCTATCAATGATTCTCCCTCATCATTGATGTTTCTATCTCTCTCTCCCTCTCCCTTCCTCTCTGAAATAAAAATATATTTAAAAAAACAACACATTAGCCTAGTAAAAAGTGATTTCACAGATACGATTGCTTAGGACAATGCTAGGTAAAGAACAAAGTAGGGGGATTTATAGAAAAATGCCAAGAAAGTAACTGTAGTAATAGTAGACTGGTAGGACAAAAGGGCTCTGTCAACACCTACTGATCCAGGTGGTCCTAGGAGGCCCAGCGAAGGGACAGAGAACTCACTGGGAAATATTTGCTGCATGTTTCCTCTGTGCCAGGACCTGGGTGTAGCCCTCTTTATAAATCGGCTCCTGCAACCCTCCCTCGAGCATCTGAGGCAGGCACTGTCACCATCGCCATTGTACAGATGAGGAAACCGCCTCAGTGAGGTGGAGAGCTGCGCCCGAGGTCACAGGGCACACAACTCCACCCCTCGGAGGCAAAGACCTCCTGATTGCTATGGCATCCCCTAGAGCACTCATGTAGGCCTGCCTGGACCCCATGCAGTGAGCCACCAGGATGGAACCCCAATAACGCTGGAGGTAGTCAAGGGAGGCTAGATTCCATCCTCAAATAGGGCTCCTAGCAGATGACCTCCCAGGGCCCTACTGACCCCCCTTACCCCCCCCCTCCCCGAGAAGGGACTCACCTGTGTAGTAGACATTTTCGTCCCAACCCCTCTTCCTCCAAGCAGCATTTCTAGTTTCTTCCCGAGACTGCAGGTCTTTGTAGGCTGTGGGAAAGGCATTGCCTCATTCCTTGGGCACACAGGACTGGCTCTCCACCCACTGCCCCTGGGGGGGGGGGCGGGGGGAGGGGACAGCCTACCCCAGAGATGGTGCACCACGTAGAGCTCTCCTATCTGAGAGAAGAAGCCGCCCACCGCCTCCTGGTTCTCTTGTCGGTACTTGATGGCCCGAGCCCTGCACGGCAGAAGAGTGTCGGGGAGGCGCCAGGGCCGGGACAGAGGGACCCCCTGAGGTGTCTCCAGGCTGATTTCTCTGCTCCACCTCAAGGGAGAAGCCCGAGGCCCCCAGCTCTCGAGATGGTCGGGGAATGGGGTGACGGAAGTGAGCTGCGGGCTGGGTGATCCCAGGGGATCCTCTAGAACAGCGGTTCTCAACCTGTGGGTCGTGACCCCTTTGGGGGTCAAACGATCCTTTCACAGGGGTCACCTAAGACCATCGGAAAACACATCTATAATTACATACTGTTTTTGTGATTAATCACTATGCTTTCATTATGTTCAATTTGTAACAATGAAAACACATCCTGCGTATCAGATATTCACATGACGATTCATAACAGTAGCAACATTACAGTTATGAAGTAGCAACAAAAATAATTTTATGGTCGGGGGTCACCGCAACATGAGGAACTGTATTAAAGGGTCGCGGCATGAGGAAGGTTGAGAACCACTGCTCTAGAAGAGGCTCACCTCCTGGTTGCATCCTCCCACGGGATCCCCGAGGGGCAGAGGTTGCAGGGTTCCCTGCCATTTGGCCCCGGGAAAGGTGGTACCCTAGGGGCCTTGGCAGGCCAGCTGGGCAGGGCCTCCCCAACCCGAGCCCCGCGCCCTGCCACTCACCAGTTGTTGCCCCACTCGATCATGGTTCCTGGCTGAGAGAGAACCAGAAGAGAATCGAATGAGCCCTCACCTCGGATTCCAGCGTCACCGCCGGGTGAAGACCGGAAACTCTCAAGTCTCCCCAACTCCAGGGGTCCCTTGGCCTCAATCAGGGGCCCAGGTGCATACACACCTCTGTTCTGGGCCCAGAGGGAGGGAGAGGCCAGAAACCCCAGCCTCCGTGCCAGGGCACCCGCCTCGGGGCGCCTACAGCTGCACTCTAGCAGGGGGAGCGGGGCAGGCAGGGGACGGGCGGGAGGAAGGCACCTTGAGCTTGTATGTCCTCAGCTCATAGATGTTGGGACCTGCTCGGGGCTGCGGCTCGTTCCAGAAGCTGAACTCGAGGAGCATCTGGTTCCTCCTGGACAGCAGCATCTGGCTCCGCTCCTTCCGGAACTCCAGGTACTCCTGCGGGCGTGGCGGTCAGGGCAAGGCAGCCGGGGAGCAGGACTCCCACCCCCCGCCCCCCAATCCCCGCAGCGGGTCCCACGGGGTGGCGGAGGCAGCCCCCGGCACAGGCTGGGCCGGAACCAAGAAGCGGAGAGGTTTGCCGAGCGGACGCCAACGTACCTTGTTGTTTTTGAGCTTGTTCATGCAGTCCATGAGGGCGGGGTAGCCGCCGGAGAAGCGCCACAGGTGCACTGTGGTGGGGCGAGAGGTTCGGGTCAAGGGGGCCCCTGGCACCCTGCCCTGCTTCCCCCCCAATTGGCTAAGCATGTATGTAGGGGGGTGGCCTCCAGCCTGGTTCTCGGTAGCACCAGGACCCTTTGCCTTGGGTGGGTGTGGGGGGAGGGACAGTGCTGGACAGGGCATGACCCCAGACACAAGCCCAGAAGACCTAGGCTGGAGCCCCAGCTCTGCCAGGTGGCCTTTGACCCCTCCAGGCTTCAATGTCCTCATCTTAAAAACGACAATAAGTCCTAACCGGTTTGGCTCAGTGGATAGAGCGTCTGCCTGCGGACGGAAGGGTCCCAGGTTCGATTCCAGTCAAGGGCATGTACCTTGGTTGTGGGCACATCCCCAGTAGGGAGTGTGCAGGAGGCGGCTGATCGATGTTTCTCTCTCATTGATGTTTCTAACTCTCTATCCCTCTCCCTTCCTCTCTGTAAAGAAATCAATAAAATATATTTTTTTAAAAAACCGACAATAACGCCCCCACCCAAACATCCTTAAACAGCAACTTGAACCAGACGTGAATTTGTACCCAAGGAGCAGGGCACACAGAAAGCCAGGCCGTGAGGGACACAGTAGGAGGGGGTAGGTCTGATGGGCTGAGATGGAACATTCCAAGACAGGGAATTAAAAAAAAAAATAAACCAAGGGACAGAACAGCATGTACGGCATCCCACCACGTGTTCGGGGCGGAGGGGCTTCTCCAGGGACACTGGTCTATGCGCCATCTCTTGATGGAGACCCATGAGACTGACAGCAGATGGCCCTGGGGCAGAGACCCACGGCCCGGGGACTGCAGGCAGGAAGGAGGCTGACTTGGCACCGAAAGCTCTTGCCCTGTTTGAAGTTTCTCCTATAGCCTCGGGACTGGGTTCAGTGTGTCCCCTGTCCCCAAGTTCATGCCTGCGTAGGACCTCAGAATGTGACTTGACTTGGAAATATAAGCTCCTTGTAGGTATAATTAAACGAATATTAGCTCATACTGGGTTGGCCTCAAATTCAATGACAGGTGTCCTTATGAGGGGGCGATCTGGACACAGGCAGAGAGAGGATACCCAGTGAAGAGAGAGACACGGGGAGGACGCTGTGTGCCTAAGGCAGAGCCTGGAGCGACGCCTCTACAAGCCAAGGAACGCCAAGAATTCCCAGCAACCACCGGCAGCTGGAAAAGGCGAGAAAAGATGCTCCCCCCTTGTCTTGGGAAAGAGTATGGCACTGCCCACACCTTGATTTCAAACCTCTGGGCTGCAGACCTCCGTTGGTCTAGGCCGCCTAGTGTTGGGACTCTGTCACAGCAGCCCTAGGAGGCGACTACATCGTGAAATACTAAAGAACCCGCTACTGTGGAAGCAGAGAGAACAGTCTTCTATCCTTGGGAGAACGGCTGGGACACCGGAGGAAAGCGCCCCGAAGGCCCATCGGACGCTGCGCTGCGGGCAGCTGGCTAACCGGCTTCCCAAATGCGGGTCCCCAGGCCCAGCCGGTCCCTCCCCTGCCTTTGGACTCCATCTGTGCCTCGATGGTTCCCTCTGCAAAACTGTCTGACCCTACGGTTTGTGTAAAGGCCCTTCCCAAGGGGAAACAGAGAAAGCACTGTATGGATGGAAGGCTACCACCACCAGGGATGCTGACCTGGGAAAAGGAATGAAATTAATACAGGGCGGGGAGGGGGCGGGTAAAGGACTACAACAGGAAGAAGTTACAGGCAGGGCGTTCTAGATTCACGAGAAGAAATAAATCTCTAACCACGAAAGTGGTTCTTCTAGAACAGTGGTTCTCAACCTTCCTAATGCCGCGACCCTTTAATACAGTTCCTCATGTTGTGGTGACCCCCAATTTCATTGTGACAAATTGAACATAATTAAAGCATCGTGATTCATCACAAAAACAATGTGTAATTATATATGTGTTTTCCGATGGTCTTAGGCGACCCCTGTGAAAGGGTCGTTCGACCCCCAAAGGGGTCGCGACCCACAGGTTGAGAGCTGCTGTTCTAGAAGAAGGATCAGTGGTTCTTACAAATTCATTAAAATGTAGATTCCCAGAGGTTCTGCTCCCCTGCTGATTCTCCACAGGAGACAACACTTCAAG
Source organism: Myotis yumanensis (assembly GCF_028538775.1). Classification (NCBI taxonomy): domain Eukaryota; kingdom Metazoa; phylum Chordata; class Mammalia; order Chiroptera; family Vespertilionidae; genus Myotis; species Myotis yumanensis. The sequence goes on from NW_027223770.1 coordinate 24,697,018, forward strand.
ATACACGCAATGTAGGACGCGCTTTGAAAACCCAGATCCCACGCCTCAACGTTCATTTCCCAGCTAGCCGACACTTAAAAGATTCCAAAGGCTGCTGCTGGGGCTGATTAAGTTGTCCCTAAGGTGGGAAAACTGCAGGGGCTGGAACTGAAGACAGTTTGCTTTTCTCTTATCCACCTGTTTGAAGGACCAATGACTATTGCTGAAATAGAATAAATGAGAAGAGAATGTATCTGCATATCACAGACTTTTTTAAAAGACACCATTGTCCCCGTACGGGCCACAAAAAAAAAAAAAAAAAAAGACACCATTGTCACCCAGCCAGCGTGGCTCAGTGAGCATCAACCTATGAACCTGGAGGTCACGGTTGCCCGGGTTGCAGGCTCGATCCCCAGTGTGGGGCGTGCAGGAGGCAGCCAATGATTCTCTCTCATCATGGATGTTTCTATCTCTCCCTTCCTTTCTGAAATCAATAAAAAAAAATTTTAAAAAAGACACGATTATCAGGACTATGAAAGAATGAGATAAACTGGCTTAAAAGGTAGTGAGCTCCCCATTGCTGGGAGAGTTCAAGGGAAGCGTAGAGAACCTTCTATCAGGGCAGCTCCAGAGGTGCTCCCTGTGCTGTGCAGAGTCTAAATCAGTCCCGGACAAGAGGAATTTCTACTGAGATGCAAATGTTCTATAGCCGTGCTGTCCAACACGGTAGCCAGAGTCACATGTTGCTTGAAATGTGGCTTGTGTGACCGAGGATTAAATTTCTCATTTCATTTCATTTCACCTAATTTTACCTTAAATAGCTACATGTGGTTAGTGGCTGCCTTCCCGGACAGTATAGACCTCAAGGCCAAAGCCCCTGTGAGTAGCTGAGCTGCTATGAGTCAACCAATTCCATGGGTGGCCCCTACCACCTGGCGCCAACTGAAGTGGGTGAGTAGGGGTGGGGTGGGGCATTGCTGGGGGGTAAGGAACCAGCTCAGACAAGAGCCCCTGTTTATTCCACAAATGTGAGCCGCATACTGGGGATTCATTCAGTGATGAAGACAGACAGACAGACAGACAGGGGCCCCGCCTTCCCAGGACTCACCACCTACAAGGGGAGACAGACAAATACACCACAGGCTGCACTATCAGGGCAGAGGAAAGGCAAGTCTTAGGTGCTGGGGAGCCAGGGGAGAGGCCTGGCCCAGCTTGGGTGGAAGGAATCAGGGAGGCCTCCAGGAGGAGGTGATGTCTATATCAAAATAAAAGACAAGGAGAGGAGTAAACCAGGGAAAGTGGAAGGGAGAAAGACAGCTTCAGGCGGAGGAAACAGCAAGAACAGTGTGGTGCTAGAGGGTGAAACTGTTGCAGGCAGGACAGCACAGGAAGCAAGGAGGAAGTGGAGAGACGAGGCCAGAGGCTGGGCAGGGAAGGAGGCGCAGAGCCCCGTGGGCCACCCCAAGGGCAGAGGGGAGCCCCCACAGGTGTCTGAGCAGGGGAGTGAGTCGATGAGGATTGTATTTAGAAAGACCACTCTGGCCCGGCCGGTGTGGCTCAGTGGTTGAGCATCGACCTATGAACCAGGAGATGATGGTTTGATTCCTGGTCAGGGCACATGCCCGGGTTGCAGACTTGATCCCCAGCAGGGTGTGTACAGGAGGCAGCCAATCAATGATTCTCTCTCATCACTGATGATTTTAACTCTCTCTCCCTCTCCCTGCCTCCCTGAAATCAATAACAATATATTTTTTTTAAAAAAGGAGAAAGACAGAAAAAAGAAAGGCCCCCATGTGTGCTGCTATAGAGGGAGTGGAGGGCAGCACTGGTGCTGGAGAGGGGGGCACCTCACCTGCCTGGTCCTGCTCCCCATACCACGTGTTCCAGTTGCCCACGAGCGAGCAGGGGTAGTCCTCATCCAGGTGCAGCTTGGGCAGCACGGCCTCCCTGTGGGAGGGGCACAGAGATGGGGGGGGGGCGGGGCTCACACCAGCCACATTGCACCCTGAGGTAAGGGTTTCCACTCAGGCCCTCGGGGTTGGGTGTCAGCCTCCCCATCTCTCAGATGCAGATGCGGGACAAGACAGCCTTAGGACTTCCGGCTCCGAAATGTACATCCCTGGACTTCTGTAAGGAGCATGGGGCTGGGATAGTGTCCCCTCCCCCCCCCCCCCCCCCCCCCCCCCAGGCACCGGAACAGGTGGATGGAGGAAGATGCTTACGTCAGGCTGTTGTAGGCATCCAGACACTCGGGCTTCACATTGTGAACTGCAAGAGAGGACAGAGTGGGAGGTGAAGCAGGGGGTGTGTGTGTCCGCGGGGAGCTCGGGTGTGGGGAGCCCACAGGGCCAGGGCGCCTGGGACAGCTCAGGATCTCCCAACCCAAGCCTGTGTGGAGGGGTGGGCTGGTGGGCGCAGCAGCCACTCACACTGGATTTTGTAGAGGTTGCTGGTCTCCTTCTTGGACAGGAGGGTGGAGTGAGCGTCCTTCCGCGGATCCACCTTATGCACGAAGAGTGAGCGGAACCAGCTGCCTTCATTGTCCTTGGAATAGAAGCTGTGGGACAAAGGAGTTCAGAAGGACAGGCGGCCACGGGGAGCCTCCGCCTTTCCACAGGCTCAGGTGCCCCGCTCCCCGGGGCTGGTGACCCACATTCTGGGAACAGGGCCACGGAATCCCATGGCAGCTCCAGGATGTGACATGTCTGTCATTCGCTGGAGCCAGCTGAGCAGACCCGGTCCCTTCTGCAGGGTTCCGGGCACCCAGTTTGCTTCCTGAGTCTTTGATGAGCCTCAAGAGGCCCAGAGAGCAGCCCCACCTCCCATCTCTCTCTCCAGCCTCCCTGCCTCCACTTCACCCCCTTCCAAGGGGTTCTCCACGGGGGGCCCCACAACTGCAATGCCCTTTCCCAGAGGTAAACCAAACCCAAACCCACCTACTGCACAGCCACAGTCCTAACAGCCCAGCCTATACTGTCAACCTCCCCCCAAGTATGTACCCCTCTCCAGGGATCCTCTTCCCTGAACACACCAGGCTCTTGCACTCTGTGCTTCCTTTGTAAGTTCTGTCCCCTCTGACGAGAAGGCTGCACTCACCCTCCTTCCCCGCGCTCACACTACAGCCGGCCTGCGCCCCTTCCCAGCCCCCACAAATGGATGGCCAGAGAGGACTAAGCTTTGTCCCCGAGGAGGTCCCAGTTGCTGGAAGCAACCAGCCTTGGAACACAATGACAGCTGGAAGTCTCTGATAGAGCCCAGGAGAGTGAGCCTGAACTTAGCCTCTGGCAATCTGGGTGGGCTCTCCAGAGGAGGTGATCTGGCCAGTGTCCAAATCTCCAGGGTAAAAAGCATAGCAAGGCAAGATTCATTCATCCAGCCAACACTTAATTGACAAAGATCTGCCTTGTGTACCTCCTTAGGGTGCTGTGAGAATGAATGAATGAATGAATGAATGAATGAACGAACAAATGACGACTGTGCCTTGTTCAGAGTAGAGGGACCTGTTACCAGGTCCTGCCAGACCATAACTGCCTTCCCCACACAGTCCCAGAGGCTTCTGGCCAGGCCTGAAAAGCAAGTCTCCCACTGCATGATTTCCGGCAGTGGAAACTCCGTCAGCAAGTCCTCCCCTTTTTCAAGCCTTTTCTGTGGCTAGAATAAATGTCTTATGAATTCAAAGCATTACATTTCGCCCCCCCCAAAAAAATATGCAGCAGCCACGGGGCAGATGAAATTAAAAAAGCATCTTAAGCCCAGGCCGGGTGGCTCGGAGCGGGTTTCGCTATTGATCACATTCATCGAGGACGTCCGCTGTGCCAGGGATCTGCGGCCGGCTTTTCAGTAGCTTGATCCGGCTGAAGCTGTGGAGTGATGTCACCGTGTTGATGCTCTTGGTGTCCCCATTTTCCACATGGGAAAACAGAAGGTCAGGGAGTTGAAGGGGTGGTGGCAGGGAGAAGAGCAGCTCCTCCAGTTTGTCAATCAAGACCTTTGCTCCAAAGCTGGGCTCCAAGTCATTTATTAACACCAGCACTGACCAAGATAAACAGCCAAGCGGCCGGCCCTGGAGAAGAGCCTGGGGAGTGGACGGCAGGTCCAGGAGCTCTCGTGGGCTCCCAGGTCTTCCCAGCACCCTCCAATCGCTCCTGCCTGCGGGCTTCTGTTTCCCCATGTGTCAGAGGAGCACAGATCTCTCCCACAGGTCAAACCCAGCAAGGGGCCTGGCCAGGACCCGAGGGCAGCGTCTGACCCGGAACCCAGCATTCTCAGGCTCACATCTCCAAGTTCATTTTTTCAGCAAAATCACAACATTCTCTTGTCCTTGAACTCCTCTTTGACCTCTCTCACCTTTCTATTTTTCTGAAGCTCCTTCTAACACATACCTTTTTAAAAATCTATATATCTCTATATATTTTATTGATTTCAGAGAGTAAGGGAGAGGAGGAGAGAGATAGAAACATCAATGATGAGAGAATCATTGATGGGCTGCCTTGCCGAAAGCCGGTCCACCCTTGCTGCTTGACACAGTCGCTGCAGGGAAGAAACATCTGCACAGCTTATGTTTCAAGGGACCTGGCGTATAGGGCATATGGTTTGCTCCCCCCCCCTCTTAGTGCTATGTGTTTTTAAACAGCACCACCTCCCCGAGAAAGGTTGTTTCCCCAGGTTAGGGATTAACAGGACTAAGGAAGAGAATAAATCAGTAAATCCCCCTAGTGTTGCAGAAATACCATGTACTACTTATGAAGAACTTGGACTAAGACTGTTGGCAATAAATTTGGGACTTGCCCTAGCCGGTTTGGCTCAGTGGATAGAGTGTCGGCCTGCAGACGCTCAAGGGTCCCAGGTTCGATTCCGGTCAAGGGCATGTACCTTGGTTGCGGGCACATCCCCGGTAGGGAGTGTGCAGGAGGCAGCTGATCGATGTTTCTCTCTCATCGATGTTTCTAACTATCCCTCTCCCTTCCTCTCTGTAAAAAATCAATAAAAATATATTTAAAAAAAAAAATTGGGACTTGTTGGGCCCACTTCCTCAGGAGTCTTCCCACCAGGGAAAGCACCAAAGCCTATACCCCTGGAGACCCACAGACACAGGGCAGTCCCAGGGAAGGCAAGCAGTGAGGTTGGGAGGACATAACCTTTACTGGGTAGGATAATCTCCTTCAGTCACTTCCTTGTAGCCTATCAGTAGAGCAGCGACCTTGGAATAGCCCTTGTAATGGAACAGAGATTAACCTAGACAAGATTAAAATCAATAGAACTAGATAGAGACGGGATTTTTGACAAAGGTCAGGTAAGAAACAAGGAACTGTAGAACATTACCAAAAACATACCATGATGTAATTATAGAGGCATGCTTATAGGATCAAATAGTATAAATACAGATGTAACAGGACAATAAAGAGAGAACCTGGCTATGCTGATCAACTGAATGCAGTCTCCATGTCATTCCTTCTTCGCCGACTCCGTCCACACCTTTGGGAACCCCTGGACCTGCTGGGGTTGGACCCCAACACTGCCTGCTGCATGCCCCACACTGGGGATCGAGTCCACAACCCAGGCATGTGCCCTGACCGCAAATCAAACCTGTGACCTCCTGATTCATAAGTCGATGCTCAACCACTGAGCCATGCCAGCCGGGCTAACACATACCTTCTGTTTGTTTGTTTGCTTATTATGGGCCTTGTTTACTGATTCCCTGCTAGAAGCAGCACCATAAAGACAGGGCTGTTGTCTGTCCCGTGTAGCCCTGCTCTCTCCCCAGTGCCCGGTACAGTGCTGGGCACGTGGAGCATGCTCAGTCCATGATTGGGGAACGAAAGGAGAGGTGGGGGAGCTCAGACAGAGCTGCAGGGAAATGGCGAGAGGTGGAAGGTGGAAGGCCAGAAAGGCTGGCCCTTCGCTCAGAGCATGGACACAGGCTCAGGGGCCCTTCTCTCCCACGCCCCCCCACCCCCCCGCTCGCAGCAGAATTCGTGCTTTCAGAGCACAGGTTCTGGACAAACTGGGGTTCTCACCCCAGCTGGGCTTCATCTCTCTAAGCCTCACTTTCCTCATCTGGAAAACAGAGGCAAAAGGACGGGCCTTAAAGGGTTTACACAGCAGTGGCGGCCGGTAGCACTGTTCCTACTGAAACTCCTAACTGATCTCCGGGCTCCCCCTCTGTGACCCCACTTTTCCTAACCTGCCCATCAACTGTTGTCAAGTACCACTTTGGTGATGCCATTCCTCTGCTCAAGTCTTCCATGCCCGCCCCCCCCCCCCCCCCACTGCCTACAAAACAAAGGCTTGGGATTCCAGCTCTCATCCACTTCGCCAAGCTTTCCAGAGCCAATTCCCATTTAAATGTGATAACCACCGAGCCAGGATTCCCCATCCCTGTGGGTCTCAAATCCCCTGAGAAATTCCCAGACCCCACTCCAGACCATTGCAACAGCCCCTCTGGGAATGGGCCTAGCGATCCGGGTCTTAACAAGCCCCCCAGGGGTTCTGACGCCCACTCAAGTCTGAGAATCACTGCTCTAGAGCAGCCCCAATTTATTATTATTATTATTTTTATGTCATCTCTGTAAACCATCCCAGACATGTCAAAGATTCTGTTATCAAAACTCTACTAAGAATGCCTCTTAGGCCTAGAAAAACACACAACACAGCTTTGTCCAATCTGTGGGAAGGATCAAGCCCTTCCACAAAAACACCTCTCATATTTCCCCCGCGGCCCTGCCATCATTTTCATACGACCAAGTCCCGTCTCCGCAAACACACGGATGTCCTTCCTTCCCCCGGGATTCCTAGCGCAGGGCTTCTGGATGAGAACAGCTCCGTGTATGTCCCAGGTGAGAACTTTGCAGTAATGACACATCTGCACTCTTAATAGGTATCAATAGCCTGATGCCTCCCCCCTCCCCCCCCAGGAAACAGCGCCAGAAAGTTTTATTTCTTCGCTAGGAAGCAGGGGTCTATGCACATTCTGAGACTCTAGAAAAGGGCCCTATTTCTGCTTCTTGTTCCAGAAGCAGTAAGACACACTGCAGCTAAAACTGAAGTTCTGTTAACAGGATCACGGGTGCAGCAGTAATAACTGCTGTTTACTGAGCACCTACTATGTGCTAGGACCTAATCCTCACAATACGTTTTTGAGAAACACGAGGCTCCCAGGCTCCTGTGCGGCCTCCGGATGGTTGCCACGCAAATGGCTTCTACCACCAACGGATTCTGTAACCCTGGGAAACTGAGGTCCCTTCTCCCAGTCTTCAATCTCTTCATCTGGAAAATAAGATGATCTCCCCAAAGCCCTTTCTGGCCTAGGATGAGGGGCTCATGCAGAAACTGCCCGAGACATCGCCTGGAGCCCGGGGCAATTCCTCGCATCCCCAGGGGCTAGCAGCCTCACATCACGGCCCTTTGAACCCTAACAACTCTATGAGATATGCACTATTTTATCTATCACTCCCATTTGTCCTGAACCCTGGGCCAGGGGTTGGGAAAACAGAAAACGAGGTAATTGATGGGTCTAGCAGGGGTGACGGGCAAGCGTGGACAGGGTGTAAGCGCAGCGATGGGGGAAGTACAGGGCGCTGGAGAGGGAGGAAGGAGGGGAGGCCAGGGCCAATCAGGGAGGCGCTGGTCCGGAGCAGGGCCCACACAGAAGCTCAGGCTGGGGGCATGGTCCAGCCGGCCGCCCTCTCCCGGGAGGCCGACAGTGGTGGCGCAAAGAGCACTGGGTGCCAGGAGACCAGGGTCCAGGCCCAGAGCTGCCACGGCGCAGCAGGGGGAGTGACCTTGGGCAATTCCCACCCACCCCCAGGCCTCCTCTGCCCCACCTGTCCTGTGTAGGGTTGGGGAGCAAAGGGTCTGTGCAGCCGTGGCTTTTGGGGATCCTCCATTGCTCCCCTTCTGGCTCTCCCCGACCCCCAAGACATTCCAGAGGGAGAAGAGGCCTCTCCCAGGAGCCCCCCATGGATGCTGCCTCACAGTCACCGCAAAGCCGGGGGCTGAGGCCACTCCTCCTGCCTCCCCGGCTCCAGGGCCCAGGACCTGCCCCACCCGTTCCTCTCATCTTCCATCCTCTGCCCAGAGCCAGGCGCCCCCGGGAACGAAGACCCTGCGCACACCACCTCCCCCATTCTGGCTCAGGGCTCTACCCCAGGCCTGGATTTGGCCCCCGCCTCCAACCCTTAGATTCTAAGCCGGAGTCTCTGCCCCTTCCCCACGCCCAGGCCCTGGCCCCCGCCCTGCACCCCCCGCACGCCTCCCCTCCCCTCCCCGGCCCGGCTCTCACCGCGCCGCAGCCGCAGCCGCAGCCTCCGCGCGGCGGGGCCCGGGGCCCCCCAGCAGCCGCGCCGCTGCAGAGATGCTGCTCAGCCGCGGAGCCATGTTGGCGGAGAGCAGGTTGGAGGGAGACCCCGCCCCTGAGCCCGGAGGAGGCGGGGCGTAAATAAGCCCCGCCCCCTCCGGTCCCCCGCCTCCTTCCGCCCGCTGCCGCCGTGCACCCCCCGCCGCGCACCCCCGATTCCACTGACGCGGGGTAGCAGGAAGTCGGGGTTCTTTCCCTCTGAGCCCCTGCGCGCTGCTCCTGACTTGCTCTGTGACCTTGAGAAAGCCCTTTCCCCACTCCGGCCTCAGTGTCCAGTTCAATGAAATGGGGGCGTTGAACAAGGAGATGGGGAGTTCTTAGCGGGGCATGGAAGGACGGGCATCAGAGGAAGCCCCCCGAGACGGCGCGTTTTCCTGGGGGTGAGGGCAGCCACAGGCCGTGTTTATCGCATTGTCCAATAAGCAAGCCCCCTCACCATTTCAGACGGGTGGACAAGGCCCCGGGGCGCACCATCTCTCCATCACCTCCTTCACTCTTCCCATCCGCCTTGACCATCTCTTCCTGCGTCCCCGGGGCCCCCTACCCTCCTCCTGCCCCGTCCAGCTCCTTTGTCTGCTCTGCAAACGAATCCCTGCCCGGCCACGATCCCCCAGATCACAGACCTCAGCAGAAGCCGAGAGCCTGCAGACCCCACACGGGGGCCAGGGGCTTGGTGGTTTCCGGAGAGACGTGGAAGCATGCATGCACCACCACCCCCCCCACCCCCCCCCCCCCCGCCCCCCAGTGCCCATCGCAGGCAGGCGGCTCCTTGCTGGTGTGCTTGGAGTGGGGGAGTGAAGGGCATGAGGAGGACTTACAATGGGGAAGAAGAGAAAAAAGGGAGGTCCCATACAGACTTTGAGGGCCAGTGATGACTTCTATAAGAAAGTGAGGCTCTAACTATGATTTTTTGCCTGTGTTTTCTAAAGTTGCTACAATGCACATGTATTATATGTGTGATTTATTTAAAAAGGAAACTATATCAGTATGAAAAACGGAAAACCTGAATCGATTGCCATAAACAGCACTGGCCGGTTTGGCTCAGTGGATGGAGCCTTTGCCTGCGGACTGAAGGGTCTCAGCCCTGATGACCTGTCACTGATGTGCCCGCAGGGGCTGCATCGCAACTCGCTGGCCACGTGACAGAGGGCATCTGGAAGCCACGGGAAGCCGGGACCCTTGGGCAGGGCGACGCTGGCCCTCCTGGTCTCCGTGGAGAGTTCTCAGCAAATGCTTGGTGTTTCCCGCTGCCCCTGCAGGGAGGGAGGAGGGAGGGCTGGTCTGCAGCCTCCTCACGCTGGGCTAGGCATTTCCAAAGAGCGTTTTCCCATCTTCCCCCAAGTCAGGCGGGGCATGCGCCCACCCCGGCCCCAGAGTGACGGGAAATGGGCATCCTTCGCCATGTCATGTGAGCCACCGTGTGGCCGCTCACTTGGAATGCAGCTTTGAGAGCTTCACCCCTACCCCAGCTACAACCGTCAACTCCTTCCAGCTTACCCAACTGTCTTTGTTTCATCACTGAGAGCGCCCCCCTCCCAGGAAACGCCCCTGTCCCGGGGAAATCGGGAGGTTTGGTCATCCTAATTATGGCCCTTTCCCTGTTCAGGACACACCCTCCTTCCATCCCAGAATCTTTTCTTTGCTTAACTGACTCCATTTACCCTGCCTCGCCACGCCAGTTAGCTGAGCAGCTGGTCTGAATGGGATCTTGCTCCATGGACGATGCATTCCGGGCAGCAAACCAGATAGCTGTTGGACAATAATTCCGCGAATAAGGAATCGGGCCATTGCCAATGACTGCGAAACAAATCACCCCACATTGGAGCAGCTTGAAACAATCAACATTTATTAAATCACACGGTTCCAAATGGGTCAGGGATCCAGGAGCGACTGGTTTGCTGGGCTGGTTCCGACACGGGGTCTCCTGTGATGTCGCAGTCAAGATGGGTGCCCGGGCTATGCAGGTCTGACTGGCGCCGTGGGACCGGCTTCCCAGGTAGGGTGCTCACACGCCTGGCGAGCGAGTTGGCCAGAGGCCTCGGTTCCTTGCCACCCGGGCTTCTCCGGGCACTGCTTGGAGGTCTTCACCACATAGCAGTTGGCTTCCCCCAATGTGAGTGACCCAAAAGAAAATAAGGTGGAAACCTCAAGCACTTTTTAAAAAATATATATATTTTATTGACTTTTTTACAGAGAGGAAGGGAGAGGGATAGAGAGTTAGAAACATCGATGAGAGAGAAACATCGATCAGCTGCCTCCTGCACACTCACTCCCCCACTGGGGATGTGCCCGCAACCAAGGTACATGCCCTTGAACGGAATCGAACCTGGGACCCTTCAGTCCGCAGGCCGACGCTCTATCCACTGAGCCACACCGGTTAGGGCTTCAAGCACTTTTATAACCTGGTCGTGGAAGTCACGCTCCGTCATTTCTGCATATCCCACTGGTTATACATGCCAACCCTGCTCAGTGTGGGAAAAGGCTTTACAAGGGTGTGGATACCAACACTTGCCAGTCACAGGGGACCATTCCGGAGGCTGGCTACCACAATTAGGCTTTGCACTAGGCCCAGCTTTTTAAAAAATATATATTTTTATTGATTTCAGAGAGGGAGAGGAAGAGAGAGATAGAAACATCAATGATAAGATTGAATCATTGCTCGGCTGCCTCCTGCATGCCCCCCACTGGGGATCAAGCCCGCAACCCGGGCATGGGCCCTTGTCCAGAATCAAACCCAGGACCCTTCAGTCCGCAGGCCGACACTCTATCCACTGAGCCAAACCGGCTAGGGCAGCCCAACTTTATTATTAGGATTGGACTCAGCTCTTCAAGCAATTTTCAACGAGCAGGCCTCCTCAGCACCCTTGTTTTCTGTGCTGGGAGCTCTCCCTCCCCTTCCTCTCTGAGGTCCCTTCCTGTCCACCACCGAGTCTATGACATCTCTTTCCCCTGCACCTGTCCATCCCTCCCCGCTCTGCAGCGAGCTGACCCATCTCTTCTCCCTCTCTTCCTTCCCAGAGCAAGCTGCCCGCATGGAATCTGCCTTCATAAGTCATTGCCAAGGCCTGTTGCCCAATTTGTGAAATGAAATGAGAAGAGCCAGGGACAAAGACAGATGGGCAGCGCCGGGCGGAGAGGAGCAGGCCGGTTCCTAAGTGTAAAATATGGGCAGACCTGCCATTATCTATTCTCGAGGACAAATAGATCATCACTGAATGGGCTGCGGAATAGCCAAGAGACAAATTACCCAGCTCTGGTGGTGTCACCGGCCCCTAACTGATGGGCTTTTATGCTCGGGCTCTACCGCTCTCAGAATTGCCTTGCCCGGCTCCTGTGGGACCCCAAATAGGAGGGACCCCAAACAGGAGGGGCAGGGGCAAGACAGCTTTGCTGTCTCAGCGGGGGCATGAGCCACACCGCCAAGTCCCGGCCTCTGTGTGGTATGCGTCCTATGCAGTATGAATTATGCGACTTTGACACGGTGTCACATAAAACCAGCAACAAACTGCCCCTTCGCGGTTACATCGGAAATCACAGAAACGTCAGAAAAAAAAAAAAAAAAAAGGCAACATTTTTTTTTTTTAATATATTTTATTGATTTTTTACAGAGAGCAAGGGATAGAGATAGAGAGTTAGAAACATCGATGAGAGAGAAACATCGACCAGCTGCCTCCTGCACATCTCCCACTGGGGACGTGCCCGCAACCCAGGTACATGCCCCCGACCGGAATCGAACCCGGGACCTCTCAGTCCGCAGGCCAACGCTCTATCCACTGAGCCAAACCGGTTTCGGCAAAGGCAACATTTTAACTCACTAGGGATGGGGCAATGTCAAAGCGTCCTGGGGATGGAATGAATTATCAACTGTGTTCATGCCACTGCCACAAGGCGGCGCCACTGTATCCGGGAAACAAATGACCACATGATGACATTATTCTGGAGCAAATCACAAAGCTGTTAAGCATACTCTGGATTCTAGCAACTGTTTGTGTGTTTTTTTCCGTGGCTATGCAGCTGTCATTTTGCCATTCCCTGTCATAATAAACCACTTTAAAAAGATATAGTAACATTATCCATGCATTCACAAGGCAGTGATGCTAGTGCTGGAAAATACACTCCCCCGCCAAATGGATATCTTTGGTGTGGATATCGGACCCTACGAAACACCACGAAGACTGAACTACCTCCACGACAGGTGGGGCTGTTACCTTAGGAGAGTGCTGGAGGGCAGAGATTATGCTGCAACGATACAACGCAGCATCAAAAGCAAAAAAAAAATGTGGGAGACGGCTGTGGACTTACGAGCTGTGCGAACGCATTTGATCACTTACTTTACAGTCATTCCTGTGGGGGAAAGAGGTTCTGGGACTACAAAGGTTTGAATCATGTGAAGTTTACCGAAGGCATCCTCCCTGAGAAATGGGACTTCCCTGGACCTCCCGGCTGTCCTGGCAGAAATATGGCTCCTGCAGCCGCCTCCTGCGAGCGGAGAGCTGCGGGTTGAATTGTGTCCTGTGAAATAATGGAAGTCATATATTGAGTCGCTGCCTCCAGGTCCTGGCTCAGAGCTCCTAAAACCCGTGTAGTTCACTAAGCGGTAACAGCACTGGGCGCACTTTTTGTTCAACTATTTGGTCTTTCCTTGCCTGCATGTGTGCATAACCCCTGGACGCAGACACTGGGGTGGCGAGGGCCTGGGGCGCAGCTTACGAAAACACATCAGTCCAATCAGGAGAAAACATAAGACAAACCTGAACTGAGAGACTTTCGACAGAGACTGGCGGATACTCTTTAAAAGTGTCCCAGTCGGCCCTCAAACCGAAGGGGCGCGGGTGTGATTCTGGTCAAGGGCACATACCTGGGTTGCAGGTTCCCTGCCCCAACGGGTGTAGGAGGCAACCAATTGATGTGGCTCTCTCACATCGATGTTTCCCTCTCTCTCTCAAAATTAATAAAGCCCGGCTGGTGTGGCTCAGTGGTTGAGTGTCAAACTATGAATCAGGGGGTCACGGTTGGATTTCTGGTTGGTCGGGGCACATTCCCAGGTTGCGGGCTCAGTCCCCTCTGTGGGTGGTGCAGGAGGCAGCTGGCCAGTGATTCTCTCTTATCATTGATGTTTCTATCTCCCTCTCCCTCTCCGAAATCAATAAAAATATATTTTAAAAAATCTTAAAAAAAGAAAATGAAGACACTCCCACGTCTTTTCCCAGAATGGTCCATTTGGAGGGGAGAATCTGCCAGCACTAGACGGAACATAAAGTTTCCCAACAGCAGCCTCTCCGGGTGTGCCAGCAAGTGATGCCTGGCACCTGGCTGGTGCGTCATGGCCTGGCAGGGCCTGTGGGGAAGAGCTAGATTTATGCTGTGAGTCTAGTGTTAGCAACGGTGTCGGCTGAATGCTCCAGAAATGTAGTTGATGGTTCCTGGGGCTACAGCAGGAGCAGTTTGGCAGCCACGACCAGAGAAGCAGGGCGGTGCAGTGGTCACACCAGCGGGCTCTGTGGGGCACAGACCTGGGTTCTAGTCCCAGCGCCGTCTATCACTGCCTGGATGATAGCCAGCTAGTGCTCTGTTTAATGCTGAGCCTGCTTCCTCCCCTGTAGAGAAGAGGCGATGGTTAGTATTGATGAAGTGCTTACGGCTCAGTTAAAACACAGGAAATGGTCTCTATTCAACCCTTAAGAGTTATTTAAGCCGAAACCGGTTTGGCTCAGTGGATAGAGCGTCGGCCTGCGGACTGAAGGGTCCCAGGTTCGATTCCGGTCAAGGGCATGTACCTGGGTTGTGGGCACATCCCCAGTGGGAGATGTGCAGGAGGCAGCTGATTGATGTTTCTCTCTCATCGATGTTTCTAACTCTCCCTTTCTCTCTGTAAAAAATCAATAAAATATATTTTAAAAAAAAAGTACAATTACAAGAGTTATTTAAAAATAGGATTTATTCCTTAAAAACAGAAAGTTATGTCCTAGCGTGTTTGGCTCAGTGGGTAGAGAGTCGGCCCTCAGACTGAAGGGTCCTGGGTTGGATTCCGGTCAAGGGCAGGTTCCTCGGTTGCAGGCTCGATCCCTGGCCCTGGTCTGGGGCCTCGTGCGGGAGGCAACCAATTGATGTCTCTCCCTCACATCGATGTTTCTATCTCTGTCCCGCCACTCTCTCTAAAAATCAATGGAAAAATATCTTCGGGTGAGGATTAACAACAACAAACCCCAGAGAGTTATGCCCCTTCCCCCAACACATACACATCCCGTCACAACCTTTGATAACATTTAAAAACCAAATAATACACGTATATGGTTCGAAAACAGAAACCAGAGAGCACAAAGTGAGACATGCTTTGATTTGGACCGTTTTTCATCAACAAAAACAGCTGCTGCATAGGATTCAACCTCGTTGGTGCCAGCCAGTTAGTTAACGTAACCAACGCTTTATCCCAACTCGCTTGTATTCCCCCACAACCCCACGAGGCAGTCACAACTATGACCCCCTCCCGCTCATACTTACTTAGTTCTCCTAAAGAGAAGCAGAAGGATCTGGGGGAGAGAGCCGGCAACCTGGGCGGCCTCCACCAGTGAGTTCAAAGGGTGAAGAACAGAGAGGTCGGTATGTGGAATCATTAAAAGGCCAAACAGGATTCTTCGCCGGGTGTCCGAGACACGACCCCCCGGGCGCGTCCCACTCGGCGCCACTGGATCCGCAAGGACCGGGGAGGGTCCCCACGCGCGCGCCCCGGCCCAGCCTCTACGTGGTTTCCCGGGAAAGGCGGGTGGGGATCCGCCGCCTCAACCAGTCTTGCTAGAATTCCCAACAAAAGCTTTCGGAGCGACCGACGCGGCAGCCAGTCAACGCCGGGCCCAGGTCCCCGGTGAGAGCGGAACTTCCAATTGGTGGAGTCGCTCGGGAGGCGAGGGCCGGAGAGGGAAAGTTCGGCCTCCCTCCGAGTCCTGTGCCAATCGCTGCGCCCGAGCGGTGGCCGCGGGTTAGGTTGCGTGGTGCGGGGTGAACTGGGGCCTGAGGGCGGGGCGGGAGCAGGCGCGGGGCTGCGGGGAGGGGACCCTTCCCGCGGGCGCGCGGAGCGAGGACGGTGACAGCCACGCGCGCACGTGCGCGCCCGGCCGCCGCGCGCCCCCGAGATCTCCAGCCGCCGCGGCGAGGCGCGCGCGATCGGGGTCGCCGCCGTCTAGGGGCCGGGTCCTGGTGACCTCAGCGTCCCCTACCCGAGTCCCGGAGAGCCGGGCGGGTTCCACCCCGTCGGTCCCAGCTCGCGTTCCCTCCCGACGGCCGCCAGGGCCCGCCCCGCAACTCCCCTTTTCCGCTCCCGGGGCAGGGTCCTCGCGGCCCATGCTGGCTGCTGGGGGCCCGCGCCGCCTAGACAGTTCCCGGGCCGGCCGGCCGGCCACCATGGTGGCCCTGAGGCCTGTGCGGCTCCTCCAGGGAGGCTAACAGTCCCAGCGCGCAGGCCTGGGGACGCGAGGGTCCCGGGCCTGAGCCCCGCACCATGGCCGGGGCCATCGCTTCCCGCATGAGCTTCAGCTCCCTCAAGAGGAAGCAGCCCAAGACGTTCACCGTGCGGATCGTCACCATGGACGCCGAGATGGAGTTTAACTGCGAGGTAAGCGGGCGGGCAGCCCCGACGGGCCCGCGGCGAGGTGGGAGCCTGGCGGATTCCCCGCGCCTCGGGCCCTAGGACGGCACCGATCGGGGCGCCCCGGCCCGGGTGTCAAGTCGAGGTGGAAACTTGAGGGAGTCTGTGTATATCATTTCTGGGCGCGGAGAGGTGGCCAGAACCGGAAGGGAGCCATCTAGGCCCAAATCCTCGGATTAAGGATCCATTGCTGTCTTTTCCAATAGGGCACTTGGGCTGGGAAGCACTTCCTGAAAGTTTTCATTCATTGTTACTGCCAGAGGCCGGAGGCATCGCCCGTGGCAAATTCTCGTTTTTCCAATGTCAGGCTTAAGCTCCAGCTCTATAGTTTTCACTTCAGTAGATCATTTGTGTACCCCAGGAATGAAAAGACATCTCGTCTTATTGGGGAGTCTATACTTGTGTCCCTTTTCCAAAATTTAAATTTTCTGGGGGAAAAAACTGAGGTAAGCGATGATGTCTTCTACTTAAATTTCCTATACAGTTTGCAGGATGATGATAAGTTATCGTTTGTTGAATACTTCCGAAGTGGCAGACTTTTCATGCATTTCGTTCTCACAACAACCCAGTGAGTGAGGCGCGCACCAAACCATCTGTCCAATAAATGGTGAAATGGGGTTTTGAAGCAAGCGCTCAGCCAACACAGTGCTTACTGTCTCTCAAGCGATGGAAGCCCTTGCTACTCAAAGTGTGGTCTGTGGACCTGCGGCATTGGCAGCAGTGACCCAAGCCAGGGCTTGGCAAACTTCTTCTGTAAAGGCCCACATAATACATATTTTCAGCTTCGCGGGCCATACGGTCTCAGTTGCAACCACTCAGCTCTTTGGCTGTACCCTTGTAGCCCCAAAGCAGCTGTAGACAGGACTAACTTTCAGCAGGAGGAGCTCCACTGACCTGGTTCTCTGTAAAACTGGTGAAAATTATCATTATTATTTTTAAAAAATATATTTTATTGATTTTTTACAGAGAGGAAGGGAGAGGGATAGAGAGTTAGAAACATCGATGAGAGAGAAACATCGATCAGCTGCCTCTTGCACACTCCCTACTGGGGATGTACCTGCAACCAAGGTACATGCCCTTGACCAGAATCGAATCTGGGACCCTTGAGTCCACAGGCCGACGCTCTATCCACTGAGCCAAACCGGTTAGGGCAATATTTTTAAAAAATACTTTAAACCCTCTAGGAATGATAGGGGCATGCATCAAGTGAAGAAATATCTATTAGAAATATATATAAACAGCCCTAGCTGGTTTGGCTCAGTGGATAGAGCGTTGGCCTGCGGACTGAAAGGTCCTAGGTTCAATTCCAGTCAAGGGCATGTACCTTGGTTGCGGGCACATCCCCGTTAGGAGGTGTGCAGGAGGCAGCTGGTCATGTTTCTCTCTCATCAATGTTTCTAACTCTCTATCTCTCTCCTTTCCTTTATGTGAAATAATTCAATAAAATATATTTAAAAAAAAAATAGCCAAAACCGGTTTGGCTCAGTGGATAGAGCGTCGGCCTGCAGACTCAAGGGTCCCAGGTTCGATTCCGGTCAAGGGCATGTACCTGGGTTGCGGGCACATTCCCGGTGGGAGATGTGCAGGAGGTGGCTGATCGATGTTTCCCTCTCATCGATGTTTCTAACTCTCTATCTCTCTCCCTTCCTCTCTGTAAAAAAATCAATAAAATATATTTTAAAAAAAATACATAAACAGCCAGCTGGCTTGGCCCAAGTGGTTGAGCATTGACCTATGAACCAGGTGGTCATGGTTCGATTCCCGGTCAGGGCACATGCCCAGGTTGCAGGCTCCTTCCCTAGTATGGGGTGTGCAGGAGGCAGCCGATCAGTGATCCTCTCTCCTCATTGATGTTTCTATCTCTCTCTCTCCCTCTCCCTTACTCTCTGAAATCAATTAAAAATATATATTTAAAAAATACGTAAACATTCCATACGGAAGGTGGAAATTTGTGGCATTTGAACCAAGACCTCTGTCACCCTCCCTGCTCCCAGCTCAGCAAGGCAGAGAGAGAGATTCTGGCTGAGCAGTGCTCCCCCTGTGGGAGCACTTTGACAACCAGGGGGCAGCTCCTGCATTGAGTGTCTGCCCCATGGTGGTCAGTGCGTGTCACAGCGACCGGTCATCTGCAGTTCAGTCAATTTGCATATTACCTTTCTATTATATAGGATAATGGAACAATATACCACAATTAGTGGACTTTAACAGCTGGGTATGATAAGGGAAGGAGAATGAGAGTGATTTTAAAACCTTTAGGCTACCCAAAATGTGCCTCCACGAGGAGCAGCACCACAGGCCTCCACACTGTGTGAGGGAAATAGATTTCACTAAAACAAGACAACCAGTCTCTTAACAAATAAATAAGCAAATAACAGTAACACGCCCTGGAGAGGAGGGCACCAGTCCCAAGAGTATGATATATTACTTAAAATGTCTAGTTTCCAACAAAAATCATGAGGTATGCGAAGAAGCAGGGAAGTAAGACCCATACAATGGGAAAAAAGCTAGCAAGAGGAATTGCTTGTGCGAGTGAGCAGATGTCAGATTTAACGAGAAGGTTTTAAAGTAGCCATTATAATAAGCAATGACCTGTCCATTGAGGAAGCCCAGTTAACTCCAAGGAGGATAAGCAGAAAGAGAGTCACAAACAGACACATCATAGTGAAAATGCTGAAAATCAAAGCCGAGCACATTTGGAAAGCAGCAGGAGGGAAAATGACTTTGCCCTTACAAGGAAACCCCAATAAGATTAACAGCTGACTTCTCAGCAGAACATATGTGAAGTGCTCAGAGAAAAAACTTATCAACTGAGAATCCTATATCCAGCACAAGTGGCTATACATGAGAAGGACATTTCAAAGATGAAGGTGAACTAAAAACTTTCCAGTATATTCAAACATTGAGAGAATTTGTTGCTTAAAGACTCACCGTACTAAATACTAAAGGAAGTTCTTCAGGCTAAAAGCAATGACCGTAGATAGTAGCTTAAATCCACATAAAAGAAAAACAAAGAGCACCAATAAAGGTAATTATGTAATTATAAAAGAAGTATAAATACATATTTTTCTCCTCTTAACTGATTTAAAAAGCAATTATGTAAAATATGCATATAATATACTGTTGGGACTATAACAGAAATGTAATCTATGTGTAATATACTTGCCATAATGGTGCAAAGGAGTGGGTAGGAGCAAAGCTGTAATGGGCTAAGGAAATGACTATAGATGATAAAGTAATAATTATCACAATGCATTGCCAGGCTTGTAACTTGAACAGATATAATATATGTAACAATACTACAAAAAAGGGGGGAGGGAATGGAGCTATTTTAGGAGTAACGTTTCTATATATCACTGGAATTAAGCTAATATAAATCTGAAGCTGATTCTGATAAATCAGGATTATATGGTTAAACCCTAGGGTAACCACTAAAAAAATCTTTAGCCCTAACCGGTTTGGCTCAGTGGATAGAGCGTCGGCCTGTGGACTGAAATGTCCCAGGTTCGATTCCGGTCAAGGGCATGTACCTTGGTTGCGGGTACATCCCCAGTAGGAGGTGTGCAGGAGGCAGCTGATCGATGTTTCTAACTCTCTATCCCTCTCCCTCTCTGTAAAAAAAAAATCAATAAAATATATTTTAAAAAATCTTTAAAAAAATATAGTGGAAAAATTTATTAAACAAATTTAAATGCTTCATTAGAAAATATTCACTTAATGCAAAAGCAAGTAGTAAAGGAAGAATAGAGAAATAAAAGACTTAAAAAAACAACAACACAAAAAAAAGAAAAATGGCAGTTCTATACCAAATAGTTATGGAACTTAAATGAAACGGACAAATTCCTAAAGACACCAACTACCAGCATTGACTCAAGAAGAGACAATCTACCCAACTCCTTCACGCCTTTCTCCTCTCCCTCAGAAAATAAAAAAAGAAGAAGAGACAATCTGAATAGACCTACAAGTGAAGAGTGTAATTTCCAAGAAAATTAATGCCAAA
Source organism: Myotis yumanensis (assembly GCF_028538775.1). NCBI lineage: Eukaryota > Metazoa > Chordata > Mammalia > Chiroptera > Vespertilionidae > Myotis > Myotis yumanensis. The sequence goes on from NW_027223770.1 coordinate 24,716,992, forward strand.
TTTTCACAAATGACTCCCCCCAGGCACCCCCCCCAAAAAAAAAATAGAAGAGAAAGGACCACTTTTTAGCTCATTTTCTGAGGCCAGCATTCCCCTGATACCAAAACCAGACAAGAGATAGCACAAGAAAACTAGAGACCAATATCTCATGAATATGGAAGCAAAAATCCCACCACCATATTGGAATCTCTGGGAAGGGATCCTGGTAGTGACATTCACAGAGGCAGAATGTTAAAAGTGTATAGTCTGTCAAGCCTGAAAGTACACATCAGTGACCTGAGCATTTTGGTAAAATGGGGGTTCAGATTGTGTGGGACTGAGAATTCTGCATTTCTAACAAGCTCTCAGGTGACGCTGCTGGTGCAGGGACCACACCGAGTGGCAAAGAGCTGAGGAGAGAAAATGCGTGGGCTTTGAAATAAGACAGACCCGGGCTTCATTGAGTCCCAGCTAAACTGCTTGAAGCTTGGGCAAGACACTTACTTCAGCTCTCCGGACCTCAGCTTCCACATCCGGAAAATGGAACGAATATTACTGACCCCCCCCCAAGGCTGTTCTAAGGAGGGATGGAATGCGTGGTGCCGGGCAGAAAGAAAGGGACAGTCATTGGTCTGGGGGCTCAGGTCACCCCGTTCCCTGCCATGTTGTCATTTGTCAGGCGGTTGCATCTCATTGAACCTCAAATTCCCAGTGAAAATTTACCTGATTGTAAATGATGTTCTGATGTCCTGTTGAAAGTAACGGCAGTTTGATCTATGATGACTGGAGTGAACTCCGCTTCGGAGAAGCGATCGGTCTTACTCTCCTGCCCTATTATGATGTTATACATTCACCGAGCAACGTGCTAATGCATTTGAAAAAAAAAAAAGAAGAAGAAGAGAGATGGTTCTTGAGGAATTCTTGGCTTTCTCGAGGTCAAATGTAGGTATCTTTTTTTTTAATAAGTAGTCAGCTTCAGAGCCAGTGGTAGTTAACATAGGAATTGAATCGTATCACCTTATGTTAATAAGTTCAAAATTTTTTTGCTGCAGAGATGGGGGGGGGCGCGGAATCTCTTCCTTGCACTGCTTGCTGCATTGCACAGTTGGCTCAATGCTTTGGAGGATTTTTCCACTTGAAAGACCTGATATTTGTCATTTTGAGAGAGTGGGTGCTGAATGTAATTTGCCAGGAGGCTAAACGGTTCTGTTATTTCTTATCTAGGCTGGAATTTTACTCTAATAACTCAATCTACCAGGAAGAAGATATGAAAAATTGCTCCGAATTGAGTTGTGCGAGATGCTGATTCTATCTTATATTGAGAAATAAAGCCTCCTCCTGGTGTTGGTTGATAGCCCAAAGCTTTTCACAGACCCAAGTGGGGTTAGGATAGGTTTAAATGCCAACATACATGTGGACGCGAAGTTGTCCGTGACAGAAGGAACTTTCCAAAGGGGAAAACAGAAAGGACAACTGGTATTTTCAGTAAGGTGCGAAATTTTATTTTATTTTTATTATTATTATTTTTTGGTGCCCTTAAATGGAATCGAACCTGGGATCTTCAGCCCTCAGGCCGATGCTCTATCCACTGAGCCAAGCTGGCTAGGGCAAGTTGTGACTTGCCCTGAGATTTAGGCACATAAACCATTTCCTCCTAGAATGTAAACTCCAGGAGGGCAGTGGTGGTGATTCTGTTGCGTGGTAATATGTAGTAAGAGTAGTCTACATGAGTCTACACCGAGAAAATTTTCTTCTTATTTCAGAAGAAAGATGGACTCTACCTAATTTTATTGCTGGGCTCTCCCATGGGGGTTTTAAGCAGTGCCCGTGGCTGGCATGGGTGCCGCAAATCAAGTCAAGGGTGAACGAGGAATGCAGTCGTGCTGTGCTGGTGAACAGTGGAGAAGGAAGCCTTTGTAGTGGTAGACCTTCTAGGTTATAATTAGTCTAACTACAATGAACTTTACCTTACGCCTTATTCCTGTTCAAGGATCTTTTTTATGATGTGATACGTAATTGATCTCTGTTTAGCTTGGGGTCCACTGTGAGCACAGGGTTCTTTTCTTATTTCTGCCATCGTTAATTGCTCTCCATTCTTTGGTCCCCAATGTGTCATTTTGAACATTTTCTCTTTTCTTTGTTTTTGGTGATTTCTCCAGTTATTCATGCTGGTTTTGCTTTCTCGTCTAAACACATTGTTGTTGCTTGTTTAATTTTAATTCCAGAAGTTGCAGCATTTGAGGTCTTAAAAAACACACCCAGAACTGACTTTTCTCAGAGCGGCTCATCTTTTTAGCCAGGCTTCTCAGGACGATGCCTTCCGTCCTCCTGCCTGTACTTCGTCTAATTGAGATTCTAAATCCGCGTGTTTTAGTACATTTTTTTTTTTTTTAACCAAGTAAAACTTTATTACCAAACTAGTGCTGACTCGGGGGGGGGGAAAAATCTTTAATCAAACCTTCCAGTCGCTCACGGTGCTTGTCCCAGGTCAGGAATCGCTCCAGCACCACTAGGTGGGGTCAGAGCACATCCTTTCTTAAAGGCCTTGGGCCCTTTGCCTCTCCCAGCTCCTTTTTTGCTCCTTTGCCAGATTTGGACCCGGCTTTGGCAAATTCACAAAGCCTTCCTGCGGGTGAGTTCTGTCACTGACCGCTCTCCCGTGCGTCCTGCCAATGTCCGTCTCCTGGTTTCAGTCATTGGGATCATTTGACTTTCAGATAAAACCGAAAGGCCCGAGTAATTACTTAAACGTGTCTGAACTGGGCCGTGGTTTTAAACTCACCAAACAGTGTATTTATCTGGTAGCCTACTCCTGTTGATCTGAGATTCAGTCAGACCCATGAATGTGTTTAAAAAGTCTTCAGCCCACGGTCATTCTCCTCCCGCGGTAGAAAGCCTTACCCGTCCTACCCACTCGTACTTGTACCTGCCGGTGTTGTTCAAGTCAGTGTCCTTACCATGAATGACATGAAACTTAATCAAAGGTTAAGCTAGAAACAGAATACTTTGAAATTTCTTTCCGGGCCAAGGTCTGGGTCCTGCAGGAACTGATTGGCATAAAAGGATTGTGTTCCGGTCCTGTTGTCCTGGGAACTTTTTTGAAGGAATGCATTTTTATTTATTTATTTATTCATTCATTCATTTATATATTTTTAAAAATACATTTTTGATTTCAGAGAGGAAAGGAGAGGGAAAGATAGAAACATGAGCGATGAGAGAGAATCATTGATCAGCTGCCTCCTGCACGCCCCCTCCTGGGGATCGAGCCCGCAACCCCGGGCATGTGCCCTTGACCGGAATCGAACCCGGGACCCTTCAGTCTGCATGCCGACGCTGTATCCACTAAGCCAAACCAGCTAGGGCTGAAGGGATGCACTTTTAAAGACAAAGTCTAATTTTTGTGAAGGGCAGGCAGAGTTAATTAGTTAGATAATCCTTAATCATGGGTTGTATTTCATAGTCTGCTCGTTCTACCTCATGGTGAGGTGTGTGAAATCTAGCTTTGTGTCTGCGCTGAATTTCCTCTTTCCTATGTGGAGCTCTGCAGAATTTTGATTCCCAGTATTTCGAGCAGCGCAATCACTGATAAATGCCGAATAGCACTAGCACGCTTGGTGCTGAAACACTTCTGTTTTTCAGCAGCATTACAATGATCATTTTTGTTACATTAGAGAATTCATTATCACCAGTCAGCTCTCGGTTATTCGGAGAAAGGCACGTGTTAGCAATAGCAGAACCCGCGTAAGGGGAGAAAATGGAGAACGCACACACACCAATGCAATGTTCAGTGTCATTTACATCCCTGAAAATGACTTCCAGATAGCGCACGGGGCGATCCGGGATTAAAAGAAATGATTATAGCAACCGAAAAAGGTACTGCCTGGTTTATACAAAACCATCTCGGGCTCACAGGCTCCGATGGTGTTAATCCTGAAGGACCGACCACGTGATGATTGTGGACGCCGAGCCCCAAAGAGGTGAAGGGACTTTCCCCCCCGCACAGCGGGCTCGGGCGTTTTATCGCTATTTGACAAGGCCGTGATTGCTCTCATGTTGTGAGCTCGATTCCGAGGACAGAAATTGTCTTCTTCGCTTTGGGGGGATTGTTGCTTTTATAGCACCATAATCGTATTGTTGCCTTTTGCTTTGTCATCTGTCAGCCGGGTTTGAAGTGCTTCGTCTTTTTAAATCCTCACCCGAGGATATGTGTAGAGAGAGGAGGGGTGGGGGGAGAGAGAGAAACACAGAGGGAGGGAGAGAAAGAGAGAGAGAGAGAGAGAGAGAAGGAGAGAGAGAGAGAGAAACATGGATATGAGAGAAAAACACCGATTGGTTGCCTCCCCTGTGCACCCTGAGTGGGGCTCAAACCCACAACCCATGTATGTGCCCTGACTGGGAGTCAAACCTGCCACCTTTAGGTGTACAGGACGATGCTCCAACCAACTGAACCACCCGGCCAGGCCTCATCATCTTTTTTTTTCCATAGCATCATAAAATCCGGGCATTGCCAGGGGCGTAAGAGATTGTCAGGGGAAGAAACAGGCCCAGTTGAACTGCGTGGCTCACCCTAGCTCAGTGATGGCGAACCTTTTGAGCTCGGTGTGTCAGCATTTTGAAAAACCCTAACTTAACTCTGGTGCCGTGTCACATATAGACATTTTTTGATCTTTGCAACCACAGTAAAACAAAGACTTATATTTTTGATATTTATTTGATATATTTAAATGCCATTTAACAAAGACAAATCAACCAAAAAAATGAGTTCGCGTGTCACCTCTGACACGCGTGTCCTAGGTTCGCCATCACTGCCCTAGAGTGTAGGCTTGTGCGTGGCGGAGGGAGGGAGTTTAGAACGCAGGTCTCTTCTCTGGGTTCACTGCGGCCGCCGTAACCACTCTCTATTTCAGCAGGAAACACGCCAGGGGCTGCAGACATAAGAACCCTGCCGTACCGCCGCCCCCCCCCCGCCCCCCGAAACTATAATAGATTGTCTTTTGAAAGACTTACCAGCGTTTCAAACCTCTCTTCTGTGACTTCCCAAAGTGCTGTGCCTCTCTTGTTCTGTGGAAATTTTTCTTGTCGGTTCTCTGAGAGTGCGAATTCCTTGCCAAGGTGTTGTTAGAGAGAGGGAACCAGTCTGTGTCACCAGAGGGGGAACAGCTATACCTCCAGGCCCACTTATGCAATTACAATGTTAACGAGGAGCTCCCTAACCCGCCCCCCCTGCCCCCCCGGCTTCGTGGCAATCATTCCTTAGACGGCTCTTCTGCTCAGGAGCCTCCTCGAGCTGTCATCATCATCATCATCATCATTATCATCAACATCGTCAGCCGCCCGCCAGCACGATTCGATTCGAGGAGACTTGAAGCAGCCCTGGCTCTCAAGGAGCGTGTGATGCGCAGAACCGGAGGCAGGACCGGAGTCGTGGGGAAAGGCAGACGCCTTCTTTTTCTGTGCGCCCCGACGCACGGGCCTGGTGTTGTTTGTGGGGAGGGCGACAGCGATGAGATAAATGGATCTTAGGAAGGCCTGGTTCCGGATAAATGGAGGCGGGTCGTTTCGCTGACTCGGGAAGGGGCAGTCGGGGTTGGAACAAGGCCGGGAAATTGGTTGACAGAGGGAGGAAGTAATTTCAAGGTGGAAGGTCTTGAAACCAGTCATTTAAATAGATTTCGCATACTAACAGGGACGGTTGGAGGACGGGGACAGGAAAATTACTTGCTATGGTCGATTATGACGGAAATTGACAGGACAAGAGAGTGGAGATGGGATTTTTTTTTTTTTTTTTTTTTGCAAAGAAGAGGCTTTAGGTTTGTGAGATTTTGCTCAGATTTAGAGGAGTGACATAGGGGGCTGTGATTGGTAGACCAGAGAAATGAATTTCTTTCTTTTTTTTTTTTTTTTGTTTTTGCTAAAATCCTGTTTCTATTTGGAGGGTCCCCTTGCCCCTCATGGTGAGAAATAATGGCTAATTGGGAGTGTGTCTCCTTTCATTGCAATAGGGAACAGCACGATTGTTGTGTAGTGCGAGCTCATAAGACGCAAGCACCTGTTTCTGGGTTACGGTGATACCACATTGAGTTGGGGAGTGCTGGTTTTATTCCTGCATTGCCGCACTTTTTTTATCCTCTTTGATGAAATAATATTTTAATGGGACTCATTATTCGCTAGCTGCCCAGCAAAATCATTTTTAATAACTCTTTAGATTGTGTTTATCTTGGATATGGAGGTATTTGGCATCTGGTTTGTTTGTTTTTTTTTTCAAAACGGACAAATAAAAGTTGTATTTGGGTCTGGTACGTTAGCATCTTCAGTTCTCAAGTCTCCTGTAGTGAATCAGCTCCCGTAGGCCAGCCATGACCGCAAAAGTCAGGGGTAAACATTGGGAAGAGAAACCACAGCCACCCTTGGTTTTCCGTCTCTGGAATAACGGTAAACACGTGTTGCATGTCCTGAACCGGGGGAGGCACAGTTCCTTCTGTTGCTCTGTCTGTAAGGGAGCTATCTGTTTGGCGCACTTTTTAAAAGGAGTTTTCTTTAAAAAAAATATTTTTTTTATTGATGAGAGAGAGAGAAAGAGAGAGAAATATCGATGTGAGAGAGAAACATTGATGGTTGCCTCCCATAACACAACCTGGGTGTGTGCCCTGATCGGGAATCGAACCTGGGACCCTTCGGTGCCTGGGACGGCGCTCCAACCCAACTTAGCCACCCCAGCCAGGGCCGATGGTAGTCTAATCCGGCCCATGGTAAGATGACTGTCATGGGTGTTACTCACCGCGCTTCCCTGGTCAACAGCCCCCCACCAGCCCTGTGCATCGTCGGTGCCAGGAGCTTCCTGCAGCAGGTAAGTGCTGCATCCGGCCACGGCCCCGCTGCGGAGGCTGAGTGCTCAGTGCTGTTTACTTAAAACACTCCGGGTTGATAAATGACAAGCACTTCACTCTGGATAAAGCTCATAAATTCAGCCCCTAGAAAAAATAACAAGCTGGCGGCACTTACTCCTGTTTATAAAGTTCATCCGCATCTGTCTTTGATGCAGGCACAAGTATAGATCTATGAAATAGCTCTGCGGACTGTTCACGTAATAGAGGGCACAGCCACAAAGCACCGGGCGTCGCCCTCCTGGCCTCACTTCCTTGAGCCCCTGCGCTTGAAGGGCACCTTGGGCTCGAGGTCCGAGGAGTGGAGGGAGCTTACGTGCTGGGGAGTCCAGATTTGTGCTCCTTCCTACCTTTCTTTCTTTTTTTCTTTTTTTAATATTTTATTGATTTTTTACAGAGAGCAAGGGAGAGGGATAGAGAGTTAGAAACATCGATGAGAGAGAAACATCGATCAGCTGCCTCCTGCACACTCCCCACTGGGGATGTGCCCACAACCCAGGTACATGCCCTTGACCGGAATCGAACCCGGGACCCTTGAGTCCAAAGGCCGACGCTCTATCCACTGAGCCAAACCGGTCAGGGCTCCTTCCTGCCTTTCTTCTCCCTGCGGGTCACCTCGCTCTCCCCACCTCTCTTTTTTCTGTCCGCAAAGTGAGCCTCTGCCGCTCAGCTTCCTGCTGCGAGGCCGAGGCGAGGCCAGGAGCTGTTGTGGTCGTGCCCGAGGAACAGTTTGAGCGCTTGGACCCGGTGGGCACACCCCGGGTTTAAAGGGACGTTTCATCAAAACCGGGAGCTGTTCTATTTTTGGCAGTGTGTTCAGGAAAAATGACAGACCCTGTGACAAACAAAACGGCCTTTCCGTAGCATACGTGCGACCGGGTGTCAGAAAAGGAAATATTTTATTTTTTTAAATATGTTTTGATTGATTTCAGAGAGGGAGGGAGAGGGAGAGAGCAAGAGAAACACCAATGATGAGAGAGAATCACTGATCGGCTGCCTCCTGCACGCCCCACACTGGGGATCGAGCCCGCAGCCCGGGCATGGGCCCTGACCGGGAATCGAACCGTGACCTCCTGGTTCATAGGTCGACGCTCAACCACTGAGCCGTGCCGGCCGGGCAAGAAAAGGAAATATTTTCATAAAAAAGTAAACACGAGACTCGTCCCACTGGCCGTGGCTTCTTAGAGACCTGGCAGGTGTTGTGATGGGATGCGTGGCTGCTCAGAACCAGTGGCTGAACGGCGTGGCTCCTGACCAGCCGTGGAGCCGTCACACGCACTGGGCTGGAGCTGCGTCTCAGTGCTGCGCTGAGCATGCTGCTTGTCAGACACCAGGAAAGTGCAGAGAACATTCCTTCATTGGCAACAGCTTGGGCCCAAGTGGCAGACACGCTGTTCCCTCCAGCTGGTGTGACCCCCCTCCCCCACCTGCTTTCTTTTCTTTTTTAAATTAAATCTTTATTGTTCAGATTATTACATTGGTTCCTCTTTTTTCCCACCATAACTCCCCTCCACCCAGTTCCCACTCCACCCTCCGCCCTTACTCCCCACCCACTGTCCTCATCCATAGGTGCACGATTATTGTCCAGTCTCTTCCCGCACCCCCCACACCCCTTTCCCCCGCAAGAATAGTCAGTCCATTCCTTTTCTATGTCCCTGATTCTATTATATTCACCAGTTCATTCTGTTCATCAGATTATTTATTCACTTGATTTTTAGATTCACTTGTTGATAGATGTGTATTTGTTGTTCATAATTTGTATCTTTACCTTTTTCTTCTTCTTCCTCTTCTTAAAGGATACCTTTCAGCATTTCATATAATACTGGTTTGGTGGTGATGAACTCCTTTAGCTTTTCCTTATCTGTGAAGCTCTTTATCTGACCTTCACTTCTGAATGATAGCTTTGCTGTATAAAGTAATCTTGGTTGTAGGTTCTTGGTATTCATCACTTTGAATATTTCTTGCCACTCCCTTCTGGCCTGCAAAGTTTCTGTTGAGAAATCAGCTGACAGTCGTATGGGTACTCCACCTGCTTTCTTAGCCCCTTCACCAGAGGACCAGCTACCCCACTTGGCTTTTTTTTTTTTTTTTTAAAGAAAGTTGTCATTTTTTAAAAAATATATATTTTATTGATTTTTTACAGAGAGGAAAGGAGAGGGATAGAGAGTTAGAAACATTGATGAGAGAGAGAAACATCCATCAGCTGCCTCCTGCACACCCCCCACTGGGGATGTGCCCGCAACCAAGGTACATGCCCTTGACCGGAATCGAACCCGGGACCCTTCAGTCCGCAGGCCGACGCTCTATCCACTGAGCCAAACCGGTTACAGCCCCCACTTGGCTTTTAAGACCCAGCTGAGACAGCGGCTCCCCAGCGCAGGCTCGCCTCCGCGCCCCCTCCCCGCCCCCCGCCCCAGGCCTGGGTTGTGTTCCCATAGCGCTCTGTTCTGTCAGCATTTACCAGGTTGCATGTGCGTTATCCGTTTACCTGTCTTCCCTGTCAGACGTGAACAGGGACAGTGTCTGGCCCCGAATTCATCATTTATCTCCTGTGCTGAGCACGGCGACTAGGCCGTAGTGGCTGCTCAATAAATGTTTGTCAGATGAGTGATGGCGCGGTCCGTTCAATGAGAATTGATGGCGCCCTTTCTCATCTGTCATCCATCATCCGAGGAGCGAAAGAGGGCTGGGAGGCTTTCAGCAGTGCCCCTTGAGAGCATCAGGAGTGGAGGCAGGGCCGGGATGGATGAGTCACTACCCTTTATCGAGTATTTCCTGTGGGCAGGTCTCTACCTCGGGCCTTTTCATTGTATCAGCGCTCTTCGTCCTGAGATCAATCTGCTCAGATCATCTGTCGATCATCCCCACCGAGAAGCGCGAGAAAGTCCGGTAACGTGCCCAAGGTCGCAGCGTGACGGGGACCGAGATGCCGGTCAACGTTAGATAGCCACCCCCGGCCCAGGCCCTTCTGGGACTGGTTCCCGGGAAGAACGAAGTCCCGATGTCCCGGGACATCTGTCTCTTATAACGATTTACCTTCCTTCCTGTATCGCTGGGAGGGTCCTAGATATGACACGTCCTCGGGGACAAGGAGGAAACAGTCACGCAGACGACGGTTTCTGTGTCCCGAGGTGCACGCGGGAGAGGCCGAGTCAGACGGCTCACAAAGACGCGCCGTTAGAGGGCCCTCTTGGTCCCTTTGGGAGCTCAGCAGTCAATACTCTCCAGTCTTAATGCTACCCCTTCCCACGAGGACCAGCTACGCTTTTTTGCCTCTAGACCAGCGGTTCTCAACCTGTAGGTCGCGACCCCTTTGGGGGTCGAACGACCCTTTCACAGGGGTCGCCTAAGACCATCGGAAAACACATCTATAATTACATACTGTTTTTGTGACTCATCACTAGGCTTTCATTACGTTCAATTTGTAACAATGAAAATGCATCCTGCGTATCAGATATTGACATGACGATTCGTAACAGCAGCAACATGACAGTGATGAAGTAGCCACGAAAATGATTTTAGGGTTGGGGGTCACCACAACAGGAGGAGCTGTAGTAAAGGGTGGCGGCATGAGGAAGGTTGAGAACCGCTGCTCTAGACCTTTGCACGTGCTGTTCCCTCTGCCTGGAACACACTTCCCTGCTCACTCCTGCCCTCCCCACACCCAGCCTCCACTCAGCTCCTGTTTCCACGGGAGTCAGTTTAGATGCCATTTCCCATTCCCCCAAGACAGACGGTCCCTTAGTGGGCGTCCCTGCAGGCTCCGTGTCCCTGTGGCGGCACCCACACAGGTGTTGGCGTGAAAACCACACCTGGAGCTGATTTCCACGCGTGGGGCGAGGGAGGGGACTGTTGGTTCCTGACTGGTTCGTGCTCAAGACCTGGTCTGCGGGGGCAGAGGCCGTCTCTTGTGCTCCCCGTTTAGCCCCTGCCCCTCGGCTCTTGCTCGGACACGTTGGGCGTTTACCAAATGTTTGTTGAAGGAGCGGGTGGACGGAGGTTCATCTTGCTTTCAGTTTTGAAGGCTCGCGGGTTCTGGAAGCGGCCGGGTCTTCCGTCGGACAGCCGCCGTTGGCCGTGGCTGGTGCGTCCCTGCGTGGCCGGACACGGTGGGGATAGAGACACGGCAGATGGGGCTCTGTTCCGAGGTGCCTACGATCTTAGGGAGACGTTCGGACGTCCTGAATCACGGCACAGCATCAGCACGGGACAGTGGGTCACTGATGAAGCTTCTTTAATTACGTTCAATTTGTAACAATGAAAATACATCCTGCGTATCAGATATTTACATGACGATTCATAACAGCAGCAACATGACAGTGATGAAGTAGCAACGAAAATAATTTTATGGTTGGGGGTCACCACAACACGAGGGACTGTATTAAAGGGTCGCGGCCTTAGGAAGGTTGTCACGGAGAGGAAGGGAGGGGGATAGAGTCGGCTGTCACCAAGGAGGCCCCATTCGCAGCCCAAGACCCCCCTGCACAGGGCGTCCCGAGAACCACTCGGAGCCACTGGGAAACATGGTTCTTGTTTGTGAAGAAGTGGAGCCCCGAGTTAGGAGGACCGAGCCAGCCTCGCGCGTCCGGGGGAGGGCACGTTGGACAGGGGATCCTCGGGTCGGGAGACACCATGTTGGTGGTGAGAGTGAGCCTAAAAGAACAAATTCTTTTTTTTTTAAACACATTTTATTGATTTTTTACAGAGAGGAAGGGAGAGGGATAGAGAGTTAGAAACACCGACGAGAGAGAAGCATCGATCAGCTGCCTCCTGCACACTCCCCACTGGGTATGTGCCCGCAACCAAGGTACATGCCCTTGACTGGAATCGAACCCGGGACCCTTGAGTCCGCAGGCCGACGCTCTATCCACTGAGCCACACCGGTCAGGGTCTACGTTAGCAGGATCTGTGACTCAGTTTCCTTATTTATAACAAAAAGGGGGTAGATCTGTAGTAAGTAGGCTTATTTCCAACTCGGACATTCTCGGATTCTTTTTTTTATTTTTTATTTTTATATTTCTATTGATTTCAGAGAGGAAGGGAGAGGAAAAGAGACGTAGAAACATCTGGGGCTCGAGCCTGCAACCCGGGCGTGTGCCCTTGACCAGAATCGAACCCGGGACCCTTCAGTCCCCGGGCCGACGCTCTATCCACTGAGCCAGACCAGCCAGGGCCCGAAGTTAAAAATCCAAGCAGGGCATTTTGAATCAGTGTGAGAATTTCCATCCCCTTCTCCTCACTTTATTGCCAGCTCCCTGGGAACAAAGGCATCGGCTCTGCATTCAACAGGGATAGTTCTGTATTTTAAAAACAAAGGAGGAAGGAATACAAGAAAATTGCATTAATGCGGCATTATGCTTGAGAATTTAAACTCCCACGTCAAGACATTCCCTGGTCATTCCCTTTGCAGCTTCTTTCAGATGCCTGGGCATCCCATTGGCAGCCCCTTCGTGCCATGGTGGTGCCGTGGTGTTGACGTGGTGGTGCCGTGGTGGTGCCATGGTGGTGCCGTGGTGTTGCTGTGGTGCCTTGCCGGGCTGTGAGTTAGGGAGGATTTGGAATTACTTTGATCTTGGCCCTGGGGTGTTTAACTTCTCCAAGCTAATGTCTGGTTTTTTATTGTTCCATTATCTTGTAGCAAGGTAGTCATTTATAATTTATAGACTGTGTCCTGGCTTAAAATAGAGACGAGAATAAGCAGCATCCTGAAGCTTCTAGTTTTCCAAAATAACGTTTCTTCGGTGCCGTCTGCCTGTAGGAATTGAAACCTGCCGTGTGTGCGTGCATTAAAAAACCCTTTGTCCGGTGGTCAGGCAGGGACGCGGTGTGCCGACAAGCAGTCCTAAGCCCTGCAAAGGGGGAAAGGGATCATTAAAAAAAAAAAAAAAAAAAAAAGTCATTTGATTTCATTCTCTGTGAAATAATTTCTACAACGTCAACCTCTGTAGTGTCTCGGGGGCCTCACTAAAGTCCCAGGGAGGGGACGGGCAGAGCGAGAAGGACAGATAGGAGACGCGGCTCCGGCGAAGGACAAAAGCCAGGGCGCGTCCCGGCCACTTGTCGGCCGCGGTTTTGGAGTCCTTCCATCTGGGCTGCTCCTTTGCTCCGTGATTGGACTGCAGGCCTAGGGGAGGGAGGGCTCTCCTGCTGAGAGCCTCGTAGAGAACACGCTGTTCATTCACAGATATTAAAAATAGAAGCCCTGCGGGAAAAGTCCTCTGTCGATTCAGGGTTTAGCCCAAGCCAATCGGATATCAGAGGCCTAACTTATTTTTTTTCCCCTCTTTGCTTTTATACCAAGTCGTCTAAACCCTAATTATTCCCTCATTCCTTTTCGTTATGCACCTTCAGTGTGCCAGGAACTGGGTGGAGATTTATTTTCTTCCTTCCTTCCTTCCTTCCTTCCTTCCTTCCTTCCTTCCTTCCTTCCTTATTTATTTTATTATAGGGAGGAAGAGAGAGAGAGAGAGAGAGAAAGAGAAATATCCATGATGAGAGAGAATCATCGATCGGCTGCCTCCTACAAGTCCCCCACTGGGGGTCAAACCCACAACCCGGGCATGTGCCCTGACCGGGAACCGAACCCTGACCTCCTGGTTCCTAGGTCGACGCTCAGCCACGGAGCCACGCCGGCCGGGCCTGGGTGGAGGTGTCTAACGAGGGCAGAAGGAGAGCTGGGTCTGCGGTCGAGTGGCCTTGTTCTTCTGGCGTCCGGCGACGCTGTCATTGAGCCCCAAGTTCATTCTCGCTACGCCCACTGAAGCTGTGACGTGTCTCACCTGCTCATGACTGTACCTGGGCAACATCTGAGTGCCCACCTGGCACTTGGGGGGCCCTTGGGGGTAGGAGGCGAGCCGCGGCCCACGGGCAGTATGGGAACAGGTTGGGTGATTTAACGCGAAAGCCACAAGGTGGCAACATTCACTAAACCGAGGGGCATTTTCTTACTTGTTTCTCCAGCTAAGAGATTGGACGGCTGAGGGGTGTAGCAGCCATCGCTCAGGCCAGCGGTTCTCAACCTTCCTCATGCCGTGACCCTTTAATACAGTCCCTCATGTTGTGGTGACCCCCAACCATAAAATTATTTTCGTGGCTACTTCATCACTGCAATTTTGCTACTGTTATGAATCGTCATGTAAATATCTGATATGCAGGATGTATTTTCATTGTTACAAATTGAACATAATGAAAGCATAGTGATGAATCACAAAAACAATATGTAATTATATGTGTGTTTTCCGATGGCCTTAGGCGACCCCTGTGAAAGGGTCGTTCGACCCCCAAAGGGGTCTGGACCCACAGGTTGAGAACCGCTGGCTCAGGCCCTTTTGAAAGCGGGGCTGTCGAATGCGTGCACTACAGTATATCGGTCTCCGCTCGTCCCTGGTTCGGACGCTGAGAGTTTGAAACTGCTCCAGTTGCCTCCCCTTTGGCCTCAGTTCTACAGCGTGATCAGCGTGGACTGACTCGTCTCTCATGTTGCTTTTCTCCATGATTTATGGCTTTGGTCACAACTTCTTTTCCTATGTTGCTTTAAAAAAAAAAAGTTCTAGTAAAACCAAGCCTTTAAATTTTAAAACAACGTGAAACAAGCAAACAACAGATCACTAGCCTTTTATCAAAGGGCAAGGTCGTGATTTAAAAGAAAAAAAGACAAAATCTCCAGGAAATTAATGTGCCTGGAAGCTGGCCCCCTCCCCGGTTCACTCCGGAGGCTGGGCTCTCCTAGGTGAGGACGCGCATTTCCCGGTTTTCCCGAACGGGCTCTGGGGGTGCTGCGGTCGGTGGGGAGCTGTCCGAGGGAGGCGCCGTGTGTGCCGTGCAGCGACTGAGCCGTTCAGCTCTCGTCGGCATCTCCCCGCTCCTGGTTTTGTGGAGGAAGCCTTCACATTGTTTAGGAGCCTGTGCCCGTCAGCCACCTTCCTGTCCTCTCCGCATCCTGGAACCCGAGAGTGGAGAGAGCAGAGCAAAGGTTTCTGTGCGAGCAGATTATGGCTCTTGCTCACAGTGTTTTGTGTGTGTGGTTTAAAAATATATATATATATATATATTATTGATTTCAGAGAGGAAGGGAGAGGGAGAGAGAGATAGAAACATCAGTGATGAGAGAGAATCATTGATGCCTCTTGCGTGCGTGCGCACGTGCGCGCACACACACACACACACCCCACTGTTGATAGTAATACAGCTATCTCCCATTCCCTCCCCCTCCTTCCCCCCCTCCTCCCAGCCCCCCCCCCGCCCCCCCAGGTCTTCACTGCCCCGTTGCCCGTGCCCATGGGCTGTGCATATAAGTATATACGTTCTTTGGTTTATCTCTTCTCGTCCCCCCAGCCCCACATCGAGCTATGCCGGTCTGTTCCATGCCTCCCGGCTTCGGGTCTTATTTTGTCGGCCAATCTATTTTGTTCATGAGATTCCACACATAAGTGAGATCATGTGACATTTGTCTTTCTCGGCTTGGCTTTTTTCACCTAGCGTAGTATTTTCCAGGTCCATCCATGCTGTCCCAGAGGGAAAGGGATCCCTCTCTCTCTCTCTCTCTCTCTCTCTAGCTGCATAGTATTCCATAGTGTAAATGTCCCACAGCTCTTCTACCCACTCATCTCCTGCTGGGCACTTGGGCTGTTTCCAGACCTTAGCTGCTGTGAATAATGCTGGCTCACCACATTCTTTGTGTGTTTTTTTTCCCCCTCCTGGTTTGCTGTGTTGCAGATGAAGTGGAAAGGGAAGGACCTGTTCGACTTGGTGTGCCGGACCCTGGGGCTGCGGGAAACCTGGTTCTTCGGGCTGCAGTACACGATCAAGGACACCGTGGCCTGGCTCAAGACGGACAAGAAGGTTGGGCCGCAAGTGGATGGGACCGGAGGGGCGGGCGTGTGCTCCGGCTCCTCCCTGCGCGTGGGCCCAGTGCAGCTGCTCACCGTGGGGCTTGGCGGGTCCAGGGTAGAGAAGGGGGTTTCCTACCCCTCCCAGGCTCTCCTGGGCACGCAGAACCCACCACCGTGAAACTGCTGCCACCCCCTGGCCCCTTTCCTCGTCGTCACCGGGCTGCCTGCTTTTGGCGTTAATGCCGGTCAGCTCACCGAGCCGCTAGTCAGGCTTCGTGAATAAAAGTGACATACGTTACTTAGAATATATGTCGTGGAAAGATGTTCTTGGGGCTCATGTGCTTTATGAAGTTTTATTTTAAATATATTTTTATTGATTTTCAGAGAGGAAGGGAGAGGGAGAGAGAGAGAGAGAAGTATCCATGATGAGAGAGAAGCATTGATCAACTGCCTCCTGCACGCCCCCCCCCACTGGGGATCGAGCCCGCAACCGGGGCATGTGCCCTGACCGGGAATCGAACCGTGACCTCCTGGTTCTTAGGTCGACACTCAGCCACTGAGCCATGCCGGCCGGGCTAAAAGTCTTTTTGAGAAACACCATGGCCCGACTCAGTCTACTCATTCGTGCGATCTAATGAATAAAGAGTTGCCCTGGTCCCTGTGATGAAGGAAGACCATCCATTTAGTCCTTGTGATTTTTTGGGGCTGCTGAGGCCTGACGTGGGCTCCCAGCAGTTCTGATGCGGCTCAGAAGTGAATATTGCCTGGGGAAGCTGCCCTCTGTGTGGGCTCATCCGTGCACACAAAGACATACTCGCCTGCTTACCTGCCTACCTAACCACGAAGATGGTTGAGACCAGGGCCATATGTGTTTCTCAGTGAATCTCAGAGGAAGTCAGTGTCTAATTCTTACCCCAAATGGAGCCTGATTTTATTATCTGCCACATGGCATGATAAACAAAGCCTCCCGGCTTCTGCCACTTTGACGCTAAACTCACATGTTCGCATTACTTACAGATGGACACTCACCTGAGTCTTCGTGTTGGAATCCCCGCAGGTTATAAATTTCACACGGTATTCCCCAATGATCTCGAACGTCAAGTTGCCCACCTTGTGCCCATGTCAGCAAGCTTGTCCGAGATCAGCCCTAGCCGGTTTGGCTCAGTGGATAGAGTGTCGGCCTGTGGACTGAAGGGTCCCAGGTTTGATTATAGTCAAGGGCACATGCCCAGGTTGCAGGCTCGATCCCCAGTGGGGGGCCTGCAGGAGGCAGCCAATCAATGATTCTCTCTCATCATTGATGTTTCTATCTCTCTTTCCCTCTCCCTTCCTCTCTCTGAAATCAATAAAAATATATTTAAAAAAATAAAAATCTATAAAAAACATTTTAAAAAAAAAAGATTGTCCGAGATCAGGTTTATGTTAAGTCTCCTGGAATTTGGACCGGGGCGTGGAAAGCGATCTACCAAAGACAGCAAAGCTTCCTAGTTAGTATCTTCTTGTGGTTCTCAGCGAAGTGAATTTAAATCGTCTCCCCGAGTGTTGGCCAAATGGCTATCGGACTGGGGGCATCAGGAACCTCTGTGCCTTGCTGCTCAAAGGAAATCAACTGTGACCCATGTTAATGGCATGTTTATGGCCTGGAGGGAAACTCGTTCTGGAGAGCAGATGGCGCGGGCTTTTCGGGGGGGTGGGTGGGATCGCTGGGAGATGAAAGGCGTGCGGCTTGCTGCCTGCGCCCACGTGTTCTTGTGGGGCGTCTCTGGAGGTTCCTTGAAACACAGGGTCGCCACGAGGGACACGTGTCACGTCTCCTGCTTAGCTGGTGTTCAGCCGATTTGACAAAGATTCAGTTCATCGTCCGAAGCTCCGTTCCAATATGGACCTGAATGTTGGGTGTTGTTGGCAGCAAGAAAAGAGAATAAAGAAATATTTACCACTATTTTCAAAAACGTTGGAAAAAAACATTCCGCCTCCGATAAAGGCCGGCAGCCCAGGACCTCGGAGTCAGACATTTATAATTGTTGACAACCTCTGCGGCCTTGAGAACATTAGTGCCTTCATCTTCGCTCTCCTCACCCCTCGGGCACCCGTGAATTAGCTTGGTTCAGAAAGGCCGTTTGAAGTAAAACCTCTTGTTAATCACCACCTCTGGGAAATGTGATGAATTTATTACTTTTTAAAAATATATTTTTATTGATTTCAGAGAGGAAGGGAGAGGGAGAGAGAGAGAGAAACAGCCACGATGAGAAGAGAGTCATTGATCGGCTGCCTCCCGCACGCCCCACACTGGGGATCGAGCCGGCGACCCAGGCACGTGCCCTGACCGGGAATCGAACCGGGACCTCCTGGGTTCATAGGTTGATGCTCAACCACTGAGCCACACCGGCTGGGCATGTGATGAATTTAGAGGAGGAAAAATATCGATATGCTCCCTGTGAGAGGTTCTCCGATGGGGGCGTGGGGAGAAGAGGTGCCAACGTAGCCTGTTTTGTCTTTTGCTCTGCGATCCCGCAGGTGCTGGACCATGATGTTTCGAAGGAAGAGCCGGTCACCTTCCACTTCCTGGCCAAGTTTTACCCCGAGAACGCCGAGGAGGAGCTGGTTCAGGAGATCACGCAGCATTTATTCTTCCTGCAGGTACAGTAGTCCGCGCTCCCCCCCCCTCCCCCGCCCACTACGGGAAAGCCCACCCAGGCGTGGTGGTTGCAGAGGCGTCAAGGTGACCTGCGGGAGGAAGACTGTCCGTGTCGTCCCCGGAGCTTCACGCGGTGAAAAGGTCCCACGTCCAGAAAGCCGGTCCTTTCGGTTCCGGGACGGACAGCGCCTTTAGAACAGGACTAGATGTGAGTGGCGAGAAGCGGTGTCGGGCGAAATGGCAAACGTGCGATGGTGAACGATCAGAGACAGGGAGCCGCCTGATTTGAAAACTCTTTGACGACAGATCCCGTTTTGCTGCTCGCTAACCTGAAAGGCCTCAGCAGTCGCCAAGGGAGCCGAAAGGGAGTCTTGCAAAGAATAGTTGTCCCAGAAGTTCAGCGTCCATTCTCGTTAAGGCGGGAGTCCGGGACGCCAGCGCCGCCTGGTTAATCCCACGCACGTGGAGCTTCGCACGTCACGCTTTCTGCTACTCCTTGTCCGTGTGCTACTCCTCGCCTGTCACCCTCTCAGTTCTCCCTTCCTCCCTCATAGCTTCCGAGCTCCTTAAAGGCTGGGCTCGCGGAGTGCGCAGTAGGCATTCCGTCAGTAATCCCTCGGCCCAGCCGAAGAGGTTAGGGCAGTGATGGCGAACCTGTGATACGCGTGTCAGAGGTGACACGCGAACTCATTTTTTTGGTTGATTTTTCTTTGTTAAATGGCATTTAAATATATCAAATAAATATCATAAATATAAGTCTTCGTTTTACTATGGTTGCAAAGATCAACAAATTTCTATATGTGACCCGGCACCAGAGTTAAGTTAGGGTTTTTCAAAATGCTGACACGCCGAGCTCAAAAGGTTCGCCATCACTGGGGTAGGAGATCCGTTGCTAGCGATAGGTTCCAAGACAGCTAGCTGGCCGTCCGAGGGCGCGGTGGGGGGTTGGGGGGTGGGTTAGTGTGAGGATGGAAACCTTGTCCGTTTTGCTGGTGTCCTTATGGCTCGATCGGAGCTTCCCCAGTCTTCATGGTGAGTTACAGCGATTGGCCCCGGAGCTGCTGGCGTGCCCGAAGGTGCCCACTGTCAGTTGTGGGGAAGACTGCAGCCGGGGTGTTAATCACATGACCTCCCAGCAGTAGATGGATGGCCTGTCACGTAGCCCAGGCTCAAAATATAGTTCGAGCCTCGGGCTATTGCATTCGTTCCGGAAATATTAAGTTAATAACAACCTCCCCCCTCAAAATTTGTTTGTTTGTTTGTTTTGTTAATCCTCACCCGAGGCTATTTCTCCCTGGATTTTTAGAGAGAGTGGGAGAGAGAGGGAAAGACAGAGAAACATCGATGTGAGAGAAACCCATCGATTGGTTGCCTCCTGCACGCGCCCCAACCAGGCCCTGGGCCGGGGAGGAGCCTGCAACCTAGGTATGTGCCCTTGACCGGAATCGAAACCAGGACCCTTTGGTCTGCAGGCCGACACTCTGTCCACTTAGCCAAGCCGGCGAGGGCTCCATTGATTTTTAGAGAGAGCGGAAGGGAGAGGGGGAGAGACACAGAGAGAGAAACATCGATGTGAGAGAGACATAACGATTAGTTGCCTCCTGCACGTGCCCAGACTGGGGCCGAGGATTGGACCTGCAGCCTCGGCGCAGTTCACTCCGTTTGTGGATCTGGTGGCTGCTGACCTCTGTGAAGAGAGAGCCGGCTTTCCCGTCGTGTGTATCTCGCTGCCCCCCACTTCCGGCGGCTCCCTCGCCGCTGCGTCTAAGAAATTAAGTGCCCTGAGATATGTTCGTTCAGCATTGCGGCTTAAGAGTTATATTTCCTGGACCTCGCGAGTGCTTAACGGTTTAATCGATCCCACTTCATCGCTTCCTTTCTCCTTAGAGCGGCCGTATCGAAAGTGATGGTGTTTTCCCCGCAGCCATAACTCAGGGGCCTCGCCGCCTTTTCTCTTGTGTTCGGACTTGAAAGTAGACGCTGTCCCCCGCGGGTGCTGCCTGTGCTCAGCGGGGATGAGGCTGCAACCCCCATCAGAGCCGCTCCTCTGTCCCGGCCCAGATGTTAGTGTCTCTCTCTTTCTGTTGTTGTTAATCCTCGCCCGAGGATACTTTTCCATTGATCTTTAGACAGAGTGGAAGAGAAAGGGAAAGACAGACAGAAACATCGACGTGAGAGAAACACATCGATGGGTTGCCTCCTGCACACACCCTGACCAGGAACCTGGGCCGGGAGGGAGCCGCAACCGAGGTCCGTGCCCTTGACCGGAATCAAACCCGGGACCCTTGGGTCCACAGGCCGACGCTCTATCCACTGAGCCGCACCGGCCAGGGCTCATCTCGGTGGTAACCGTGAACTGTCTTTCCTCCTCAGCACTTGATCGTGAGCAGAAGCCATGAGGGGTTCTCACGCATGGCCGTCTCACCAATACCTGCTCAGCGCCTGAGCTCCCAACCTGTCTGCAGCAATAAAATTAAAAAAAAATCGTACCCTTTTGTCAGAGCTTCATTAACAGGCCGGCTTGGCAGGCGGCCCTCAACAGGACGCCCTGCGGCCGTCCGCCGTGCCCAGCTGCGCGGCTCACGGCCACGTACCCCGTGTCACGTGTCCCCTGTCGCCCCTTTCAGGTAAAGAAGCAGATCTTGGATGAGAAGATCTACTGCCCGCCCGAGGCCTCGGTGCTGCTGGCTTCGTACGCCGTCCAGGCCAAGGTAGGCGCCAAGGGGATGTGTCCGCGGGGCCGCGCCAGTCGTCTGGTTCTTGGGGTTTCCTAGACTTTAGGGAGACTTTCCCCGGCAAGGGGGAAGGCCCTGGGGGAGCCAAGTCTCACTTCTGTATGGTCTCGTGAGTGTGTGTGTATGTGTGTGTGTGTGTACAAATAAGTGTGTAACTTGGTAACTTCTCTTTGTGCTCTCATTGTGCGCATGTGGTTCCTTACATTTACTGAACCAACCTCTCTTTTTTCTTTTTCTTTCTTTCTTTTTTTAAAAACATATTTTTGTTGATTTCAGAGAGGGAGGGGGAGGGAGGGGGAGATAGGAACATCAGTGATGAGAGAGAATCACTGATCGGCTGCCTCCTGCAGGCCCCACCCTGGGGATCGAGCGAGCAACCCGGGCGTGTGCCCTGACCGGGAATCGAACTGTGACCTCCTGGTTCATAGGTTGACGCTCAACCACTGAGCCACGCCGGCTGGGCCCAACCTCTCTTATTATTAACCAGGAAAAAGGAATTTATGATCTCCAGTGTGGGTCAAACATGGCCTTTAGGTCAGAAAGGCCCAGGTCCTCACACCCAACTCACCTTCTGTGGACCAGCAGCCCTGCAGGATGGGGACTTCACCAGCCCCTAGAGCAGCGGTTCTCAACCTGTGGGTCGTGACCCCTTTGGGGGTCGAACGACCCTTTCACAGGGGTCGCCTAAGACCATCGGAAAACACATCTATAATTACATATTGTTTTTGTGATTAGTCACTAGGCTTTCATTATGTTCAATTTGTAACAATGAAAATACATCCTGCATATCAGATATTTACATGACGCTTCATAACAGTAGCAACATTACAGTGACGAAGTAGCCACGAAAATAATTTTGTGGTCGGGGGTCACCACAACACGAGGAACTGTATGAAAGGGTCGCGGCATGAGGAAGGTTGAGAACCACTGCCCTAGAGGGTGGCCCGCTCCTTCCACCCCTGATGGGCATGCCACCCTGCTCTCAGCTGGGCGCTGCAGGCTCCCTGGCCGCTGAGCCCAGCTGAGCTGTCCGGTTAGCAGAAAGGCATTCCCAGGGACTGAGAATGGCGGGAAAGGGAGACCAATGATCTTGTGTTTCTGTCCTCCCTGTTTCTAAAAGACCAATGACAGGGCCAGCCCACGGGGCCTGAGGTCCCCCCTGATGTCCATTTCAGGCACGTGCCACTTTCTCTCGTCCCTTCTTCTCACTCACGGCCTTTCACCGCAGCATAAAGAAGTTTCCAGAATTAGGGCATCTTGATTACTTTTTTTGTATCGTCTTTTGCTATTGTTTTCCTTTGTAGTTAGAGCTGTCCCCTAAAGCCATGTCCCTGCAGTGTTACAAAAATTAATAAGACGCTCTGAACTTCTCAGCCTACTTTTTTTCTGGAGTAGCTTAATGCGGTCTCAGGTCAAAGTCAGGAAGTAACCAATTAGCCTGTCACTTGGGGGAGAGAAGAGTGTGTACACGCTACTCAGACCGACAAGCCCCGGGAGTCATCTGGTGACCGGGCTAATGGTCGCAGAGCGTTCCCCGGCCGGCACGAGTGGGTGTGGATTCTGTCACAATACAGACTACGCCACGGGCCCAAGGTCATCCGGGCGACCTTGGGGTAAAGCTAAAGGCAGAATTCGTGGCCCTGGGATTACGTTTTGTGCCTCCCCCTATTCCACTGCCCAGAAAAATGAGTAATTGGAGGGGGGAAAAAAAAAAAACAAACCACAGAAAATGGGCCTTGATTCAACTAAGACATATGCTTCCTTTTATGCTTTGATTAAGAATATTAATAACAGGAAAAAATGTGCCCTTTCAATCAGGATCACCCTGACAGTGATGAAGCAGTCATTGTCGCTCTCATTAAATCCGGGCACTTCCTGGCCCGGAACGGAGTTCCTGTTCAGCACGCTCTCTCCCCAGCTGAGAGCAGGCCCGGCCCCCAGCGCTCAAGGACACCACCTCTCCCTGCAGGGCTTCCGTCTCAAAGGCAGCGTTTTCTTTGCATGGATGTTTGAGCCACAAATTCAAAGGCCACCTGTGTGTGTGTGTGTGTGTGTGTGTGTGTGTGTGTGTGTGTGTGTGTCGGGGGGAGAGGGGGCAGACTTGTCTGGGAACCAGCAGATGTTTGCTTAAACAGATTTCACCCTAGGAAAGCCCTACTCATTTAGAGATGAAAGTGATTCACAGAGCACATATGTGGCTCATATGGAGGAGGAGGTTCTGGTTTTTTTTTTTTCCGGTGTAAATTCTCGGGCTCTCACAAATAAAGCTCATCTATGACTTCAAGTCTGCATTTGGGAAACGAAGGATGATTTTTTAACACACTCCCAGTTTCCAGGACGGCTGGTTAATATGAAGAGGGCATTTCTGATGATGGTATTTATTCGATCTTAGATGCCTGTAGTGTTTTATCGTCTTACAAAGTGTTACAACGTGCCTATTTTGTGCGATTCTCAGTGTAGCCTTTGCCATAAGCCAGGGCTTGCAAGCATCTTGCCTGTTTTATCGGTGGCGAATTGAAGGCTCAGAAAGGAGTAATAATTTGTCTAAAGTCACAATACTTTATATTAATTTTAAAAAAATTTTCATTGATTTCAGAGAGGAGGGAAGAGATAGAGATAGAAACATCAATGATGAGAGAGAATCATGGATCGCCTGCCTTCTGCACGCCCCCCACAGTGGGGGTCGAGCCCGCAACCCGGGCATGCGCCCCGACCGGGAATCGAACCGTGACCTCCTGGTTCACAGGCCGATGCTCAGCCACTGAGCCACGCCGGCCGGGCTGAACCTGGGATTCAGTGAGCGGCATGTGTGCTGCCGGGAGACCTCCCTCAAGCCACTGACCGTGAGGGACAAGAGCAAAGTGCGGAGTCCGGCAGTCAGACCCCAGGTGTCCCATCCTGACTCCGTCCTCTAGTTCCATCTGCTTCAAATCCTGCCCACCCAGTTGTGGGCTACAAATTCCATTTAAAAAATAAAAAAAAGAATTAGCCTGGCCAGTGTGGGTCAGTGGTTGAGTTTCAACCTGTGAACCAGGAGGTCACGGTTTGATTCCCAGTCGGATTTTAGGCAGATTTTTTGGTGCCTTACGGAAGGACATATTGGAGAGGGAGGCAAGTTTGGGAACAGGGAGCCCTGTTAGCAGACTGGGGTCCTCCCGGTGAGAGACTGAATGAGGTTCACACCTCGGGCAGCGGTGAGTTGGAGGGAAGGCACTGACTTAAAGAAACCCAGGTCGGCCCTAACCGGTTTGGCTCAGTGGATAGAGCGTCGGCCTGCGGATTCAAGGGTCCCAGGTTCGATTCCGGTCAAGGGCATGTACCTTGGTTGTGGGCACATCCCCAGTAGGGGGTGTGCAGGAGGCAGCTGATCGATGTTTCTCTCTCATTGATG
This sequence comes from Myotis yumanensis, assembly GCF_028538775.1. Lineage (NCBI taxonomy): Eukaryota > Metazoa > Chordata > Mammalia > Chiroptera > Vespertilionidae > Myotis > Myotis yumanensis. The sequence continues at coordinate 24,741,450 of NW_027223770.1, forward strand.
TTTCTAACTCTCTATCCCTCTCCCTTCCTCTCTGTAAAAAAAATCAATAAAATATATATTTTTAAAAAAACCCAGGAGGTAAAGGTTGATATAAATGATGCTTCCCTCCGCTTATCTTTTTTGTACATCCTTTTTACAAAATGCTATTTTCCCCCACTCAGCGTTGATTTTAAGATGTATCTGTGTTCTATGTATAGATTTAGCCCATTATTCTAACCACTGTATCGTAACCTAGGTTTATTTGACAAATAAACCTAGTTTATCCCTCTTCCCTTCTGAGGAAGAGGTGGGTTTAGTTCCTGCTTTTCCCCCCTCTATTATAAACAGCGCTTTACTGAAAATCCTTCTATGCGATGCCTTATATGAACGTGCAAAAGCTTTCTCCCCTTAAGGTAGGTTTCTAGAGGTAGAATTACATCAATATCCCTGAACGTCAAGAACCCTTAACGTTTATAAGAAAGAGGCAGCAGAAACATGGGCGCCAGGCGTATGAACAACGGGCACTTTAAAGAAGAGAAAATGAGAATGATGAGTCAAAACAAACAAACAAATGTTCCATCTCACTAGTAATCAAGGGAAAGAGAAATTAGAGCGCCGATAAGGCAGCATTCCAAGCCCATAAGATTGACAGGGAGCAATAAATCCACGGACGGAACAGAAGCGCCGTCTAAGCTCATCGACTTGCCGGGAGGGTCTGTGCACTGGCGTGGCCTCTGTAGGGTGAGGGGCGAGGGAGGGGCCGGTCAGGTGAGCAGACACCCCCGCCAACCCCTGAACCCTCCCTCTGGGCGACTATATTCCAGAGGGAGTCCTGCACAAGGTGCCCTTATCACTGAAAACTGCAAGAACAGGTAGACCCGTCTCATGTTTTAAAACCACTGAGCACTATTCCATTCAAAGGAGGGACTCTGGGTTGTTTAAATCTCTCTTTACTGGGAGATATTTAGGTTTGTTTTTCTTTCTATTCTTCTATTTAGACGGATGTAGCAAACACCCGTGAATATGAGCATGTGAACAACGTTTCTCAGATAGATACCAAGACACGGCATAACTGGGTCGAAGGATAAGAACATTTAAAAAAAAAATTTTTTTTTTTTTCCAGAGAGGAAAGGAGAGGGACAGAGAGTTAGAAACATCGATGAGCGAGAATCATCAATCAGCTGCCTCCTGCACACCCCCTACTTGGGGATGTGCCCGCAACCAAGGTACATGCCTTTGACTGGAATCGAACCTGGGACCCTTCAGTCCGCAGGCTGACGCTCTATCCATTGAGCCAAACCAGTTAGGGCAAGAACATTTAAAATGTAAATAATGACTCGAAGGCCTCGGAGTGTGTGATTCCACTTCTATGAAATGTCCGCCGTGGGCAACTCCGTAGAGACAGGAAGTAGCTCTCATGGTGGCGATGGGGTGGAGGGAGGAAATCAGGAGTTACTACTGCTCATGGGTATGAGGTGTCTTTTGGGGGCAATAGAAATATTCTGGAATTAGAGAGTGGTGGTATTTGCACGACATTCTGAATATGCTGGAAACCACGAAATCATACGCTGCAAACGGTAAATTGTATGCATGTAAGTTTTATCTCAATTTAAAAAATAAAATAGATGTGGCCAAATTGCCCTCCACCGTAACTTCTAAGAACAGTGTGTGAGAATACCTGTTTTCCACATCCTCATGCTGTCAGTCTTTTACATTTTTGCTAATCTGACAGGAAAAAATAAATAAATAAGATTTTTAGAAGTTTTCATTTCCTTGCTTACCATTGGGGCTGAGTGTCTTTTCATAGATTTGCTTTCCCCTGCGAGTCTGGCGTGTATGATTCACCCGTTTTTCTCCTCTACTGTTTATCTTTTTCTCGTTGATTTATAGGAGCTCCGTTTATGATGGGGATTAACCTTTTATCTTTTTATTTTTTATGGGTCAGACTGTCAATCTTCTGATGTTTTGAGTGACTTTTAGAATGGCTTCCCCCACCGTGATCATACACATGCTACGTTTTGTCCTGGTATTTTGTTGGCTTTTCATTGATGGTTTTTTAAGGCTTTAATCCATCTGTGTTCTAGTGACTGAGGTGCAGTAGGGGTCTGATTATTTATGCTATTTATGCATTGATGACATCTTTTATGTTTTGTGAGATCCTGTTCAGAGCGTTTTGTCTAATTTTCCATGCATACAGGCAGGGGAGAGTATTTAACATCCAGAAGGATATTCAATATCTGCTTAACGTTAAGAATGGACTCCCAGGCATCCCATAAGTGGTGAACTCCTGCCTTGAATCTAAATTCAGTTTCCTTATATCAGGGGTGGATCCAGGTTTTGTGGGGCCTGAAGTTCATATAACTTCAGGAGTTTTTTGTTTTTGTGTTTTTTTTTCAACCCGAGAATCCAAATGATGAGTATAAAGCTGGGCACAGAGGCTTGAAACCCCAGCGTCGTTGGCTCCACAGGCAGCACAGTCCTGGCGACAGTCTCAGGATGCTCTTGTGCATAAAAGGCTGAGGACCGCCGTCTCTCCCCGGGCTGGGGAATGACTGCCTTTTATCTCCACCAACTGCCACAACCTAAGGATTTTCTTCTCCTTCCGTCTCTTGAAGGCGCATTTAAGAGCCGACTCACACATCCAGGCGGCTTTCATGTGGCAAGTGGAGTTAGCCCGGGCCCTGTTAGCCGAGTCTTTGCTGCCTCTGCTTGGCTCAGACGTCACCTATTTGATCAGCGGAGTCGCTGGGAGCTCAGCATGATAATGTGGATCGTTAATCTTACAAGCCCTCGGAACCTGGATTTACAACCTTAACTTTGCATATCTGCTTACTTGTGCATTAGAGTCCGGTCAGCACTCTGGAGAGGCATGCAAATGCAACGAGCAGGGCTTTCTTCCGCATCCTGCCCCTGGAAAAATCTAGCTGGTTTGGCTCAGTGGATGGAGTGTGGGGCCCAGGGCACGTGCTGGGCTCCGGGCTCCGGGCTCCGGGCTCCATCCCCCACGGGGCGTGTGGGAGATGGTCGATCAGTGATTCTCTCTCATCATAGATGTTTCTATTTCCCTCTCCCTTCCTCTCTGAAATCAATAATAATAATTAAAAAAAAAAAATCAGAGAGGCAGGCAGTGACCGGTGTCGTTCTAAAGGACGGAGAGGTTAACAATAATACGCGACCTTGTAACTAGGAGCCGGGCACCACGCAGAATGCTACCCGGATTGTCTTACTTCATCCTTACCACCCGCTAGGAGGCAGGCGCTGTATGATCCTTGCTTTCCAGATGAGGAAGTGGAGGGTTGGGGGCGGGGGTGTTCCTTACTCAGGGCCACAGCAGGAATACTCTGCAGCCCCCACTTCAAACCCTTTAGGACCAGCGCTCTCATTGGACGAATTAGAAAACACGCAGAGAGGGGACACAGCTTGAGCTTTTATCGTTTAACGTCAGGTTGTATTGAGTGCTGCGTGTCGGCCATCGTGTGTTTTTTTTTATTGATTTTTTACAGAGAGGAAGGGAGAGGGATAGAGAGTTAGAAACATCGATGAGAGAGAAACATCGATCAGCTGCCTCCTGCACACCCCCCACTGGGGATGTGCCCGAAACCCAGGTACATGCCCCTGACCGGAATCGAACCTGGGACCTTCCAGTCCATAGGCCGACGCTCTATCCACTGAGCCAAACCGGTTATGGCTCGACCATCGTGTTTTAAACTTAAACGTCCTGGGTATGCTTCCATTGAATCCCCATAAGGGTCCTGGAAGGTAGATACTGTTATCGTCCCATTTTACAGATGAGAAAACCGAGTCACAGGTTTCCCAGAGTCGTAGCTAATGAGTGAAAGAGCTGGGGTTGAACCTTGGGCAACCCGCCTCCCGAGGCAGTGTGCATGCAAGCTCAGAGCTCCTGACTTACTCCATCCCCAGGCCTTTCCGAGGGCGAGACCAGCCAGGTCCCTGCCCGTTTCCGAAACGGAGAAATGCCTGGACGGGGCTACAGAATCTGCGGCGCATTTTGAACGTTTACATTCGACAGATCAATCCCGTTAACACGCAGAAGACCATGCAATGCCGTTCCGCCGCTTGTCCGATGATTATGAGATTCCTGAGAAATAGTAATTCGTGGGGCTTCTATCCTAGGGCAGTGTGGGAACGAGGCCCGCCTTAAGGTTGCTGACAAGCCACCTTTCAGCCCCCACGGGGGGAGTGTCTGTGGCTGGGGGTGTGACTTCACTGGGAAAACACACCAGGAGTCCCACTAGAGCCGTGGTTCTCAACCTTCTGGCCCTTTCAATATAGTTTCTCATGTTGTGACCCAACCATAACATTATTTTCGTTGCGACTTCATAACTGCAATGTTGCTACTGTGATGAATCGTCATGTCAATATCTGATATGCGGGATGGTCTCAGGCGACCCCGGTGAAAGGGTCGTTCGGCCGCCCAAGGGGCCGCGACCCACAGGTTGAGAACCGCTGCACTAGAGGCTCGTTGGGAGTGACGGGGCAGGCGGCCCCCTTCCCGGCCCGAGCTAGTGGTGTCCGGAGCCAACGGCTTGCGCTCAATCTTTCTTCTGCTTTTTCCCATTGCTGGTGGCTGAACGGATACATGTTTATATAGACGATCCTCCTAAAATACCCAGCTTTGTGGGTTTGGTCCCAAGAAAAGCCACCGAATGCTGATTGACCAGAGTAGGGCTTTGATTGTTCTATTCTCTTGGTTTCCCAGTTCGTGTCTGTTTTAAAATTCCATCTCCTTTTATTTTATTCATTATTTGCTGGGCAGGCTTAAGTGTCCTAAGAAAGAAAAGGATTATTTTTCTTAGATGGGAAAGTAAATCCCCGAGTTCCTGTCCTGGGAGAACACGTGGCAGCGCAGGGGCCCCCGCCCGGCCCTTGCGGTGAGCTGCCCTGCAGCGTTAGGAAAGCCTGTTCCCCTTTCACGCCTGTCTTTGTCTGGATGACAAACGTGAGTGACAGCGCTGGCGTCCCGTCTTCCCAGAGCATTTTCCCGAGCCTTGAATGAAAGCTATTAAACACGGCGCCAGCCATATTCCCATCCCAGCTCCCCCCTCCCCCAGCTGTCAGCTTGGTCACCAGCCACTTAGAAGCCATTAGCAGGTAAGGCTCTTATCACACCTTGCGCATCGCAACGGCCACAAGTCGAGTTTCATGGCTTCGTCTCCGAAGCTCATGCTCCGGGAGCGGCCGCTTTCTCTGACCGTTAGAAACCACAGCTCCCTTTCCCGACGAACGGAACGTCGCGTTTTCATTAGCACCTCGCCCGCGGGGATTACGCAACGGCGTTCAGAGATGTGATCAGCTTTGAGTTTTCGTTCGGGGATCACACACCAGCGAGGTTGAAATCTGGGCTTGTCGTCCGGATTGAACTGCTCCCTGGAGCTGGGAGGGAATTGGGCCGGAGCCCAGCCGTTCAGAAATGACAGTTGTCCCTCGAATCTCAATTGCTCGCTCTCCCCTTCTCTTCTCTCTCTCCAGTACGGCGACTACGACCCCTCTGTTCACAAGCGGGGATTTCTGGCCCAAGAGGAATTGCTTCCCAAAAGGGTAAGGCATCCTGCTCCCTGTCTGGGAAGAGGTCGCAGGTGTGTGGCCTGTAGGGACAGCGAACCGAAGGACTTGAAGGAATAACGGAAGGACGTGGCAAGGACGTTATTATGAATGTCTTGTCATCGATCTTTCTTTTTCATTTAAAAAATACATTTATTTTTATTGATTCCAGAGAGGAAGGGAGAGGGAGAGGGAGATACGAACATCAGTGATGAGAGAGCATTATTGATTGGCTGCCTCCTTCCTGCACATCCCTCACTGGGGATCGAACCCGCAACCCGGGCAATGTGCCCTGACCGGGAATCGAACCCCGACCTCCTGGCTCATAGGTCGACGCTCAGCCACGGAGCCACGCCGGCCGGGGTTGTAATCAATCTGGAGTAAAGAGTCTGGAATCTCTGTTAAGAATATTAAAAAAGCAAAGGTTCATGGAATGAGTTTGGGGCTGCCAGGACTCGCATGGCCTGCAAACGGTCCTTTCGTTAAAGGTTGGGGAGCGTCCGTGACTCCCGGGAAGGAGTGTGGAGCAGCACACGTTCAGCCCGGGGAGCCGAGCGCTTAGCAGCTGAGCGGGGTGCAGAGAGGAGACGAGTCAGGGGTGGGCGTTGTCGTTTTTCGTCCTCAGTGTTATTTGTCTTGTTCATTAGCCGCAGAAGCAGGCCCTCCCTCCCTTTTGCTGCTTCTGACTTGATAGCTCCACTCGTCCGTCACACGGAATACAGGCCTGCTCACCTCAGCCTGGCTCTCCGTGCCCCTCTGGCGGCTTCTGTGCAGGCGAAGGCCGCAGCACACGCAGCCTGGCCGAGCAGACCGGCCCCAGATCAGTGAGCCCAAGACTACGGAGCTCCTCCCTCTAGGACACGCAGCTCAGGAAGGGGGGGAGGGGCCCTGCCCAGCAAGGCGGGCACCTTGGCCTGAAGGGTGGCACCGCTGCCCGAGTTGTGACTCACACTGCATGGTGCCTGTTGACACGCCCACCCCTGCGTGCGACTGGCTCCCTGTGCGTGGCTTTTGGAAAACAGCTGTGCTGCCCTGGCCGGTTTGGCTCAGTGGGTAGAGCATCGGTCTGCGGACCAAAGGGTCCCAGGTTCGATTCCGGTCAAGGGCACGTGCCTGGGTTGCAGCCTCGGTCCAGCGTGCAGGAGGCAGCCAATCAGTGATTCCCTCTCATCATTGATGTTTCTATCTCTCCCTTCCTCTCCCTTCCTCTCCCTTCCTCTCTGAAATCAATAAAAGTATATTTAAGGAAAAAAAGAAAATAGCTGTTTTGTCGAAGTGATGCGTCTGATAAACATGGCACACGATACCGAACCTCCCTGTGTGTGTGGGTTTTTTATGTTGCTCTCTCTTTCTCTAGGTAATAAATCTGTATCAGATGACTCCAGAAATGTGGGAGGAGAGAATCACAGCCTGGTACGCGGAGCACCGAGGTCGGGCCAGGTGAGGCGGCTTCCTTTTGGGTTTATATTTCTTCATGGGCTTTTTTTTTTTTAATATATATTTTTATTCATTTCAGAGAAGAAGGGAGAGGGAGAGAGAAAGAGAGAGATAGAAACATCAATGATGAGAGAGAATCATGGATCGGCTGCCTCCTGCACGCCCCCCCACTGGGGATCGAGCCAGCAACCCGGGCATGTGCCCTTGACTGGAATCGAACCCAGGACCCTTCAGTCCGCAGGCCGACGCTCTATCCGCTGAGCCAGACCAGCCAGGGCTGTTCTCCTAGGTTGATGGGGATGGGAAGGCTGCTGGACGTCGCTGTGTAGCATGGACTCCGGGTCAGGAGGAGCGTCACCTGGGCCTGCTCTGGCTCACTTCCCGTTTCCTCTCTCGGCTCCAGGGACAGTGCCTTTCCTTTCCCCACAGGGACGAGGCCGAGATGGAATATTTGAAGATAGCGCAGGACCTGGAGATGTACGGCGTGAACTACTTCGCCATCCGGGTACGTGGAAGCTTCTCCAAGCTCCCTGTGTGCAACCAGAGACAGACCCAGGGCCCGACTGCGGAAATGCGTTCCTTTCTCATTCTGGATCAGAGACTCTTTTTTTTTTTTTTTTTTTTAATATATATTTATTGATTTCAGAGAGGAAGGGAGAGGGAGAGAGAGAGAGAGAAACATCAATGATGAGAGAGAATCATCCATCGGCTGCCTCCTGCACGCCCCCTACTGGGGATGGAGCCCACAACCGGGGCATGTGCCCTTGACCGGAATTGAACCCGGGACCTTTCAGTCTGCAGGCCGATGCTCTATCCACTGAGCCAAACCGGCTGGGGCTGGATGGGAGACTCTTGCACGGTTCAGTGGTGAAGGAGAGAAGCGGACAGGGTCCTGCAGCCTCGTTGTCTGTTTTGGGGGCTTCAATTAGATCCGAGGTAATTAAGTGTCGGTGGAGCTTCTGGGGCCTGGGGCTGGTCCCGGGCTGAGCAGAAACCTGTCTGAATGCTTGAGGGCAACATTTGATTATTTCCATCCGGCTCCGTGAGGTCCAGGCCGCAGGGAGCACCTGTAAGTACTTCCTTCCCCAAGGGCACGAGGAGAGGAAAGCCGATTTTATATCTCACTGCTCCGCGTGGGTGCGGGCTCTTGCTCTCACTGGCAGGCTAATTGGATTTTTATTCAGACCATTAATTGTCCACGGTCCTCTGGGAGCCAATCGCTCCTGCATCAGGATGGCCTTTGTTTGCAGTCTGCGGCTGGGCCTTTCCAGCCTGCTAGATGCTCCTTGCGAAGGAATTCCTGCGAATCCACTGAGGTATCTCATCGCCAGCTCCAAACTGCAGATGCGTAGACGGTAAAGCGACCATCACGGTATGGTTGGCTCTCCTTTTTGGGATCCCTGTAAATGTTATATTAAATCTGGGTACATTGGAACCCATTTAAAATAGTCTAGGGCAGTGGTCGGCAAACTCATTCGTCAACAGAGCCAAATATCAACAGTACAACGATTGAAATTTCTTTTGAGAGCCAAATTTTTTAAACTTAAACTATATAGGTAGGTACATTGTTATTCACTTAATTAGGGTACTCCTAAGGCTTAGGAAGAGCCACACTCAAGGGGCCAAAGAGCCGCGTGTGGCTCGCGAGCCGCAGTTTGCTGACCACGGGTCTAGGGTAAGCTGTCTACCTGATTTTTTTTTTTTTCCCTAGATACAGATTTTTAGATGGATTACTTTGCTTAAAACAAGGCACACACCGACAGGTTATGTGATGCCATCTAGTCAGCAGGTGCCTAAAAGATTTTCCATAATAATGCAGAAGGTTATTTTCTGAAGTTTCACTCATTTGAATTTGCTCATTGTTTGGCTTCCTCTGGGCCGGACCAATTTCAACGCGTTTCCGTGGGTTGTCAGCCCAATGCCTCTTGCTCCATAATGCCCACCACCTCGATTCAAAGAAAATTGGTGTTTTGCAAATCCTGAAACAACCGTTGTGTCAAGCCGTCCGATATCATTCTGTGTGTGTGTGTGGTTTCTTATGTTACGCAACAGACAAAGCTAATGGCCATCGTAGTCTTTTGTGTTCGAGTCCCTGCATTCCCCATCCGTGTGTGTACTGAAAGCAATTTTTGTTTTTGTTTTTTTTTAAATATATTTTATTGAATTTTTACAGAGAGGAAGGGAGAGAGATAGAGAGTTAGAAACATCGATGAGAGAGAAACATTGACTAGCTGCCTCCTGCACATCTCCTACTGGGGATGTGCCCGCAACCCAGGTACATGCCCTTGACCGGAATCGAACCTGGGACCCCTCAGTCCGCAGACCCCGACGCTCTATCCACTGAGCCAAACCGGTTTCGGCTGAAAGCAATTTTAAAGGGGCTGTTTGAGTCTCCGTCTCTCTCCGAAATGCTGGAGTCATAATGATAGAAGGCAGAGGGTGGGATCCTTTCTTTTTTAAAAGCCAAACTAAGAAAAAATAAGCCATCATAAAATAACCTCGTTTTCCAGAAGGTACCATGGGTTTTCAGAGTACAAAGCCTCGCTCGTGTTAACATAATACATAGTTTCCGGGGCTTTGCGGCCGAGCAGAGGAAGCGCTCTCGCGGTGTGCTGACGGCACCTGCCTTCGGGGTGCTGGGAAGAGAAGAGAAATGAACCTTGGAGCGCTTCTCCTCCTACTGTTAGGTCGCCGCTCCCCCTCACGGTCCAGGCGCCTTCTCGGTCTGCAGATCTGTCTTCCTGCCCTTGAGTCTGGTTTAGTCTCCTTGCTGTCAGCCAGGGGTCACACGCATTAGGTCCTTGTGCAGGGAGCTTCCTGCCACCGTCATACAAAGGCCAGACCACAGCGCGGGCGGGCGGGCGGGCGGGCGGACGGACCTGCAGCCGGAGGATGTGGCCTCTGGACCGCAGCCGGGTCGGTGACGTGGGGGCCCGGGCACTGGCCCTCGGGCGCCTCTGACCGCTGACCAGGGCTGCCATACAGAGGTATAGAGCACATGGATAGTTAATCAACTAAATTTTTTTAAAAAATATATTTTATTGATTTTTTACAGAGAGGAAGGGAGAGGGATAGAGAGTTAGAAACATCGATGAGAGAGAAACATCAATCAGCTGCCTCCTGCACACCTCCTACTAGGGATGTGCCCGCAACCAAGGCACATGCCCTTGACCGGAATCGAACCTGGGACCCTTCAGTCCGCAGGCCGACGCTCTATCCACTGAGCCAAACTGGTTAGGGCTCAACTAAATTTTTAAACAGCCTCATGGAGGTGTCATTTGCATCTCATTCATTTTGATGTATTTTCCCAACATTTTATTATAAAAAATTTCAAACATACAGGAAAGTTGAAAGAATGTTTTTGCAACGATTACCCATATAAACCCACTGTGTAGGTTCTACAATGAACACTTTACTATACTTGCTTTATCACATTAAGATACACTTTTAAAAAATATATATTTTTTTTATTGATTTCAGAGAGGAATGGAGAGAGGGAAAGAGAGATAGAAACATCAACGATGAGAGAGAATCAATTGATAGGCTGCCTCCTGCACGTCCCACACTGGGGATCAAGCCTGCAACCCGGGCTTGTGCCCTGACCGGGAATCGAACTGTGACCTCCCGGTTCGTAGGTCGATGCTCAACCACTGAGCCACGCCGGCCGGGCCAACAGTTTTTTTTTTTTCTTTTAAGATAAGAAATGATTCATCTTACAGGCTTCTATCTCACATCTCTGATAACCTGGCTGTTTAATCGGAGGTTAGCAATGCTTGGATTGCTGCTACTTCAGCCATCAAGCCAGCGGCAGGCGCCTTCCAGCCGTCCCTCTCCGGGGACACGTAGGTCATAAGAACGGTACAGCTGTGTCTCCAGCTGCCCCGGTCCAGGAAGCTGGAGGCCCCCCCTGGGTGACACGAGAGCCGTGGCTTCTGTGGGGACCTGCCGAAGCTTGTCATCTGTCACAACTGTGGGCCAGGCCCCGTGGGAAGACGGACGAAACCTCGGGCCTCGGCCGGAGCTGACAGCGGCCGCTCTCTGTTGAATCCACAGAACAAGAAGGGGACCGAGCTGCTGCTCGGTGTGGACGCGCTGGGCCTTCACATCTACGACCCCGAGAACAGGCTGACCCCCAAGATCTCCTTCCCGTGGAACGAAATCCGCAACATCTCCTACAGCGACAAGGAGGTAGGGCCTGTCTGCTCGCAGGCGCGCCGGGGCCCGGCCGCAGGCCTTCCCCATCTCGCCGTCTGGCTGAGGGGTCCCCAGCCCCTCTTCTCCTGTGACAGGGAAGTCATTTCCTGCCCAGGCTATGGGTGTTGGGTTTTTGATTTTTATAGCATTTACAGGATAGTATTGGCATTCTGTTTTCAAATAGCATCCTTATGCCCCCCCCGCCCCCGCCCCCGCCCTGCTAACAAGAAGTTGGGGCCTCAACCTTTCAGAACTGAACCCCAAAGGACAAACAGTAAACCAACCCCAAACGTCACCTTTTCTTATTACTTGGCTTCCTATTTTTGGTGAGACAGTCTCTCTGCATTTTAAGTGTGGTAGATATTAAACCCTTTCTCTGTGTCCAGCTTGATACGTATGGTGGGGGTGTGAGTGTGTGTGTGTGTGTGTGTGTGAGAGAGAGAGTACCAACAATAAATAATGGTATCAGGCTAACCTGCTTACCAGAATTTGAGAATAATTCAGTTTAAATCGCGTAGATCGACACCCTAAGTTAGAATTCCAGTATTTCTATACAGCATCTCCCAAACGCTATCATCCTGCACGCCTTGGTTTGTTCACTTATTCATTCTCTGTTAGTTTTAAAGGAATTACTGAGCGTCTGCGTTGCCTTAGGTTTTGTAGGGGGAAGCGAAGATGTAGAAAATCCTGTCTGAGCCCTCCAGGAAGGATTAGTGACGTCACGATGGGGCTGCAGTGTGAGGGGCTGACGCCGCAGGGGACGGTGACGTAGTACAGGCCCCTTCACCCCGGCTCAGTCCTCACAGGGACGCTGCTGGGAGAGTAGGGCCGGGTTTGGGTTTCCCGTGTCACATCACAGGCAGCAGCGACGCAGAGGGATCAGGTGACCCATGTCCGGGGAGTGGGGTTGCAGGGCCTGCACTCCAGGTTCCCTGAAGCCACCTCACAGGGCACCACCAGGCAGCGGAGCGCGGCCGGACAGTGCCCAATGCCATGCTGGCGCCCGCGCAGCCAGGACGCTGAGCGTGGAGTAACTGACAGCTCGTGTGGCCCGCGGAGCCGCCTCCCCCAGGCAGGCTTCCTGCTTTCTCTTCCTGGGAGCAGCTCCTGGAGACGAGTACCAGGCCCCCGTTTCTTTTTTTTTTTTTTTTTTTTTTTTTTTTTCAATTTTAATAATTTTTATTTCTTAAAGTATTACAAAGAGTATTACATATGTCTCCTTTTTTCCCCCCCTTGACATTCCCCCGGCCCCAACCCCCCGCACCCCCCGCCCCGTGTCTTGTGTCCATTGGTTAATCTTATATGCATGCATATAAGTCCTTCAGTTGGTCTCTTAATCCACCCCCCCAACCCTCCCCAGGCTTCCCACTGTAGTTTAACATTCTGTTCAATGTTGCTCTGCTTCTGTATCTACCCCTGTTCATCAGTCCATACTGGTCCCCTTTATTTGTCCCAACCTCACTGGAGTAGTCTCAACCTCACCAGGGCCATCTGAGCCTCACCAGGGCCGTTTCAACCTCACCGGGGCCGTCCCTACCTCACGGGGGCCGTTTCAACCTCACCGGGGTCGTCCCTACCACACCGGGGCCGTTTCAACCTGACCGGGGTTGTCCCTACCACACCGGGGCCGTTTCAACCTGACCGGGGTTGTCCCTACCACACCGGGGCCGTTTCAACCTCACCGGGGTCGTCCCTACCTCATGGGGGCCTTTTTCAACCTCACCGGGGTCGTCCCTACCACACCGGGGCCGTTTTGACCTGACTGGGGTCGTCCCTACCTCACGGGGGCAGTTTCAACCTGACCGGGGTTGTCCCTACCACACCGGGGCCGTTTCGACCTGACTGGGGTCGTCCCTACCTCACGGGGGCCGTTTCAACCTCACCGGGGTCGTCCCTACCTCACGGGGGCCTTTTTCAACCTCACCGGGGTCGTCCCTACCACACCGGGGCCGTTTCGACCTGACTGGGGTCGTCCCTACCTCACGGGGGCAGTTTCAACCTCACCGGGGTCGTCCCTACCACACCGGGGCCGTTTCGACCTGACTGGGGTCGTCCCTACCTCACGGGGGCCGTTTCAACCTCACCGGGGTCGTCCCTACCTCACGGGGGCCTTTTTCAACCTCACCGGGGTCGTCCCTACCACACCGGGGCCGTTTCGACCTGACTGGGGTCGTCCCTACCTCACGGGGGCTGTTTCAACCTCACCGGGGTCGTCACTACCACACCGGGGCCGTTTCGACCTGACTGGGGTCGTCCCTACCTCACGGGGGCAGTTTCAACCTGACCGGGGTTGTCCCTACCACACCGTTTCTAATACGAGGTTGCGATCTGCTTGTCCAGACTTGACGAGACAGCTTGAGCTTTTTTTCTTTTTTTTTAAATACATTTTTTATCGATTTTAGAGAGGAAGGGAGAGGGAGGGAGAGATAGAAACGTCAATGATGAGAGAGATTCATTGATCGGCTGCCTCCTGCACGCCCCACACTGGGGATCAAGCCTGCAACCCGGGCATGTGCCCTGACCCATGACCGGGAATCGAACCGTAACCTCCTGGTTCATGGATCGATGCTCAACCACTGAGCCACGCCGGCCGGGCCAGATTGAGCTTCTTAACTCAAAACATTCTGGCTTTCAAATTTTGCTAAGTAGCCCAGGAGATGAGCATTTACAGATTTATTTTATTTCTTTTTTTAAGTGCTTAAATGGAAAACTCTACATGACTTTAAGCAGTCGGTGTGCCAGGGTACGGTAGTTTTTCAGTTCTAATTGTATGGAGGCTGTCTGCTGCACACCCACACGTGTGTGTGCTAAAGGCTCCCCAAACCCTCGTTCTCCTAGAACCCAAGGATTAAAGTCCCCCTTAGGGTAGCCCGGCCCACCAGACTCTGAGGGCAGGACGCCCTCATGCTTCGTCCTGTCAATAACTCGCACGGTTAAGGAGACCCCAGGCTGACTGGACTTCATAGGAAGTAGCCTTCGTGGTTACGTATGACAGCCCTGCTGTCAACACAGAAACGTTGGTTTATTTTAAGCGACTCATGGACCCTCTGTGCGGCCCTGGCATGGCGCAGAGCCCGCGGTTTCCGCACGACGTGTGGTTTCCCGCTGACAGCTCCGGGATCTGACAGCGAGGCCAAAAACAAGCTTACGAAATTCACAAACAGCAGCCTCCACGGAGGCAATACCGCTTCTAAATTAACTTGACCGAAAGCTACACAGAGGATTGTTTTCTGTCCTCGTTTGTGCTAGCCCGTCGTGCGACAATATAACACGAGAAAGAAATGCCCGAGAACAGATCTTTCCAAACCTATTTGTCTGCATAGCAGGTGGCTCTTGGGAATGGATACCCATTTTTTAAAGTGCATCTTTGAAACATAGGACCTGTCTGGTCTCATCAGAAATGGTTGAAAACAACCCTTGCCACTTGTTCTTTATTATAAAAAAAAAATCTATATTTTTTATTGATTTCAGAGAAGAAGGGAGAGGGAGAGGTAGAAACATCAATGACGAGAGAGAATCATGGATCGGCTGCCTCCTGCACGCCCCACCCTGGGGATCGAGCCCGAAACCTGGGCATGTGCCCGACCGGGAATCAAACCGTGACCTCCTGGTTCCTAGGTCGATGCTCAACCACTGAGCCACACCGGCCGAGCCATCCTATCTGTTATCATCTGTACATATTCTTCACCAGCTTAAGTCCCCTCCTTCTTATGGTAGATCCACTCTGAATCGCCCAGCACATTTGTGATTTGTGCCCCCCAATGAGGCACTAATAGGTGATGTGGCTTCTCGAGTAATTGCCTGTGGTTAGTCTAGTTCCCCTAGGTTGTGAGCCTAAGTCAGGGCCATGACTTAGAGCAGGGGTCCTCAAACTTGTTAAACAGGGGTCCAGTTCACTGTCCCTCAGACGGTTGGAGGGCCGGACTATAGTTTAAAAAAAAACAACTATGAACAAATTCCTACGCACACTGCACATATCTTATTTTGAAGTAAAAAAACAAAACGGGAACAAATACAATATTTGTATTTGCATGTGGCCCGCGGGCCGTCGTTTGAGGACCCCTGACTTAGAGCCTGGCGTGGCCCTCCCAGTGTTAGCCCGGAGCGTGGGCCCGTCGTGGGTTTACGTTTCAGGTTTCTGAGCCCACGACGGTGCCGAGAGCGCACCTTCCAGGATCCTGAACTCCCGCAGCCCTGGACTTGCGTCCTCGGGCGCCTCTAATTCAGCGTGGTTTCGTGCCTGGGCCCCCGCAAGCCAGGGCGTGGCACCGCCTGGCGCTGGCTCTTTGCCCGGGTGGCTGCTGCTTCCGTGTGCGTCCCCAGCTGGTGGGAACATTCCCGGTCGTCCAACCGAAGCCGTTTTCCGCCTCCTTCTTTCAGTTTACTATTAAACCGCTGGATAAGAAGATCGACGTCTTCAAGTTCAACTCCTCAAAGCTTCGTGTTAATAAGCTGGTGAGTTGAGATCCTGGCTTCTGTGACCGAAAGCTCTAGTTTTCCTGAGAAATTGAACCCACAACCTCGGCCAATCGGGACAACACTCCAACCAACTGACCTACCCGGCCGGGGCGAAAACTTCTTCATGTAGAAGAATGTATCCGTCCTTTCCTTAATCCTTTGTGTCTTGCTTGACATCTTTCCTTATCCTGGGATCATAAAGATGTTTTTTTGTGTTTTTTTAAAATATATTTTTATTGATTTCAGAGAGGAGGGGAGAGTGAGAGAGAGAGAGAGAGAAACATCAATGATGAGAATCATCGATCGGCTGCCTCCTGCGCACCCCACACTGGGGATCGAGCTCGCAACCCAGGCATGTGGCCTTGACCGGAATCAAACCTGGGACCCTTCAGTCCGCAGGCCGACGCTCTATCCACTGAGCCAAACCGGCCAGGGCCAGTTGTTCTTCTCTGTTCTCTTAGAAAGTTTCAAGGGCTTGAGCTTCGCATGTAAGTCTCTCATCCTCTGGAGCTCATTTTTGCATAGGGTGTGAGGGAAGGATCCGACTTTATGTTTTTCCACATGAATGACCTGTTGTCCCAGCCCAACCTACCGAGTGAGCTTTCCTAGCCTCCCTGACCAGCAGACCGAAGACCTGCTAACGTGTCTTCTCTTTCTCGCCTGTGATTTAAAAATATATACTTTTTTTTTTTATTGATTTCAGAGAGGAAGGGAAAGAGAGATAGAAGCATCCATGATGAGAGAGAATCATCGATCGGCTGCCTCCTGCACGCCCCCACTGGGGATCGAGCCTGAAACCCCGGGCATGTGCCCCGACCGGGAATCGAACCCCGACCTCCTGGTTCCTAGGCCGACTCTTAACCACGGAGCCACGCCCATTGGGTTTCTCTCTGTGGTTTGTGTCCCCTGGCACATCCGAGGCACCTTCAGTGCGCTGTCTCCGGAGCTGAGAGCGCTAGGGCCATCAAGCAGGGGTTTGGCGCCTCTCTCCACGCTTCCCTCTCAGGCTTCCTGCTTCCCACAAAGGCACTGGGAGCCGCAGGCAATGGCGTGAATGTGTGGGTTTCCCGTTTCTCCCGCTTCCGCGGCCACAGATTCTGCAGCTCTGCATTGGGAACCATGACCTCTTCATGAGGAGAAGGAAGGCCGACTCTTTGGAGGTTCAGCAGATGAAAGCCCAGGCCCGGGAGGAGAAAGCCAGAAAGCAGGTGAGCAAGACCACGTTTGGGCTGCTCTTACCGCCCGCCCGCCCCTCGCCCCGAGGTCCTGGCCCTGGAGGGAAGGAGTGGTTACGGGCTGACCGGGGTCCTTTGGTCATGGGTGATGGGTACTCTTTTTTTATTGATTTCAGAGAGGAAGGGAGAGGGAGAGAGAGAGAAAGAGAGAGAGAGAGAGAGAGAGAAACATCAATGATGAGAGAGAATCATGGATCGGCTGCCTCCTGCATGCCCCACACTGGGGATCGAGCCTGCAACCCAGGCCTGTGCCCTGACGGGGAATCGAGCCATGACCTCCTGGTTCCTAGGTCGACGCTCAACCACTGGGCCATGCCAGCGGGGCATTGAAGGGGACTCTTATTTGATCTCTTTTGAATCTTTCTTGGCTGGTGCCAGCTGGTGGGGTGTCAGCTCTGCAGTTGAGGAACAAACTCCAGCCGCATATCCGAAGGAAACGTCTCTAGTTATTTCTCCACTCGGGTGAAGTGGGAAGAAATAGCCAAGCCTGCCCGTACCCGCCCAGGCGTCCATCTCTCACCCGTCTAGTTGAGCTTCCTCTTGCCCGCCCGTCTCCTCTGCCCGGCCTGCTCCTTTTCTAATTAGGTGGTGATGGAATGCATGGCAGCGTTTCCGTGCTGCTGCTGGAATGCTAATTAGCCTCTGGCTGCACTTCCCGCCGGAGGTCAGCCCCGGCGCCCAGCACCCACCCGGCGAGGTGCCGGGAGGGCCGATCAGCAGACAGCAGACGGTCTGATGCTCTGTCCACTGAGCCCATAACCTGTTTCCTGCCCGTAGACCTTCTCGACTCCCCGAAATCCACACCCCTGGCCCGGGCCTCGCCGCCGAGCATATTAATTGTGGTTCTGGAGGGACTACTAGGCAGAGAGAGTAGCAGCAGCTGCGGTCGGATGCCCTGAGGACCCGCAGGCTCGAAGGTGTAATAATTAGTCTGCGCGCAGCTGTCTCTGATGTGGGTCCCCCGGCGCGCCTGGCTCCCCGCCCGCAGTTTCAGCATGAGATGCCCAGTTTGATCCAGTGCTTTCGACCCTCCATCTCTTAGCTTTCCCAGGTGGCGGGCCACCCATGTGCCCCGTGGGATGCTTTGGGGAGGGGGGCGGGTGGAATTGGGTTTTGTTGGACAAGGAGAGACTCCTGAGCCAGCACAGGGGGGTCCTAGTGGGAACTTTCAGAAGAAAGGTGACCTCTGGCCCCTTTGTCAGCAGAGCAGAGCGCAGAAGTGAGAGATCTGAGAAGGACAAGGCGCGGACAGGGCCTCTGGGCCATGGCAGAGAATAGCATGGACACCCCCCCCCCCCGCCCTCCGGACCTCCCCTGCCTGTGGGACGGCAGGGGCGCGTCCCTGGCATCTGGCAACTGCGGGTCGGGGGCTCCGGGGCCCCTTGACCTCGGAGCCGGCTGGGAAACTTGGTGTGTGAGGCGAGCGAGTGACCCGACTCGCGGACCTCCGTGTTGTCCTCTGTCACGTGGAGCTAATGGGACTCCTCGCCTGTCTCCGACCAAAGGACACGGCGAAACCGAAAGTCTGTATCGCTTGAACCACTTTGCAGACGGAGGCCCCTCATTATGGGGGTGGAGCCCGCGGGGAAGGTGCCGGGCTGGGAATGGAAGGGGACGGTCCGGGCTCTCCTCAAGTGGAGAGTAATGGACATGCAGTTACCCGCCTAATGGAAGTCGTGATCTGCTGGAATTAGAGCACAAATTGGCCAAGCTTTCCATGGGCCTGTAAGAGGAAAATTGCAGGAGTTGGCAGTATTTTATTGCTTGTCTTTGCATTATTCCTCCAAGGTGCGATGCATTTTTTTTTTTTTTTTTTTTTTGGTTTAGTATTTAGAAAAAGCAGCGCTCTTAGGAATCTTGCATTTGAGAGACGCTTGAAACGAGAAGTCATTAAATGTTGCTTTAATTATGAAAGGAAATAAAATAGTGCCATGGTCACTTCCGGCCGCTGCCTCAGGCTCACAGAGCACAGCGCTGGTCCGGCGTTTATTTGTTCGCCTGATTAAGCTCGACATGTGGCCCAATTCCTACCGCGATGCAGGAGGCGAGGGCAGCGGTAGCGGCGAGCCTGGCTCCCTCCCGGCTCAGGAGGTGCCTCAGCGGGGGGCTGTGGGGGCTGTGCCGTGGCTGCCGCAGCTCCCCCTGTGAAATACAATGTGTGAGCTATTGATGCATCGCGCAGAACGGTTCCACGTTCTCCGGGGTCCGAGGCGAGAGCGGAGCCATTGTTGATGAAATTAGAGGTGTGGGAGGGGGTCTGTGTCGACGAGCAATAGCGAGGTGGCTCATCGACCAGATGAGAGAGCCGCCCGTTTCGGGGGGCTCCGTCTCAGGGACAAGGAACCTGCGTTGCGTCCCACCAGCCGCAAGGCACGGTATGTGAGAGTGCCTCCTCCCACCCAGGTAGACACCTGCCATGGCTTTTTGTTGGCGGTTTCTTTTTTTTTTTTAATATATTTTTTTATTGATTTCAGAGAGGAAGGGAGAGGGAGAGAGACAGAAACATCAATGATGAAAGGGAGTCATTGATCGGCCGCCTCCCGCACTGGGGATCGAGCCCGCAACCCGGGGATGTGACCTGACCGGGAATCGAACCCCGACCTCCTGGTTCATAGGTCGACGCTCAGCCACTCAGCCAGGCGGGCCAGGCTGTTGTTGGTTTCTTTCCCGCTCGATGTTTTCTCAAGGAGCGTGGTTTGCACCCCTGCAGCTGGTTTAGAAGGACAGAGGGTGGTGGGTGACGAGAACCAGAAGTGTCCCCACAGCGGGGACTCTGCACACTGGGCACCCTTGGGTTCCCGCGGCACCGCAGGTCGTGAGCCCATGACTCAGTGGTTGCTCTTGTCCCCCCACCCCCCACCCCCACCCCCAGATGGAGCGGCAGCGCCTCGCCCGAGAGAAGCAGATGCGAGAGGAGGCCGAGCGCACCAGGGACGAGCTGGAGAGGAGGCTGCTGCAGATGAAAGAAGAAGCGACCATGGCCAACGAGGCGCTGGTGATTCCTGGGGTGGCGGGGGTGGGGGGGTGGGGAGGGTCTGGGTCCCAGGAGGCTGCATGGAGTCCCGCTCGCTTTGCTGGAGTTAGACCTCCCGGGCACCACAAACGAGAGACATCTGCTGTGACATTTCAGCTTCAAAAAAAAAAAAAAAAAAATCAGTGCCTCTTCCTTTCCGTGGTGCTGGCAGAGGCGGGTTCAGGTGGTATCTTTGTTGCTGAAAGTATTACAGATGTTCGCAACCCGGACACCTGTCTGTTTGCTTGTCCCATTGACCCCCTGCACCCCGCCCCCGCCCCTCCCAGGCCTTCACCACTCTGTTGTCTGTGCCCGGGGGCTGTGCATAGATGCAGATAAGTTCCCCGGCTCATGGGGTACCTTTAAAGCGGGGCTCAGCTTCGGCACGACCGGCCCTGGGGCCAGGTCGTCCTTGGTGGGGTCTGCCTGTCACTGAAGGGCGTTTAGTGGCGTCCCTGGCCTCGATCCATCCGATGCTGGTCGCACCCTCTTACCCCTCCTTTGAGACAATCGAAAAGGTCTCCACACACCGTTAGGTGTCCCCCCGGGGGCAGGGTCTCCCCTGGTTTGGAGCTGATTTAAAGGGAAAGGAGAACGGGGTGAAGTTCCCCCTCCTCCAGCCTCGGTTCCGTGGGGACTCGCTGTCAGGTGCCTCCGTGCTGCTCCCGCGGGTGGGACCCCACAGGCCCTTCTGAGAAGAGGAGGGTGTGGCTTGCCGTCCGTCCGTCGCCAGGATGTCGTCCGAGGGGACACGGTGGCAGGGCCCCAAGGAGTCCGAGACTCGGGCTCTTGCCGACCCAGGGGCCCGGGCTCCGATCTCGTGGGAGAACAGGCAGGGGATCCCCGCCGGCTCCCGCTCACGGCGCCCTCCTCTCCAGATGCGGTCGGAGGAGACGGCCGACCTGCTGGCGGAAAAGGCCCAAATCACCGAGGAGGAGGCGAAGCTCCTGGCGCAGAAGGCTGCGGAGGCCGAGCAGGAGATGCAGCGCATCAAGGCCACGGCCATCCGGACGGAGGAGGAGAAGCGTGTGATGGAGCAGAAGGTGCTGGAGGCCGAGGTGCTGGCGCTGAAGATGGCCGAGGAGTCCGAGAGGAGGTCAGAGGCAGGGAGGTGAAGGGGGGGGCGGGCACTGGGGCCCGGGGGGGGGGGGGGCTGCTCAGTCCTCACCTGCCCTGCGCTGAGGCAGAGCTGACCGCAGCTGTCCTCAGGCTGCTTCTCTGTCTGGGGCGGGGACAGGCTCCTTGGGGGCCAGGCCGGTGCTGCCGGAGCTCCCGGAAGGGACACGGGCACACAGTTCCCTCGTTGAGTGACATCTGTCACGCGTGTGCCTTTGTGATGAGCCCGGTCCCTCGGATACCGTGTTTGCAGGGAAACCGTCAAGCGTGTCCGAGACTTGCTTTAGCTGAGGAGATGTGAGGAGGCTCTTCTTACATTTAAAAAATGTGTTTTTAAAAAAATATATATATATTTTGATTTTAGAGAGGAAGGGAGAGGGAAAGAGAGATGGAAACATCCATGATGAGAGAGAACCATCCATCGGCTGCCTCCTGCAGACCCCCCACTGGGGATGGAGCCTGCAACCTGGGTGTGTGCCCTTGACCGGGAATCGAACTGTGACCTCCTGGTTCATAGGTCGACGCTCAGCCACTGAGCCACGCCGGCTGGGCCCTCTCCACATCTTGCATGTCGATCTGGGACGACGGTTCCTCGTTTTCTGCCCTGTCCTGGGCCCCTTGCCCTGTGTCTGGGTCGCCTCCCCGTGCGTGATGCATGCTGGGCTGGATCCTGTGTCCTGCAGGGCAAGGACCTGCACCAAAGTGAGGGGCCCTCAGCGGTGGTGCCTGAGGAGGTGGGCCCTTGGCCTGCAGATGAGTTTCAGGGGGATGGGGGTGGGGGGCGGCTGAGAAGAGTCCGTTCTTCCACCTCCAGAGGATCACAGAGCATCCACTGGATTCTCCCTGTGCTCATCCCACTCTCCCCCAGAGACAACGCAGACAATGTCTGCGGCCCCTTCCCCATCTCTCCTCCTCCTCCTCCTCCACCAATTGCACAGTTCGTACCCGACTCTTCTCCCCACGGCTTCCCTGCTCGACCGCGTAGGTTCACCAGTTGAAGTAGACAGTACCCGGGAAGGGGTCCTTGGCTTGGAAGTGCTGGGTTCATGTCAATGTCCCCCTGACCCTCCACCTTGTTTGTCCAATCTGGTGCCAGCCTCGGGACGAGCCCCGGTCCCTCCTCTCCAGGGGAAAAGCGGGGAGGGGACCCATTTCCTAACCTTCTGCAGGGGTGACCGCTCCTCCTTCCCTTGCAGGGCCAAGGAGGCCGATCAGCTGAAGCAGGACCTGCAGGAAGCCCGCGAGGCAGAGCGAAGAGCCAAGCAAAAGCTCCTGGAAATCACCACCAAGCCCACGTACCCGGTGAGCCTGGGGGGACCGGGGTGGGGAGGTGGCGGGGGAGTGGGGGGCGAGGCGCCCGGCCCTTCGCTTCGCCGGGCAGTGCCTGCATGGCAACTGCTCAAGCGAGCACCTGGCAGAGAAGGGGTGCAGAGCCTGCAGGTGGGGTCTGGGCAGGACACCTGGGCTGCCATTTGGCCTTGGACACGTCGGGCACCTCTCTGGCTGCCAAGATAGCGAGCAGCAGGGCCTTTTACAGCTCAGAAGTGTTCTTCTCATTCCAAGTAGAGTAGACCCGCATCGCTCTCGAGAGAACTGGCTCTCCAGCCTCTTAGCACCAACCTGGATGTCACCTTCAGCGACCGGGATGTGCTCTGCGCCGCGATCCTAGTTCTGGGCAGGGAGACCCTGTGCCCCTCAGGCGACCTATTGCCGTGCGGGAACCGGCCTCCAGGAACCAGCTTCCAAACTCAATTTGGGACAAGGAGGCAGATAGCAATTCAATGGGGTCACAAGACGAATCGAGCAGCCTAGTTGTTTATTTATTCTTGATTTCAGAGAGGAAGGGAGAGGGAGAGAGAGAGAGAAACATCCATGTGAGAAAGAATCATGGATCGGCTGCCTCCTGCAGGTCCCCCACTGGGTTTCGAGCCCACAACCCGAGCCTGTGCCCTTGACCGGAATCGAACCTGGGACCCTTCAGTTTGCAGGCTGATGCTCTATCCACTGAGCCAAACTGGCTAGGGCTGGACTTTTTAATCATAGTTCGTTGTACGGATGGACTACGGTTCATCCAACCAGTCCCCAGTGGATGGGTACGTAGCCTGTTTTCTTTCTCAACTACGAACAAAAGCCGCACGGAACATCCCTGAACACAAATATTTGCACGTACACGTGGGTGAATCCGTAGAATAAATTCTCACGAGTAGAACCGTGGGGTCAGAGGAGGCCGTGCCCGTCGCCTCCATGAAAGCCGGGGGCGGGGGGGGGGGGGGGGGGCAGTGGTTAGCACAGCAGTGCCCTCGCCTCGTGCAGAGCCCCGACCTCCTAACCGGAGATTCTCGTTTATAGCCCATCAACCCAATTCCAGCGCCGTTGCCTCCTGACATGTCAAGCTTCAACCTCATCGGCGACAGCCTGTCTTTCGACTTCAAGGATACTGACATGAAGCGACTGTCCATGGAAATAGAGAAAGAAAAGTACGTAGTCTCCCCGTCCCCCGGAGCGGAGCGAGCTGGCCTGGGCCCCGGGGGAGGGGCGGGTGGCGGCCGCGGCCTGTCGCCAGCCTCCTGCGGAGGTTTGCTCTGTCCTCACCACCTAGAGGAAGAATTTCCTAATCAGAAATGAAGGGCGACAGGCCAGCATTCCATCTTCCAGGATAAAAACGATACTCGATTGGTGGCCTGGGGATTGCAGTGGCTCGAAACCCCACCTAACGTCTGGGGTGGGGCTACCAGGGACCTCCTAGCCGGCCAGAGAGCTGTTCCCATGGTAACCGAGGGTGTGATAATGTGCTGACGGGGTAATAGAACATGTTTCCTTGTTGTGTTCTCTGGCGGCTCAAATCTGTGACATTCCATGTTTGTTTTTGTGTGGTTTTTTAAAAAATATTTTTATCGATTTCAGAGAGGAAGGGAGCGGGAGAGAGAGAAACATCAAGGATAAGAGAGAATCGTTGATCAGCTGCCTCCTGCGTGCCCCACACTGGGGATGGAGCCCGCACCCCGGGGCACGTGCCCTGACCCCGGGAATCGAACCGTGACCTCCTGGTTCGTAGGTCGACGCTCAACCACTGAGCCACGCTGGCCGGGCTCCTACACTTCCTTTTATTTAATTCTGACCACTGCCCCGCGATCGTTACCCCAATATTACGGACGAGGAAACAGATTCAGGCCAGTTCAGTGACTGGCCCAAGCTCCCGTGGCCTGTGAGTGGCCAAGGAGAGACATGAGTTCCCCCGCCCCAGCCCCCGGGGCTGCAGACCCCGGGTCCCATGCCCAGCGGCTTGTAGGTCTGGAGCGGCTCAACCCCTAGCTACTCGCGACGTCCTGTCCCCACAGAGTGGAATACATGGAGAAGAGCAAGCACCTGCAGGAGCAGCTCAATGAACTCAAGACCGAGATCGAGGCCTTGAAACTCAAAGAGAGGGAGACGGCCCTGGACATTCTGCACAACGAGAACGCCGACCGGGGTGGCACCAGCAGCAAGCACAACACCATCAAGAAGGTACCGGCTCTCCCGTCGCCCGCCGAGCGAGCGAGCGAGCGAGCGAGCGGGCGGGGTGGTCGTGAATGAAATGGGAGGTCAGCGTCTGGCTTCCTCCGTAGCCGAGTCATTAGGCTCCTGTCATGTTTAATATGTCCTTACTGCCGACGAGGGGATCTTAATCTGCCAATGACTGCACACCCACTGGCTGGGAGGAAGGGGAGCCTTTCAACACAAGCATTTCACGATGAGATGAATCGCTGTGACTGGCCGGGGTTTGATCCGTCATTTAGCTGTAAAGCAGTTCTGTCTTTTAAGCCGAGGGGAGTTCTACCCAGGGAGCTGCCTTATTTAATGAGAAAGCAAAAATGAGAAGGAGGCTGTTGAGAATAGACGCTCCCTCCAGTCTGTGTGTGTGTGTGTGTGCGAGCGCGTGTGCGTGTGTGTGTGTGTGTGTGTGTGTGTGTGTTAAAGTGGCTAGGCCTCTAAAGTTCTGTTCTTGATTTAGAAGCCAGATGCGGAATTTTTAACTTTGTTCATGCTTCCAGGGGAGTATCTAGAAGACCCTTCATGTTTTAAGAGATGAAACTTCATTTATGTCGCTGACAGTGCCATATCTTTCTCCCCCGATATTCCGAGCTTGGAGCATTTTAGGGGACGTTGGTTTCCATCCTAAATATCCACCCAAGAGTGTATGTCTCTGAGGTGGGGCCGACGCAGAAAGGTCCTCTCGGGGCCCCTGATGTCTGGTCCTAACCGAAGCCCAGGGTCGGGTCAGCACCTGGGGGACAGGTGTCAGTAGGAGCAGGCTGCTCATGGAGTTTAGACGATGATAGTTCAGATCTATTTAATTTTTAAAAAATATATTTTTATTGATTTCAGAGAGAAAGGGAGAAGGAGAGAGAGATAGAAACGTCAGTGACGAGAGAGGATCATGGATCAGCTGCCTCCTGCACGCCCCACACTGGGGATCAAGCCCGCAACCCGGGCATGTGCCCTGACCGGGAATCGAACCGTGACCTCCCGGTTCATAGGTCGACACTCAACCACTGAGCCACGCCAGCTGGGCTGGATAAGTTTAATTTTTTACTCTTTACCGTTAGTCTTTAAGGTGGTCTCCCGATCTCAGGAATACCGGTTTTCAGTGGTTAAGCTATATCTGAAAACGATCAGTGATGGGCACGGTTGGGACCCGGATTCTCTCTCTTTGACTGTGGTTCACATTGGCACCGGGGAGAGAATTCCTTTTTGTAGCGTAACCCGCAAGGAAAGACCTCCCCACAGTCCGCATTCTTCTTACCGCTGGCTTCTGTCACTGACTGCATTTCCCTTCCAAAGCCAAAGTACGAAGCAGTTTTAACAAACGGGGAGCTGAAGTGAGGCCTTGGCCAGTGCACAGAGACGTAAAATGACTGGGGAGCCAGCCAGGCCTCGGAGGGGCTGCCCCGGCCACGGGGACCTGGAGCGCTGAAAGCTGGGGAGACCCGTTTCCCAGCCACGAAAGCAAACCAGTGAAGTCACCCGTGTCACCCCGTCTGAGCATTTTGCAAGCGGCACGCGTGGCATTGTTGATATCACAGGGTTATTATGTTTTTGTTTTTCTTCATTTTATTTTGCTGGTTTAGCCTCAAGCCCAAGGCAGAAGACCTATCTGCATTTGAGCCCTCAAAGTAGGTAGTTCGCAGGTACTCTGTGTGGTGACGGCCCTGCCCTCTGTGATACTAACCCGTGCATGAGCTTGCCTGTCTCTGTCCGCAGCCCGCGCCCAGCCCTCCCCGGGGCAGGGGGCGCCTGGGCGCCGGCCACAGCATGCTTTGAGTCCGAGAGCAGGCGGCCACCCCCCGTGGGGCCAGCCCGGCCTCCGGGGGCCCCAGAGGCCGCCTCTGTTCGGAAGAGCATGTCGATGGGGCTGCAGGACTGATCATCCTTTACGTCTTGTGTCACTGTCGGTCTGGAGAAGGTCCCCGCTTCTTGTCCAGTCAGGCCTGTCTGAGTCTGGTGTCTTGGTGGCGTACTTCTCGGATGGTAACCCTGGCATGGGGACGGGGTACACGCGGTGACAGCCTCTGAAGACCCGTGGTCTCACCTGGTCGTGGGATGAGAGGGCTGCCCCCACCCCCTCACTCCTTTCCCTCCGAGCCTCCCCCTTTCCGGACACGTTCGTTTTTCTCGTCCAGCAAAGCAAACGCCTGGCACGGGGGCCTGATGGGTAGTCCGTCCCGGTGGGCCGTCTGTCTGTCAGCGCTCTAAAGGCCATCTCCGCTTCCGCCCCTCCGCAGCCCCGGGCAGGCGGGCGGGCGGGTGCGATCGCAGGGAGCTCACCCTGGGACGGTGCCGTGGCGGGCACCCCGTGGCCGGGCGGTCAGTGCCTGTCGAGGGAATTAACCGAACGGTCGCCGCTTTCCTTCTGCAACGGTGTGAATTCTGCCAGACGCACCGAGGCGGCGGAGAGAATTTATTCAACAGCATCCTCCCGCCGCCGCCGCCCCTCACCTAATCCCCTGAGGTACCCAGGGAGGGCACCGACCTCTGGCGGTCACGTGGGCCGTGTCCTTTGGAATCCTCGCCGAGGTTCCTGCCGCGAGAAGAAAATAAGCTAGCTCCCTGGAAGCTTTCTACCAAAAAATGAGATCTGGCATAAATAGACCTTATTTGTGGTTGTTATCCAAGCAAGAGAGGTTAGCTATTCAAGTCCCAGATGGATCTCATTATAAGATGGATGTGAGCTGTCAGTGGTTCCAAGAACCCATGGCATCAACCCTGGTGCGTATGTGACGCTTTTATTGAGCGGCCTCCTCTTTTCTCCAGCTCTCACACCTCAACGTGGGCATTGGGACGCCCCAGCGCCAGGCAGTGCACGCTCTGAGCAGGGGTGGCCAGCACCGGAACGGGCAGGCCAGGTGGGTCCTCGGCTCAAGTGACCCCCTGGCACCCAGAGGACCCCAGAAGGGTCCCCGTTGGTTTCCTGGACCGTGGCTAGCGCAGGGGCAAAGCAGAAAAATCCCTTTTCGTGTCAGCCGGCGCTGTCAGAATTCCCCGACATCGGCCCGCACTGTTCCACCCTGATACAATTTCCTCTCTCCTCTCCCCGTAACGATCCGGCGCGTTGAACGTCTTCAAGGGGCCTGCCTTTGACCGTCAGTTCTCGCCGAGCTATTATTGTGTAGACAAATGAGGTTTGATTTGTAGTCAGATTTGTACTGCTGCTAGGGCATACAGAAGCCTTCTTTTTTTTTTTTTTTAAATGTCTTAATGTGAACTTGTTTTCAAAGCGGGCTGCCAGTCCATCAAGAATCCTGATGAGTCCGGGGTTCATGCGCGCATGGGCTTGGCTTTTAATACAAATGGAGTGAGTTATCCCAGCCTCACCGGATTTGGTAGTGGTAGTGGTTTTGCTGCCTGTGACATCGGATGTACTTTCCGTGTTTTAGACTCCGGCGGTCCCCGGGGCCAGGACTGACGGCCAGGCAGCTGTCCGTGGGGGGGTGGCTCCGGGTGGGGGTGCCCGCTGCGGCCCGAGAGAGGAACGCCGCACGCAGGCTTTTGGGCGTGGAGGTGCCTGGAACGTGCAGGGCACAGCTCCCTCCACGAAGTCTGGGATGAGAGCAGCAGAGGCCGGTGGAGGGACCGGAGAGTCTCCACTGCCCTGAAATGTCATCCGTCTCGTTTCCCACCAGCCTGCGTTGGTCTTCGTTGCATTTTTAATGTTTTTTGATCATCGATTTCTACCAGGAGGGAATGGCGCTGCCGGCCGTGACCCAGGCGTGTTCCTCCTCTTCGCTCTCAGGGTTGCTCTGGGTGTGGGTCCTGACTCAGGGGCACCCTCGGGGGCTGGGTAACACGAGCGAATCCCAGGGGAAACCCGGGTGACCCCGTTCCCTTGGGAATGCTGAGGGGCAGTCAGGTGTGGTTTACCGAGGCGACCACTGCTCTGGCTCTTACTGTCTCTGTAATTCCGACTTTCCCTTAAGGCTCAGTGTCCTCGCCTACAAAGAGTAAATAAAACGGCCCGGCCGGTGTGGCTCAGTGGTTGAGCCATTGACCTCTGCACCAGGAGATCACGGTTTGATTTCCCAGTCAGCACACATGCTGTTGTGGGCTTGGTCCCCAGTGGGGGGCTGGGGGTGGGGGGGAGCATGCAGGAGGCAGCCAATCAATAATTCTCATCATTGATGTTTCTATCTCTCTCCCTCTCCTTCCTCTCTTAAAAAAAAAAAGGGGGGATTTAAAATTAAGAAGAAAAAAAAAGAGTAAATCAAGTGGCTGGGTTATATGAGGTCACGCACAGGAAGCACTCCGTTCACCGTGAGAGCTCAGCGCGGGCTTCACAATATGTAAAGAAGCAGACCTGCTCGCGAGCCTGTGGGGAGGGCCACGCCGCCTTTGCATACACGACTGCGCCTCTCACGCCCACCAGTCCTATTCATTTCCATGTGTTTGGGGTCAAAACCCCTTAAAAGCCAGAATTCGCTTCCCCGGCCGCTCTCCGTGTTGGGTTGGCAAGGGTGTATTTCCCCCTCCCGCTAAGTCCCAAACGCATTTCCATCTGGTCCCCAGTTGATACTCAGTGCAGCTGGTTTGGCATTTGCACCGGAAGCAGTGGCCCCGGGGATCAAGCCTAAGCCGCCCTTGGGCTGGGAACCTCGACGCGTTGTTGGGGGGCGGTTGGTAGCGACACGAATGCCTGGCATCTGAGTCTTCGGGGTGAGGCGGTGAGGTCCGCAGTGAGGCTGGGGTGAGGGGGACACGGGTGTCGGAGGCTTGAGCTTCTTGCCTTCAGAGCCCCGTGCTGAGGAGGGGGGCGGTGGCCAGCGTGCCAGCCGCGCAGCACACCGTGGAGGTGAAGATGCAGCCCCGGAGCGCGCACACGTCAGGGTCCTGCCTCCGTCCCCTCGCAGGGGACCCGTCTCGCGCCCCAGTCCGGAGCTGGCCCGCACGCCCGCAGGTTCATCATCGCTGTGGTGCCCGTGGCCTCCGAGGGACACAGGATTTCAAAGGAAACCGACAGATGAGAAATCACGGGGGGTGGGGACGGGGACGGGCACAGCGCTGAGAAAGCCCGTCTTATCAGTCAGTGGCTTGCGCCACCAAGGTCCAGCTGTGGTTCCCGCGGGCGGAGAAACGGCAGTGAGGAGCCTTGACATTTCTCCGAAGCTCTGGCCTCCCCTGGGTCAGGAAGACATAAAAGTCTCCAACGTCCTCTTCAATTTGCACGGACTTCCCTCGGAGATGCAGAGCTGGCGGAGCGGAGAACACTTCACACACCCGGGGAAGTGATAAATCACAGGGCGAGGGCCGGCGCGTATGAAAGGCAACTCCCGCAATTAAAGCTAGCGGCCAGCGCTCCCCGGTGACCTCTGGGCCGGCCAGCGCTCCCCGGTGACCTCTGGGCCACCTCGCCGCTCGGAGAGACTGCCCCGCAGCTCCTGCGGCGGCGGGCGCGCCCGGCTAATGTGCCAGCGTCCCCTGACCCCAGTGCTGGGAGCCAGGGGCTCTCCCAGCTTGGGAACCTGGCATTGTCTCCTGGCGCATCCTCTGCCCTGACATGAAAGGCCGTGCACTGGCTGCCCGTCTCCAGAGCCTTCCCTTTGTTGGTGGAGCGCCGCAGAGGGGGAGGGGAGAAGAGAGGGGAAGGGGGCTGGATCTCCTTCCCAGGAGCAGGCCCCTGCCTCCCCGCCTTCCCGTCCCCCACAGGCGCGCATCCCCTAAACTCTAGGGGACCCCACCAGGCTTGCAACCAGGGCAGCAGTGGGGGCAGTTCGTCCCAGACAAACGCCCTGACCCTGTCCCCCAGGCCCCCTCTTTCTCTGACTTCATAGTGAGCCAGAGCAGCCCGGCCCCGGGCTCGTTTCCCCGGCCCTTTTCTTGTTTCACGGTCCCCAAATTAAGAAAAGAAAAGGAAAGGGGAATGGAGTGGGGTGGGGAGCAAGGAGCACGAGGCACCGGTGTGGACCGAGAACATGTGGCCGGAGTGCGGCCTGGACTCCGCTCTGCGGGAGGCGCTGGAGACCTGGGCTGGTCTCACCCCCGGAGGCCACTCCGGCCTCAGTCACACAGCCCGGGCGCCTCTTCGCTGCTGAGGGCTTGCGGTTTTCTCGCTTGTTCCCGGCAGCGCTCTAGAGAGAAGGTTCTCCCAGCCGCTTTCCCGAAAGACCATGGCTCAGCCCGTTTTGGGTCGGGAGACTTTAGCTTTTGGGGGGGCCTCGAGGAGCCCGGAAAGCCCGCCTCGCCCTCCCGGGAGCTGTTACCGCCGTTTAGTGCGCGCGGACATCATCGGGCCTCATTCGATGCAGTAAAACACCCCGTTGGGTTCCCTCGGCACCGGAGATGCGTCTCGGTGCGGGCTTTCCTCCTGATTTGTTACTGCAACAGGGGGCGGGAGGAGACGGGATGCAAACTCATCCTGCGGCTCCGATCCTCGCCCTGATTGCCCTTTCCTTCCGATATTGGCAACTTGGGAAAGACAGCAGCACGTCGGCACCTTTCTCCCAGGGTCCTCGCTCAGCCTGCTGGCAGCTGGCAGCCACCCCCCACCCCCCGACCCAGGGAGGTGAATCAGGCCCGAGAGTCCGTTTCCCAGGTGGGAGGATGGAGAAGCAGCAAAGGGTCCTGCCCGCATCCCAGGGCAGGCACCGTTTCCAGGCCTTTTCCGGTCCCTACAGGATTCATCCACAAAAGGGGCCCTCTGGCTGCCCCCTGGCAGCCTCCTCTCTCTCTCTCTCTCTCTCTCTCTCTCTCTCTCAGATAAAGGAGCTGATACCAATTGGATGTGTTCATTGGAAAGGCCTTGGCCTGTCCTGCCACCTCTGTTTAGGGCTAAGCGTGTGAGTAGCGCTCTCCCCGCGCACATCCCCAGATGGCATTTGGGTGCAAGCTGTCACTAGCGAGCCGGCAGAGCAGCTAGATCTGGCCCGTTTGCAGCCGCAGCTACCCGCCTTCACTGGTGCTGCCCCCTCCGCTCGGCTGGGCTCCGCTGGGCTCCGGTTTGGAATGGGGGGGGCGGTGTTTACGCCCCAGATCAAAGGTGATGCTGGGAGTTTGCTGCTGGATCCGCCTGCCTCCTTTCCACTCCAGGGCCAGCTCTCACCCCGAGGATCTGTGTGGATCTGTGCTGCTTCCTTTCGTATCCCCGCCCCGCCCCCTCCTTCATGCCCGAGACACATGTAGTGAGCGGCGGAGGGAGGAAGTATAACAGGATTTTTAGGGCTCGCATTTCCGTTTCACAGCCTTTTTATGGGACACGCAGAGTCCCAGCGCCTGGAGTGATTCGGTTAGTGTCTAAAATAGGTTCAGCCTCATGGGTCTTATTGTTTCAAATGAATTAGACAGGCCCCTCCCCACTTCTTCTCCCTTCCCCGGGGGATGAGGGGATTGAGGCGAGGCCCCCAGAGAGACTACTCGGAGGAATCCTGATGAGTTCGTTTTGTTCTCCCGGCTTAATGGTAGAGCTTCCTCTCTCTCTCTCTCTCTCTCTCTCTCTCTCTCTCTATCTCGGCACTGATAGCCCAAACGGCTCTGTGTCCTGCCCCCCCCCCCACGCCACCCCCACCCCTTTTGCCTGAAGAACCACTTTACCACAGTGCGGCCTGTGCGTGTGCTGATGAAAGTGTAATTCATTCCTAATCAAGCAGCCTTGCTGCTGCAGGCTCCGTGCCCGAATACATTTAGCTCCTCCCGGCACTCTGGGAGCCAGTTCCCCCTAAAGGGCTTGGAGAGGAGAGGAGAGGTGGGGTGAAGCCTTGGCAGTGCCCCCTGCCCCCATGCCGTGTCCTCCCAGCAGGGGGTACTCTAGGGGCTGATGCTGGAGGAGCCGTTGCAGCTGGGGGCAGAGGGGGAGCTGGGAGGGACCGGTGGGCCTGCAGCTGGTCACAGGTGCCCTCCAGGCTTCTGTCTCCAGACCTGGGGGCCATTTCTCAGGAGTGGCCGGTGCGGTGCGGGGGGGCCCTTGTGTCTTGGGGGGGCTGCCTGAAATCCCCTGGGAGCAGGAGCCAGTGAATCTGTGCATTTCCTGCGTGCCTGTGTCAGGGAGCACCTGCTGGGTACCAGGTCCTTCCTAGGGTTCAGAGGAGCCATCATCCTCCTCCTCCTCCTCCTCCTTCTTCTTCTTCTTTTTGGTTAATCCTCACCCGAGGATATTTTTCCATTGATTTTTAGAGAGAGTGGAAGGGAGAGACAGAGAGAAACATCGATGTGAGAGAGACACATTGATTGGTCGCCTCCTGCACGCACCCTGACTGGGGCCGGGAGGAACCTGCAACCCAGGTACGTGCCCTCGATCAGAATCGAACCCGGGACCCTTCCACCCGCAGGCCCAACGCTCCACCCTCTGAGCCGCACCGGCCAGGGCCCAGTGTCCTCCTTTTTAAGGAGACGGATGTGTCCCCCGAAGGTGAACGGGCTTAGATTCAGTGGGTGTGCCCGTGTGGGTGAGTCTGAGGAGGCCCAGCGGCTCCCTCTCCTGCCCTTTCACAGCCGAGGGGGGGCCGCCACCGACCACTGGCCATTGGTGGAGAGATGAGCGGGAGGAGCCGTGGCTGTCGGTCCGGACAGGAAGAAAGGGCCCCGCCCGGCAGGTGGGTCCCAGCCCCGGAAGGTACCGCCAGGCCGCCCCACTCTGCAGCGGAGACAGAGAGAAGTTTCTCTCCTCGGAACGGAATTGGATTAGTGACAGACTTGAGCAGCCGGCTCAGTCAAGAGAGAACTGAATTCCTCCTGTATTTCCCACACGGCTTATTCAATCAGATGTGAGGCTGGACAGCCCAGTGTCTGCGAGGAGACTGCGTGTTCCTTCGATCGGGGTAGGGAACTGGCAAGCGGCTTCACGCGGCCCCTGAGGTTTCTCACTTCCCGGCGGAGCTGGGCGTGACAGGGACTTGCGTGGTCGGCCCTGCCTGGGTTCAGAGTTGTGGGCAGTGGGTGGCAGAGGGGGTCACTCACTTGTCCTCGGCGTGGCTCAGTGGTTGAGCATCGACCTCTGAACCGGGAGGTCACGGTTCGATTCCCGGTCATGCCGCCCGGGTTATGGGCTCCAACCCCAGTGTGGGGCGTGCAGGAGGCAACCAATCAATGATTCTCTCTCATCGTTGATGTTTCTATCTATTCCTCTCTGAAATCAATACATATATATATTTATACATACACACACACTGTATACATATATATACAAATATATGTGTGTGTGTATATATATTTATTTTTTTTTTCTTTATTGGATAGACCCAACACAATGTGGGCTCGTGTGAGGGGGGAGGGGTGGCGAGGGCTGGCGGGCAGAGCGGAACGCTGTCAGCCGGTCCGGTGAGTGTAAAGAAGGCCGCAGAGAGCTGGCTGTGTGCCGTCCCCTCCCATCCCCTCCCTTCTCTTTCACGAACCCCTCCTGCCCGTAGCTGCCCGGTCCATGTGACGGTCAGCGAGCTTTCTAGAAAGAGCAGGTGGTGAAGGATCCCACGGGCGAGGAGAGCGTGCCCAGGGGAGGCGGGAGACTGAGCGGACCCCCCGTGCAGTGGAGCTGGCAGACACTGTCCGCTCTGCTCGCAGGGTGTCCCTCAGCAAACCCCGCTGCCCTGGGGCCTGCCCACCTGGAGAAGAGCCGCCCCAGGCACCTCCCCGCTGACCCTCCTCCACCGCCTGCCTCCCTCCCTCCCCTGCTCCCCCGTGGGAGACGCGGGGAGGCCGCTGGCCCAGGAGGAGGGCATGTTCACCTCCAAGATAAAGGATGCTGCCGCCGCCGAGGGGGAAGCAGACACAGGCCGAGGTGGCGACGGGAACGGTTCCAGCGGCAGCAGGCGGCTCGTGCAGTGATTTCCTCCCACAACAGGAGTCCTGGTGGAATTGTCAGGGCGAGAGACGGGGCCGTGGCCGGCAGCCAGGGCTGCCGTGGGCAGAGGCAGGCGGCTCCCAGGCCCCCCGGCGACAGCAGCCACGCCGGTGCCCGTGCGGGTGGCTCTGCCCGATGGGAGGCTGCGCACGCTCCTCTCCGAGGCCCGGTGTCTGCGCGTTCCTGCGTCTGCGTGGCCAGAGGACTTGGCTTCGCTCCCTGCCTTCCTTGGGCTGGGGCACTTTTTTTTTTTTTTAATCGATTTCAGAGAAGGGAAGGGAGAGAGAGATAGAAACATCAGTGATGAGAGAGAATCATTGACCAGCTGCCTCCCGCACGCCCCACCCTGGGGATCGAGCCCGCAACCCGGGCCTGTGCCCCGACCGGGAATCGAACCCTGACCTCCGGGTTCACAGGTCGACACTCAACCACTGAGCTACGCCAGCCGGGCTCGGGTACAGCTTCCGGTCCTGCAAGAGAAGAGGGGAGGCTGAGCCGCTGCCATGCAGTGTGGGGTGGGGACTGGCGTCTGCCCACCCACGGAGGGCTTCGCATCCCAGCGAACACATGCTCAAGTAACTGGCATCTGGCGCCGCCAGAGCTGCCAGATCCCTCCCCTGGCACCTCGTGGGGACGGCCAGCACACAGCTTGGGTAGAGGATCCAGGAATTCTTGGAGCCAACGTTATACACATGGGCAGGAGGCCTGCCGAGGCCCCCATCGCCTGGGCTCCCTGCCTCGGGGAGTGGCCAGGCCTCTGGGGGGGGCACCCACTTGCCCTGCCCCAGAGGCCACAAGGGCCAGCGCAGCCCTGCCTTCCCCGGCACCTTCTTCTACCCCGCACTCTGCCCTGCTGCCCGCTGGAAGGAGAGGAGCCAGAGCTGGGGGAAGCGAGGCGGGGGTTGGGGGCGGACCGTGACGCTACTGTTAGTAATAACAGCAGTTGAGCTCTGCTGCGCGCCAGGCACGGTGCTGAGCGCCTCCCAGCAATTCCCAGCTACTCCACACGTTTCCCAGCTACTCCACACGCCACCCGGTGAGGGGCTGCTACCACTTGGGAGCTGAGGCCAAAGCAAGTAGCCTGCCCAGCTGGCCCCCGGCCCGGATGGCTCTGGCTCAGGCAGGCAGCCTGGATGTGGTTGTGGGAAGGGCTGGGGGTAGGGCCCTGACCCCTGCAGGCCCCCTGTCCCCTGAGGCCTTCGCCAGGCGAGTGGGGAAACCTTAGCGGAGACTTTGGATTTTACACCTTTTTTTTTTTATCTGGAATTCCCTTTACTTTTTATTTATTTATTATATTTTTATTGATTTCAGAGAGGAAGGGAGAGTGGGAGAGAGAGAAACATCAATGACGAGAGAGCATCATTGATCGGCTGCCTCCTGCACACCCCACACTCCACACTGGGGATTGAGCCCGCAACCCCAGCATGTGCCCGACCGACTGGACCAGGAATCGAACCCTGACCTCCTGGTTTCACAGGTTGACGCTTCACCACCGAGCCAGCTGGCCGGGCTGGTTCTACAGCTTTTGACTTAAACTCTCTCCCAGGAGGATCTCTGTCCCCCTGGTCCTCTGGTTCTCCTTCCTCCTCCTTCCTGGTTCCCATCCTGATTCCCTTCACCCCGGGGAACGTCGCTGCTGGCCCCTCCGGGTCACATTCAGGGAGAAGCCCGTCCAGCACGGCTCCCTGCCGGCAGGAGTTCTGCTTCAGCGAGGGAGCGAGCGCTCTCCCCGTGCCCGTGGGAGCGGGGCTCTCCCAGGCGCCTCGGGAACTGGTTCCGCTGAAAGGAAGGGCTCAGCTGGCTCCGATGCCGCCCGTTCGGCTTGTTAGTCGGGAACGACAAGGCCAGACGACTTGGCAGGATTGAGGGAGCCGGCTCTCCAGCTGTCTCATGTTGAGCACACGGATGTGCTGTCTTTGATGGTGAAGTGATTGATTGGGCGTCTTCCTCCCGCGCCTTTGAAGAGCCACGGGTGGTACTGAGGACTTTTTGGATTCAGAGACCCCCAGAGGTCGAGGGAATGGGCCAGACGATCTAACCTGCCCCCAAGGGGTAGCTCCAGAGGAAAGAGGCTCAGAGAGGGCCAGGGCCTCCACGGGGCCACACAGCCCCACGGGGACCGCTCCCCTGTCCCCACGCATCTCGCCTTTCCTTACCCTGGTAGCCTGCGTCTGGTTCACTCCCGTGGCGGGAGCGCCTACTGGGAGCCAAGCGCTGACGGAGTGGTTTGGGGGCAGGTAGAGATGGGCGGCACGCACTCCTCCGGGGAGGCCGGGGGCTGGGTGTGGAGCGCATGGTCTTAGCAGGGCACGGGCATGCTGCTCCTGTTTGGGGGAGATCCTGGGACGTGGCCTGTCCCAGCCACAGAGTCGGGAAGTTGGGGTTCAGCAGTGCCAGGCGTCGCCAGCTCCAGTGCCTCGTCCTCCGGCCCGCCCGGAGAGCCCACCTCCCGGCTGCGCACAGACACCCCTGGCTGCCAGGCCTGGGCGAGCCTGCTCTGGGGGCTCTGGGAGCCGGAGCAGGAGGGACAAGCTCTTGCTCCTCTGAGCAGGCCTCTGGCCTGAGGTCGTCCCTTCGCCCCAGCGGGTCCCCGGGGTGTGAGGACTGAGCCCTGAGCCCTGGGGAGGCGAGCGTCCCAGGCTGGCACCACGGCAGACGACGCCCCACGGGGGCCGGAGAGACACGTAGATGGGAATGCGCCAATCTGTTCAGACGTCCGTCCGGGGGGCCTCCTGCCCTCTGGACGTGTTCCCGCCGGCATGCTTCCGCCCCTCCCACCAACGCCATCCCCCCCACCCCACCCCACCCCCGCCGGCATGTCCTCCTGGGTCACCTCCCCATTGGAGTTCTGGGGGCAGATCTGAAGCCGTGTCTGGGACCGACCACCCGCTCCTTGAACGTCTGTTTGAACCACCGGCCCTTCCCCTGCCCTCCGAGCCGCCTCTGAGGTCCGCCCACCAGGCAGCTGGCTCCCCGAGAGGCGCCAGGGCCGCGTCCCCCTCTCAGCGTCTTCTCTGCTTCCTTGCAGCTCACCTTGCAGAGCGCCAAGTCCCGAGTGGCCTTCTTCGAAGAGCTCTAGCCGGGGACCCGCCGCCCCAGGATCTACCGCTGCTGCCGCCGCTGCTGCTGCTGCTGCTACTCCAGCCGATGGTCCACCATCGTGGGAGCCGGTGCAGGTGGCGGGCCGGGACCCCCGGGGGAGCACAGAACTCTCCCCGGCCGAGGGGAGCGCCCACCCTCTCGTGTGCAATGGGCTCGAACTGTGAGCCTGCGGAGGTTTCTCCCACGGGGCTCTGGTCCTCCTGACCCAAGTCTTTAAATGTCTTCGGAAGTATTTGTCTTTCTTCGTCTACGTGTGTGTGACCCCAGACTTCCTGCATCAGAGGCACCCTGGGGGGCGGCTCACTGTCCAGTGCTGACCCCCGGCCCTGGCTGGGAAGTGCACAGGCCCCTGGAGGCCAGGAGGCTGGTGCCCCCGCTCCCTCCACAACACCCTGGTTTCCAGAACACTCCTTTCCTCCCCTGGGGAGGAGCTGGCAAGGGAAGAAGCGTGGCCCACCCGAGCCCAGGTGGCCTGCTGTGAGCTTGCCCACAGCCCAGGGGGTGGGCAGCGGGCACGGCCGCCGTGACTGGGGAAGACTCGGCAGACGCTGTGACGTTGGGCGGCTGCCAGCAGTGGGGCTGGGAGGCCGGAATACGGTGTGGGAACCTGCCCCACACACTACACTCGCTGCCTCCTCCTGCCTCCCCAGACAAGGGTCTGAGGGGCAGGCGGGAGCCACGGGTCCTTTGCGCCCCCTTCGGCCTCAGCCCCTCCTGCTGGCTGGGCCGGGGCTCCCTGGCCATGGTCTGGTCGGCACCCGGTAGCCCCGCCGTGACTGGGGGTCCCCAGAAGGCTCTCAGGCCCCACAGACACTGCTCAGTGGCCCAGACTCCGGACTCCACTGGCCCCAGCCTGCCAGCAAGCGCCTCCCAACCCATCGTCGTACCTGGGCCCTTTATTTCCTATTCCCTTATGGGCCACATGGGGTCCCTTTGTGCCCCCGCCGGAGCGAGCCGGCGCCCGACCGCCCACCCCTGCTGGCAGCGGGGCATAGACCACCCCGGGGCCCACCCTGGCTCCCTGGTTTGGGGCCACGTTCGTGCCCTTTCTTTTCTCCATCACTTGGTGCTGCTGCTGCGACCCACGGGCCGGGCGGACCCTCCCAGGGGGGCTGTTGGGGAGCAGGTGGCCAGCCTGAACCAGCGCACAGGCATCTGTTAGAGGGTGCAAGAGGCCTAGCGACATCCGAGAGCACGGTGGTCTCCGACACGCCTGCGCCGTCTGAGAAGCCGAGCAGCTCACGGAGCCTGTTCCCTACAGCCAGGCTGACCCCACAGCGTCCCGGGCTGGCTGCGTCCTCCCGCGTCCGTAATGGAAGGTCTGGCTCTTGCGTGCAGCTCTGCCTCCTCAGGCTCAGCCCCCGTCCCTGCGTTTCCAGGAGTCCCTTTTTCCCTCCTCGCCTGTCAGCTCAACCTTTCACGGTGGCCGGGGGCACAGAGCAGGCCGGTGGCTCATAAAGACATCGTCAGGCTTTTATTATTCTTGTTATTTAACTGCCGAGGGTCTGTGTGAAGTCCACCAGGGAGCCGGGCCAGTGTCTGAGCCGTGGCAGGAGCCCCCTGGGGCCCGGGGAGCAGGCTCAGCCAGGAGCGCCTGGGCTGTCCTCAGGGTGAGCTGGTGGGCACCTCCGCGGAGGGGATGGCGGCCCTCGGAAAGGTCTGGAGCCCCCGTCGGGAGCGGAGCACGGTTTTCAGAATCGTGGGCCTGTGTACTTTCTCAGTGACCGTGGTGAGGGCTGGGCGCTCACCCGGGGAAGGAAGCCCGGCTCCCCTGGAGAGCGGGGCCCTGGGCTGATGAGGGCATCGCGAGCACCGCTGAGGGTGCCGGGGCAGACGCGCCGTCCGGGCAGTCGCTGCCCAGCTGTGCCGCGCAGCCCACCCGGTCCGTCCGGAGGCCTCGCCTCCGCCACAGCCATGCTCCGACCTGTGGCGTGGACTCCGTTATTCTCGTCCCCGCCAGGCCCCGCTAGACAGCACCCGCGGCGTTACATAACACGCCTTAAGTGGCTGTGTTTTGCAATCTTGGGTGCAGGTTTCTCTCTCTCTCTTTCTCTCTCTCTCTCTCTCTCTCTCTCCCAAATCAAAACGACAAGTCCAGAGGCTGACAGACTGGAGCCTCAGGGCCCTGGGGGGGAGGGGGCGGCCCTGGGGGGAGGCCGGCCTGGGGCCAGGGCTTTCAGGGGAGCCCCGTCCCCTTCCAAAGACGTCAAGCCCCACGTCTGCCTGTGGGGCCTGAGTTTCGCCTCCTGTCAGGGCCAGGCCCCGGAAGACTATTTCCTGTTTTGGAAGATGGTTGTAATTTAAATGATTGTTTTAATAAAAATTCTAAGCTGACACAAGTTTGTCTCGGGCGTCCTCCGTCTGCTTGCTGCTCAGGCCCATGGAGGTGGCAAGACCACTGGGTGCCGACCGCCCTCAGTGCCTCACTGTGGTGCTTGCGGCCTGGTCCCAGGGATCCCTGAGCAGCTGCTCTGAGCCCCCTCCCAGCCCTCCATCCTCTGCCTGTGGTCCTCTCCCGCCCACCCGCCAGCCCGCCGAGAGCTGAGTGCCTGGCCGCTGTTCCCAGGGCTGCCCGCCCCAGGAGCCTTCGCCTGGGAGGGTCGAGTAGGGAGCCACCCAGGGTAGCGATGAGCTGGCAGCGGGACTCTGGGGGGAAAGGGGTTGGTGAGGAGATTGCTGCGACGTGTCCAATCCAATTTCTTGCAAGTCTGAGGAGGCGACAGCAGAGCCACCCGCACATTCTCTGCCTCCCTCTCAGCCCAGGCGGCGAGGGAAGCCACCCCGGCTCCGTCCCTTCCCGCACCTCCCAGGGCTCCCTGGCAGCCTGTCCTTGCTGCATTATGGCAGGAGCTGCGGCCTCAGTCCCAGCTGGGGGAGGGGCGGGGGCAGGAGTCCGGAGCTCGCTTCTAGGGAGGCAGCTGGGCCGGGCGTCAGCAGCACGGTCATCAGCACACGAGGACCCGCACACGAGGGCTGACTCAGAGGAACCCCACCTCGTCCTCCCCCGGTTTCCACTCGATGCCCATTTCTCACTGGGATGCTCGCCCCAGAATAGCTCCTGGCAGGCTGCCTCGGAGCCCAGGAAATCAAGACATCTCCTTGATTCCGCAGCCGGAGCCGCCGGAGCCCGGCTGGCCAGTCTGCTGAGCCGCATGCTTGCTCTGTGCCACCCCTTCCCTGCAGGGCCAGGCGCTGGGCTTCCCTCAGCCTCTGGGCGCTCCCTCTCTGTCAAGAGGGTTGACAGTGATGCCTCCGGGCACCTCTGGGACAGTGTCAGGGCAGCACGAAGAGCAGATGCAGAAAACACTCAGCTTCCTATGACGGGGTGAGGAGAGGTGGCAGCATTACCATTACTTACAAGTAATCAAAGCAGCGAAGACACACGAAATCTGTTCTTGGCACCCAGGCACGGGGAGGGCTGAAGAAACGACACGGCTGAGGGGCTCAGGGCCTCCCTGGCGGGGAACTTGGAGAGACCTGGGTTCCAGGCCCGGCTCAGCCACTTGCCAGCTGGTGATCCCAGGCAAGTCACCTAAGCTTTGGGCACAACAGTGTCTTTATCTAACAGGGGTATCAGCCCTGGCCGGTTTGGCTCAGTGAATAGAGCGTCAGCCTGGGGACTCAAGGGTCCCGGGTTCAATTCTGCACATGCCTGGGTTGCGGGCTCGATCCCCAGTGTGGGGCGTGCAGGAGGCAGCCGATCCATGATTCTCTCTCATCATTGATGTTTCTCTCTCTCCCTTCCTCTCTGAAATCAATTAAAAATAAATAAATGAAAATAAGAGGGGTGCTCTAGGGTGCTGTGGGGATGAATAATGCCGGGTCTGAGGAGGGTGGCTCTTTTTCTGGGTGCTTTCTTGGGATGGGGGGCTGCAGGGGGAAGCAGAGAACAGAGCAGGGGTGACCCAGAGGCAGCCCTGGCTCCGAGGGCCCCAGCCCACCTGTGGCCCCCACATGGGCCCCGTCCCACCACCTGGGCCAGGAGCTTAATGAGCCTGCATCTGGCCTGTTTGTCCTGCCGTGTTTGCCCAGTGCCAGCTGCAAAGCCCGGGAGATGATGGATCACCCAGGCGGGGGCTGCCCGGGAAGGAGGCTCTGGTTTGTCACATTAATACTCGAGGCTCCGGTCGATAATGGACTGGAGGCTCCGGGCGGGAGAGGGGCCGGGTGGGCAGCCCTGGCCGCTGCCCCTGGAACCCTTCCCAGAGCACCTGGGCACCAGGGAGGCACCGCGGCGGCCACCGGCGACCTAATTTTCTCTCTTAAGCGGCATCAGGAAGAAGTCCCCGTGGAGCCTTGCCCATTTCCAATATAAATAATGTAATTCCCCTGCCCGCCTGCCTGCCTGGGAGGAGGGGGCAGCCTTTGATCTGCAGGAATTAAGTCAGTAAACAAAAGTGGAGAAGGCTGGGGCGGCTCCTGGAGGCTCCCACTGTGCCACCGGCCCTGAGAGAGAGAAGTCAAACTCCTCCAGCAAGCGGAGTGGCCCAGTGGGACCGCCCCCCTCCCCCCATCTCCCTGAAGTCTCCCTTCATCCTCAGCTGAGGCCTGAGACATCCTGGGGCCCCCAGCACACACCTGCCCACCCTCCCCGACAACAGCGGCCCAGGTCGCATCGTGCATAATTCTGGAATCAGCTGCTGAGAAGGGCCCTGGGCTGGAGACGGGCTCCCCCCACACACCCCCGTGCGTTCTCCAGCTCTCCGCCTCCAGCTGTGCGGCCTTGAGTAAGTCCCTTCCACTTTCCAGGCTTCCGTGTCCTCCGCTCTAAAGAGCCAGGTTTGGACCCCAGGGACTCCGAGGCCTCTTCCTGGCCCGGCAGTCAGACTGCGAAGGGCATGTTTCTACAGGAATTCCTCCGGCTGGTCTCACCGGTGTCACCGCCCAGGGAGCCGAACGGAGACTGACTGGCCCAGTATCCCCCCCGGGGCGGCCACAGGCACACGCAGAACCAGAACCAGGGGCCCTGCCCGGACAGCCAGCCTCACGCCATCGCCACCGCTAGCCCCGCTCACCTCTGGCCCACACTAGGAGTGGCGATGGTCGGGCCAGCCCCTGAGTTCATGGGAAGGGCGGTGGGCAAAGGGGCAGGCGGTGGGCATGGCCACTCAGGGCTTCCCGCCACCTCCCCCGGAAGGCAGAGGATGGGGTGACATGTGCGCACCGCCGGCCGGGCCTGCGGTGACAGTAACTGCTCCCTA
Organism: Myotis yumanensis; assembly: GCF_028538775.1. Taxonomy (NCBI): domain Eukaryota; kingdom Metazoa; phylum Chordata; class Mammalia; order Chiroptera; family Vespertilionidae; genus Myotis; species Myotis yumanensis. The sequence goes on from NW_027223770.1 coordinate 24,784,047, forward strand.
AAGCCCAGGGGGACCCCCCCTCTCCGGCCCCTCCCCAGCCTGGCCCTCCCAGCCACAGCTCTGAGGCGGAATCTATTAAGTCCCTCATATTAGCCAGCAGAGGGGAAGCAACCCTCTTTCATCTTAACTGGAGTGAATTTGCATTAACACCTGGGGAGTTCTATTTGCCTTGAGAAGGCACATTGCTATTCTGAGCTGCACGCTGCGGAGTTCGGTGCAGTATCCTCGTCTTTTATTAATACGGCTGCTCTCTCCTCCTCCTCTCTCCCGGGGAGGGGGGGAGAGCCGCCGGGGATGCCAGGGCTCCCCGCCCCACGGAGGAAGGCCCCAGAAACGCCGAGAAGGGGGAGCAGGGGGCAGCTTCCAGGTGGGGGAGCAATCCCCCCCACGAGGCTGGCTTGCGTGCTGCCCCCCAACTCCAAGAGGCCACCAGGCTCCAGGGACGGCCTCCACCCAGCCAAACTCAGGGCCCCCATGGGCCGAGCTCTGCTGGGGCCCAGGAAGGCAGCGGTGGGGGACACGGCCCCCAGTGAGGGGCTCCTGAGGCAGGGAAGGGGCGGGAGGTGCAGGTAACTCAGAGATGCTCCCACGGGGCTGGTGGACCCCCGGAGTCGAGATGTGGATGTCACAGCGTAGCAGGTGGGCCTGACTCCGGGGCTGCTCCATGTCTGTCCCCAGAGCAGGCCCCGGAACCTCCGGCAACAGGACTGTCTTCGGCCGCAGGGCAGTGGCTCATTGATGCAACTCGGGGTGATCGCACCCGGGAAGTGTTGATCTAGGGCGGGTGGGGGCGTGGGGCAGATCTTGGTCTTCAGGTCTCAGATCTGGAGACCCAGGTTCTAGAAGGAGAGCAAGCGAGGGCAGGGAGGAAACCATGAGCCGTGCATCCCCCCCCCCCCCCCCCCCGCCCCCAGCCCTCCACCCACGTTCCTGCTAGTCTTCCTGGAGGCCCGGCTCTTCCCCTGAGTCCAGACCTGGATTGGACACGAGCCCCCTCTCTCTCCCTCCGGCCTCCATGGGCTCAGGAGCTGAGGGGGGCTGAGAGTCCAAGATGAGCAGTGGGACCTCCCCCACCCTGAACCCCCCACCTCCTGGTCATCCCAGGACATAGGGAAGGGGGATGTAGGGCAGGCAGCCGGGGCCAGGCCCCATCTCCTGGGAGTGGGGAGCCAGGCAAAGAGAGGGACTGAGGGTGGCACAGCAGAGGGGAGTAGGGTGGGGGCCCCGCTCCCCCAGTGCTGAGCAGAGGAGGGGGCTTGGCCTCTCCACCCTCACATTCCTCTCCCCACGACGGACCCCGACCGCAGGTCATGGTGGGGTGAACGGGATGGCGGATGCCAGGTCCTGAGCCGGTGCTTGCCGCAGCGAGCGTTTATGAACCGGGCCTGCCGCTGGGGGTTACACAGCATTTGCTGGGAGCGCGGCCAGAGGAGGCGGCTCAGGGAGGCAGGGGTGGTCACAGGCCAGGAGCGGCTCTCCCATGGCTCTCGCTCCCCCTCCTGCACCCCGGGCAGCGGGGCTCCTCTCCAGACCACCCTGAACCCCCCCATCCAGCCCCCAGCCTGCCGGCATGAAGAGAGGGGCAGGATGGGGCCACGGGGGGGAAGGGGGGGGGAATCCTCCCAGCACTGGGGGTCGGGCCCTTGTGGGCTGACAGCAGGAGAGGGGCTGGGCCAGCCCCCTGGGACTTGAGGGGAGTCTAGATGGAGGGTCTGGAGTCAGGGGCTGGCATCAGCATTCCACGGGCATCCCGGCCCCAGCCTGGGTCCATGCCAGGTGCCACGGCCGCTCTCCCCAGTGACATTTACCAGCCCGGAGGTGGCCACCCAGACGTGAAGGCAGAGCCAGCCCGAGGCTAGCCCACTTCATTAGAGCCGGCTCCGCTCCGCTGCGTAAGGTCGGCACAGGCCCAGCCCGGCCCCACCCCTCACCCCTGCACTGACCCTGTCTGCTGGGGCCGGGGCCACACATCCCCTCCCACCCCCCACCCCCGAGCAGCTGCCCTGGCCAGGCACCGAGGAGGACGACAATACAGCGACAGTGACGCTTGGTCTGCCGCCTCCTCCTCAGCAGGACCCGGAGGCCGCGCTCCCCACGGCACGCACCCGCCCCAGGTCGCACCCCGGTGGGTGGCACCAGGAGGTCCCAGGAGAGCCCTGGCAGCCGCCATCCCTCCCGTGTGAGGCGGGAGGAGAGGCTCAGAGAGGCCCAGTGAGGTCTCAGAACTGGGGTTTGAACCCCATCCTTCCCTACTGCCTGGGCCCATTCTGCTCCCCCCTCAATCCCAGCTCAGAGCAGGCGGGACGGAGCCCTCCCTCACGTCGCCTGGGTGGCCCTGGGCCTCAGGAGGCTCTGGGCACCACAGGTGTGGGGGGGCCTGTCCCAGGGCAGAGCCAGATTCTGGAGGAGGAGGTCGGGGAGGGGGGGGGGTGAATAGGTGATGCGGGGGTTGGGCTTGGTGCGTTTGGGGTGCCTCTGCTCATTCATTCACGTGCCCCCCCACTTGGCAGTTCCTCACTGAACGTATCGCGATGGGGCCATGAGACCCTGATGGAGGAGAAAGAGCCCAAGTCCTGGGTGCAGGTCTGGGCGTCACCTCCTCCCAGCTGGGGGCCCCCAAGCAAGTCGCCGCGTTAGCTCCAGTGTTCAAAGCTGGAAAGTGGGGTCCCCGGGGTCTGCCTGGGATGATGAGTAAGTGAGACCGTGCGCTCTCTGTGCCCAGCACTGTGCCTGGCACCGAGCACCCCACAGTCGCCAGGGAGCGTGCACCCCCCCCACAGGAATGACTGCCCGTCACAGTCTCATCGGTCCAAACTCAGTCCCGGTGACCTGTCCCCTGCAGTGGGCCTGGGGCGAGCAGGCGGCCGGAGCCTCTGCCTGACTCCCCCGTGCCCAGCACAGCACCTGGCACAGAGCAGGTGCTCAGCACTGACTTGCTGAGTGAATGAATGAGCCTCCGTTTCCCCTTCTGTGGGATGAGGACCCTAAAGTGCCCACGAATCTTACCCCCCTCCCCAGGCCCTTGTGTGACTCAGGTGACATGATGGCTCAGAAAGCATTTGTTTTTATAATTAAAGAGGAGGAGGAGGAGAGAGCCAGCGACTTCCCAGCAAACAGCGTGGGGGCTGGGAGAGAGCCTGGGGCAAGCTGTCCCCCTGGCCAGCTGGTCGGGACAGCTGAGCTGTAATCAGCAGGGCGCCTGGTCATCACTCAGTGCCCGCCCCCCCTCAGCTGGAGGAGCATCCATCATCGTCTCCTTCCCTCTGACGGCCCAGACAATTAGCCGGTCCTGCCTGAATTGCTGGCCCTGCCCCTTGAGGCCCGAGGAGCCTGCTGGAGGCCGCCCCGCAGGCATGAGCCTCAATCACCTCAATCGGAATCCTTAATCCTCCCTCTGCTGGGTGAGGGTCGCGGCTGTGCCCCCATTTTACAGATGAGGACATTGACTCCCAGAGGCCAGAGCCTCGCCCGGGTTCCAACAAGGGAGTCCCAGAGCTGCCACTCAAGCGCTGGCTAGTCTGGTTCCAGAGTCTCCCCCAGGCCTCAGTTTCCCCTGCACACGAGACAGCTTCAGATTTCCAGACGTGTCCAGCCCCGTGGGGCCTGGCGAGGGGCAGCTGCCTGCCCGCCCCACCCCAGTGTCCCGTGTCCCATGTCCGGTGTCCCGTGTCCCGTGTCCTGGGGACAGCATGATGGATGGGATCCCATGGGGGGCAGGCGCGACGCCCACACGTGTTTGGACCAACCGTCGGGTGATGGATCTTTTCCGCCTCTCCCCTCCCCAGGGACTGGGCTCCATCTGGCCAGGCTGAGCCAGGTCACCCTCATGGCGGCCGCCACCCGCATCCTCACTGCTGTGCTCCGGGGTCAGAGGGCAGCTCCGCGGTCCCTCATTCATTCATTCAACAAACACATCATGGGAAGGGCCTACTACGTGCTGGAACACAGAGCAAGCAAGACCGACGAGGACACGAGCGGTCGCCCTGCCCAGGGTGACCAGTGTTGCCACAGGGCACAGAGAGGGTGGCTGTGACAGCCAGAGGGGGACTCGGGTCCGAGGGGCCAGGGTGAGGGGTGTGACTAAGGCGGGGCAGCAGCAGTGTATACCAAGGCCTGGAAGTGAGAGAGAGCCAGGTATGTTCATGCAGCGGCAACAAGTCAGGGTGACGGAGGCATGGAGACAGGATGGGGACGGGGCCCAGGGAGGCTGGGCGTGGGGTGGGGTGGGGGGGGCCAGTTTGGGTGAGAGGAGTGAGGTGCCAGGTGGGCACTTCCAGAAGATCTTGCTGCTGCGGGGGAGGGTCTGCTGAAATTGAGGAGCAGGAGAGAGGGGGCTGGAGGGGTGCGGTGGGGAGGGATGTGCAAGACTGTTTACCGACAGCAGCCAGTGCCTGGAGCCAGGGGAGCGGTCGGATCGTGTGAGCCCCACTTTATAGATGAGGACACGGAGCTTCGGCCAGGGGAAGGCCTTGCCCAAGGTCACTCGGGGGGAGAGAGGCAGAGCCGGGCTGGAGGTGAGTGGACGCCCCTCGAACCCCAGCACCCAGGCCTCTGGTCCCAGGACACCCCAACACCCGCACCGGCACCGCCTCCTTCAGGGAGGCAGCTGGCCCTTCCTGCTGCCACAGACGGAGCCGGGCAAGAAAGATCGTGTCATTAACATGACAAATCCCTTCACTAACGGCACTGGAAGGCCTGTCTCCTGCCTCCCGTCCCTCAGCCCCCGCGTCCCGCTGCCCCCTGGCGGGAAGCAGGGCTGGGGCCGCCGCCTTGTCCCTGAGATGACCTTGGGTCGCCAGCCCTCCAGCAGGGTCGGGGTGAGGGGGGCTCCATTCTCCAGCTGAGGAAAGCGGCTCGGAGAGGGGACAAGGCCCTCGGCGGGGGCTCCCTCCTTTGCAAGGGTCCCCGCCACGGACCCGCCCATAGGGAGCGGAGGGCGCTCAGTGACCCCAAAGGCCCTGTCCGTCCCTGGGGTTCCACGGCCATGGCCCGCCCCTGCTCAGAACAAGTCCAAAGCGACCCTCACCTTCCAGAACAGCGTCCCAGCCCGTGGTTGGCTACAGAGCCTTTCTTCGGGGTCAGACCTGTCTCCCACCTTGGGGGGCGTTTTCTTGTCTGAGCCCCAGCCTGTGGAGGACGGAGCAGGGGTCCTCCTGCCTTTCCAGGCGGGAAACCCTGCGGCCTTAGGCTGGCTGCTGCCCTCAGTCCCCCCTTCTGACAAGGGGGACAGACCCTGGTTTGTTTGTTTATTTTTACTGAGGCTGAGGCCGAGCTTGTGCAGGGCCTGGTGGGTGCTGGGTGAGAACATGTCTCTCCCTACATCCACCCACATACGTGCACATCTCGTCTACGCCTGCGTGTGTGGAGAGGCCCACGCGTGCAAAGTTCACTGAGCCACAGGCATATGTGCCCACAACGCGTCTGCCCCAACTGAGCGCCAGCTGTGCCCCGGCCGAGTTCTCGAGCCCCAGGTGTTCAGACACAGGTGTGCACCCAACCGGCCAAAGAGCACACGTCTGGGCTGACACTCCCAGCCCACGTGCATCCTCGCCTGCCTACACCCCCTCAGGCGTCCGCCAGACCTGTGTGTGTGCATCTGTGCCACGTGCACGGCCACCGAGAGCCCCATGCGGAGTCCGGGCTCTTCTGGGAAGCCGGGCAGGTGAACAGATGCCGGGAGACGCTAGCTGCCCAGCCCAGCAGGCAGCCCGGGTTCCCAGCACGAACCCCGTCTCCCCGTCCCTCCTCCAGGCCAGCAGCAAGGACACGCTGTTCGTCTGCCCAGTGTCCTGGTCTCCTTGGACGCAGACAGAGCCCACGGAGACGTCTGGCGCATCCTGACTCAGTCACAGGAACTGCAAAGCTCCCCCGCCCCACCCCGCCCCTTCCCTGGGCCCCGAGCTGTCCTGCCTGTCCTTCCCCACCTGGTGGGCAGCTACAACCACCCCCCCTCGCCCCCCACCTGGGCCCATCGTGGGGAGAGCGCTTCTCTCAGCATCACCACGAGGGGTCACCCAAGCCCTCCCACCTGCCTCTCTGAAGACCCCGTGGTCCCTTCTGAGATAACGGGAGGCAGGTCCAACTAGACATTGGCCAAGGCCCTGCCAGTCTCTGGCTGTGTGAGTCCCCCAAAGGCCAGGGGCGGGGGGGGGGGGGGGGGGGGGCAGGTGGGGCAATACAGGGAGGAGGGAGCGGAGTTGTAGGGACAGCGCCTGCCTCTTGGGCCCAGCACCAAGCCTCCCAGGGTTGGGGGTTGGAGCACCCCTGAGCCTGGGGCTGTGCTTGGAGCCATTTTACAGATGAGGAAACTGAGGCCTGAGGAGACGTCGTGAGGAGCCAGGAGCCCCCAGCTCCCTGCACGGCCCCACAGGAAGGGCCACAGCCTGGGAGCCGTGCCCGAGACACGCCGGTACTCCCCGACCTGCCCTTGGTCAGGGAGGGTGGCCTTCCGGGAATGGCTCTCTCCGGAGCCAGGCACCTCCTCTCCCCGCTCCGGCTCCTGGCTCTGAGCCCACCCTCCGCACTGCCCATCCATCTGCCGTTGCTTCCTGGCAGGGCCCGTGGGCCGTACATCACCTGATGAAGGCGGAGGCAGCCGGCCAGGTGGGTGGGCAGGGGCTGCCGGGAGCTCCGGGCCCCAGGGCTGGGCCGGGGTGCGGCCTGTATGGGTGCTGCTGGTGGGATTTCAGGCACTGGCTCCTACCTGTGAACCGGGAGCTGTGCCCTGCAGAGGGGGGCCCCCCTTCAAGTCCCAAAGCCCACCCCGGAGTAGCCACTGCTGGGGGGGGGGGGGGGCAAGGAGGAAGGAGGCAGTGGGAGGCCACGAGGTGACCTGGCTGAAGGGGAGCGTAGGTCGGCTGACGGCTGCGCAGGTGGAAGGCACCGAGGTTGAGTATTTGGCAGCAGGACAGAGATTTTTATCGCTCCCCCTCCCCCCACACACACCAAGTGATTTGCTGATGTCGGTCGCTGGGGTGCCATCTCCTGACCGAGTTCCTGGTGGGGGTGGGAGTCAGGGCCGGAGGGAAGGGCTCACAGCCAGGGTGTCTCGGCCCAGCATCAACCTCCTGCCCCTTCAGCCCCTCAACCTGCCCTCACCTGCCAGGGCCGCCTTTTCAGGGAGCCTCCTGTTCATTCATTCATTCATTCATTCATTCATTCAACATCGATGTATGAGCATCAACTGTACGTCACAACACGGATGCAGTAATGATCAAAATTCAGCGCCAGGCGAGAAGGCAGAGTCCCAGCACGTTCGGCTGTGCTGACTGCGAGCAGGATAACAAAGCCGGGCAGAGGGAGAACGGGGGTAGTGTGTCTGTTTTGCGGTTTTTTTTATTTTTTAAGTTAGGATGGCCCCTGGCCCCACAGGGCCCCCCAGTTCACCCCAGCCCCGCACAGCTCCTCTAATTACACAGCCATAAAGCACAAATCTCTAACGATCCAATTAGTAACGCCATTACTGCTCTGTCCAGGATTAAAATTACCAATTAAACTGCTGTCGATTTTATCATCACTTAGGCTCAACACAACCCGGGCACTTCGGGCCACAGAGGATCATTAGAGGACCTGGGGTGGGGGGCCGGCTCGGGCCAGGCCTGCAGGCCTAGCTCAGCCCTGGAGACGGCCTAGCCCCGGTCCCCAGCACCGGGGACTCCAAAGGATCACAGCCCAGTTTCCCACCGAAGTGGTGGTGGCCGGGATAGGCGGGGCTCCTGCAGGACCAGCCCCTCCCTGAGCAGCCCCTCCAGCCTGGGCCACCCCCACGGCTCCTCCTCGTCAAAACTCACCCATCTGTGTCCCGGTCTCTCGGGGCTGGGCTGACCTTTGCAGCTGGGCCCTGGGACAAGGGGCCACAGGTGCTCCTCCAAAAGTGTGGCCTCCACTTCCCCTGCCTCCTCTCTCTGCCACCACAGCGCCCTCTGCACACAGGCTCCCCGTGCCGTCCTTACACGCTGTGGTTGGGGGAGTGCCACTCTGATGAGCTGCTCGTCAATGGTCAGCGCTGTCTGTCTCCCAGGTGACATGCAGGGGTCCCTTTGGGGGGGCTCTCAACGCCTTGTCTCAGGACAGGGGCGCTACTGGAGCACAAAGCCAGAACCCCGGGAACAAGCAAGTGCTGGCTCTGCCTCTTGGAGGTGGAGAGAGCCCCGCCCCTTGAGGTGTGCAAACGCAGGCTGCGCCCAGGCCAGGTGGCAGGAGGTGGAGGCAGCAGCCCATGCCTGGGGAAGAGGAAGCGCTGGGCCAGAGGCCTGAAGCTGGGTCAATAAGCTGACTCTCTTGGGAAGGAATTTGAGGGGTGGTGGGCGGCTGGAGACAGGGAGGCAGGCACCCACCTGAAAACTCAGCCCCAGGGGTGTGCTAAGGGCCTCTGGTCCCCGGAACCCCGAGGATGGTGAACATCTGTGCTCCGCCTCGGACCCTGGGCTGGGCACCTGTGTCCTTCCTCTCTCTGTCTCGCCCTGACAGACAGGTGCCCTTACTCCCAGGCGAGGCACCAACACTCCAAGCTCCAATGACTTGCCCAACAAGGTCACACAGTTTCTCTCTTGGGTCTGATCCCAGAGGACATGCTCATGTCCCTGGTGGTGGGGGAGGAGGTGCCCAATGAGGTTGCAGAGTCCACCCACAGAGTCTGTGCATTTCAGCACCTGGGCAGCTCCTTATTCAAGTGGAAACATACACATAGCCCTTCGTGTCATCCGGAGAGATGCAGAGAGGAGGGGGCAGGCGCCGTGAGAATTCAGGGCCCCAGTCTCACCCTGCTCCAGAGGCGGAGAGACCCTGCAGGGAGATGCAAATCCCCTCCTCCCCTCCCTCCATCGTAGACTAGCCGGAGAAGGGCCTCTTGTGGGAGAGCAGGCAGGTTGGTGGAGCATCTTGTCAAAGGCAACAGACAAGGCAGGGATCTGGGAGCCCAGAGCAATTAGGAGCTGCCTTGCGCCTCGTCTCCTGCCAGCTGTCACAGCTGTCACTCAGGAAGTGGGCCCGGAGCAGGCGCGGGGCCCACAGTGCCCACCATCTCCCTCCCAGCCAGCAGCCTGGCCATGCCCCGGGGGTAGGTTCCCACTTCCCAGAAGGGGAGACGGAGGCCCAGAGGGGACCGGAGACAGAGATCTCTGTCATTTCCTGGGTGGGACATGCCTAAAACCCTCTTGCCTGCCCAGATTCAGTTTCCCCCACCAGGCCTTCTGCCCCTGGAGCAGTGGTTCTGCCCCTGGCTGTGCCTTCAAAGGTACTGGAGAGCTTGATTAAAATGCTCAGCCCACCCTCACCGGTTTGGCTCAGTGGATAGAGCATTAGCCTGCGGACCAAAGGGTCCCAGGTTCGATTCCGGTCAAGGGCATGTACCTTGGTTGCGGGCACATCCCCAGTGGGGGGTTTGCAGGAGGCAGCTGATCGATGTTTCTCTCACTCCATCAATGTTTCTACCTCTCTATTCCTCTCCCTTCCTCTCTGTAAAAAATCAATAAAATATATATTTTTAAAAATGCCCGGCCCAGGCCCCAGCCCAGCCCAGTCCAGTCCCGTGGGTCCTGGGTGAGTGCCTGTGCCTCGGTCTCCCTGCCAGGTGTTTGCACTCATTGACAAAACCTGCCCTGAGGGCTAGAAGCTTCTCTGCTCCTGCGGCCAGGCCATCCTCTGCCTTCTAGAATCTAGACCACTCTGGGCTCAGGGGAGCCTGGGCGCCTGCGAGGGAGGACCTGCAGGTCCAGCCTCAGCAGCAGGTGTGAGCGCTGTGCGTGCCAGAGACAGTGAGTGGCGCCATGCACCGTCATCTTCGTCATCTCACCAGATCCTCGCGGGCAGCAGCCCTGGCTGAGTGGTGGCAGCACCAACCCCATTTTCAGGGGAGGTAACTGAGACAGGACGGGTGCCACACTCAGGGCACAGAGCTGGTAACAGAGGACGGGATTCATCTCGGCCACACTGCACTCTGAGTCCAGTGCTCTTTCTCCACCGCCACGTTGCTTCTCAAAGAGCGGCAGGTTCTAGACCTGTCCCCTTCGTCCCACTTCCTTCTCCTGGACTCTGTCACCTGCTTGGTCCTGTCTGCCCCGGTCACCTGTGGGAGCTGGGCATCTAGAGGCCCAGAAGGGGGGATGCCCAGGGCAGGGCAAGAGCAGAGCAGACAGGGGCCGCTGGGATCGGGCCTCCACCCCGTTCCGGCTCGGTCTGCCTCTGCAAGTCTATAAATTCTATTATTCATCCAGTGATGGTATGAGTTTGCCCAGACGATGAATATTTTATTCACCTCCACACACTGTCCCCAGCGGGTTTCTTGGAACAATATTGTCCCCTAGCCAAGAAGCAGAGGCCAGCGCCTCTGCCCTCCCTGGACACCCCTCCCTCACCCCGCTGACCTCCTGCGACCCCCAGGAGCCCCCCTGCTCAGGCTGGGCTGAGGTCAGCAGTCCTGACACGACCTTGAGCTTGGTGCTTACCCTCCTCCACTTTGACTTCCTCCTCTGGACAATGGGTTCATTTATTGCCTTATCAGGCTCTGAGTGTCCCGCAATAAATTCTCCCTACTCTGCAGGGCCCTGCGGCTGCCAGGAGCTCTCCCTGGTGCTGAACGCGCGTGGTGAGAGGATGCTGGCCTCAGAGCAGCGGTCCCCTCCTGGTCAGGGAGGGTGGGGAGCAAACTGGCTTCGACAGGAGAGGGAGCCAGCCCCCCCCCCCCCGGCTCAGGATGGTCCCCAATTCTTTCTCCCCGCCTCCCTGCACATGGCGGATTCTCCCAGCGTCACAGGTGGGTTACCTCTCCCCGTGTCCCCAGCCAAGGACTAGTGGGTGAGGTCTCTGGAGACCCTGCTTAGGAGGTGCCCGCAAGTGTCCTGGGGACACCCCAGGGAGTGCAGTGTGATGGCAGCAGCACCTCCCCAGATGGGGGAGCGACAGACAGAACTCACACCCTGCAATCGCGCCAGCTGCTCCCCTGTGACATGCAGAGGAGAGGACGGAGCTGCAATGCCGAAGGGTGGGTGGACGGTCGCTCATTCGTTCATTTATTCTTTCATTCACTCATTAAGAAGATGTTCATCCAGCCCAGCCAAGCCCTGGGCCAGCTACAGGATCTGGAGGATGCAGACGAGACCCCGCCCCCCAGAGCTGAGGGTGGTCCCCTCACACTTCTGAGCTTCTGCCCACCTGGCTCCTCCTCCTGGAGTTCCCCTGACTCGTCATAAGAACCACCACTTCCACACACTGAGCACTTACACGTAGGACCTAAGTGCTCACGCCGGGGGTTAGAGGTGCTCCTATTTCACAGGTACAAGGTGAGGGTAGACCCCCAAGGTCATACAGCCAGCTCTGGGTTCTCCATGCGGAGCTCCTCCTGCTCGTGGCCCTGCCTCTCCCACCACAACGTCAGACCGCTGTCTCCATGTCCTTTCTGCCCCCTCCATTCTCTGCTGCCTTTCAGCAGGCAGTGAGCTGCGGCCTCAGCCAGGCCATACAGCCCTCTGGAGCTGGCTGTGTGAGCCCCAGGTGCCAGCAGCTCCCTCTCCTCCTCTGACCCAGCCTGGCTTACCCAGGGCTGCCCAGTGACCCCCGATGCGCAGTGACCCCGGATGTGCAGCGGGGGAGGGCCAGGAGGTTGACACTGGTTCCCAGAGGAGGCCGAGTTCCTCTGAGGCTGAAAGGGCAGGGAGAGATCAGCAGGGCTCGGAGCCTGGCCCCACCCGGCTCCCACCTGGGGCTTGAAGCCCCCAGCTCCGCCCCATGCAGCTGCGTAACTCCACGTGGGCCCTGCAGTGCCCCTGTCCATGAGCGGGGGCAAAGCCAAACTGCCTTCAGAGGTTCAGACGACTCAGCTGGTCACACGCACAGCCCAGGTGGAGCCCACAGATCCGCCTGAGAAGGGGAGCAGGCATAGCTCTGTGGGCCTTGGCTTTGAGCCAGAGGAGAGGACAGGGACTGGCCTGAGTCACCTGGGAGTTCAGAGACGGCCCTAGCAGTGGGGTACGCTACCGCCTTGGGGCAATAACCCCCAGTGAGTCCTGTCCCTTTGGCCTGGTGGAGCCTGACCCAGAGTAGCCTGGTCACAAGGTAGACAGCCGGACCCGTTGGCCGTAGACCAAGGCTGAGGCCTGGAGGAGACCTGTGTCAGGCCTGAGGGCCTGGCCAGGTGAGGTAGGCCCACCCACGTGGCTTTTGTCTGGTTCATCTCAGGCATTGTTTCTGCGCCATCCTTTCTCCACCGGCTCTTCCACAAAATACCGACTTCTGCGCATGGGCCACGAAGTTCCAATCGCACTGTACGTGCGCGCCCGCACGTGGTATTTTGTGGAAGAGCCACACGGAAGGGGCCAAAGAGCCGCATGTGGCTTGAGAGCCACGGTTTGCCGACCACAGAGTCCTGGGCAGCAAGGCTGGGAGCCACAGGAGCCACAGCAGGAGGTGCCCCTCCCTTCCTTCCTCCCTCCCTCCCTCCGGAGGGCCAGTACTAACACACCCTGCTGCAGCCTCTCAGAGTCCTCACCTCCCCCAGCTGGGTTTCCCACCAACCCCTGAGCAAGCTCCAGCCCACCCTCCCTTGGTGATTTAGGGCTGTCCCAGCCCAGGCCACTCAGCAAGAACCACAGGAGTGAGCTGCTGCGGCTCCCACTCTCCGTCAGTATGTGGCAGCCATAATTATTATTAATTCATATCTCCCGGGGGGATTGTCATGCTAATAGGAAATTCCCAGGAGATCCAGGGAGGCCCTGCCCTGCCAGGCACCTCTCATATGTCACTTCATTTCATCCTCACCACTGCCTGGGAGGTGGCCTCGCCACCCTCACTTCACAAGGGGGAAACGGAGGCCCCAGGAGGTTAAGGGAAATGGCCACGTTCCCACCGCAGAGGTGGGAGATGCAGGAGCCCCGGGTGTGCCTGGCTCTGCGTTCTAAGCTCTCACATCCCCAGTCATCTGTCCGCCAGAGGACCCGAGGGACCGCAAAGCCCGCAGCGACAATGGTGGGATGTCGGTGGGATGTCGGACAAGGGGCGGGGGATGAGAAGGGTTTCAGGTGTGGGCTTTCCCGGGGCCTCTTAAAGCCACAGGCACTGGTCCTAATGGGCATCCGAGGAGCCCACAGAGGCTGGGGAGATATAAATAGTTGGGGTCCCTCCTGACTCCCAGCCCAGCCTGGCTCAGCCAGGACTACCACCTCTCTCTCCCTGAGCCCCCTCTCCCCAGGCCCCAAGACAGGACTGTGATTAATCAGCGACAAAAGCAGAAACAGGCAGAAAAATGCAATCAGCTCGGGAAGGGCAGGGTCAGGCAGGGCTGTGACAATCTGCTTTCCCACTGGGGCCATTGGCCGACTGGACCAAAGAGGGCAGGGAGGGGGTTTCCAGGGGGCCTCCAGGGGCAGGACCCACAGCTGGGGCCACAGCAAGGCCAGAGGGTCATCTCCTCCCCCATAAACATATACTCACCTCCTTGCACACAGGCCCATGCCACGCTCAGACCCAGGCCTGCCCCCTGCCCCCTGCCCCCTCCCTCACTTAGACTTCTGCCAACCAGTCCCTGCCCTCCCTTCCCCTGCCAGCTCACAACCCTAGCACACACAGGTGTCCAAACACTCCTGACCCACGCCCATGGGACTTGCAAACACTTGTACGCACCCTCGTGGATAACAGACAGAGGCACGCACGTGCTATGCCCACGAACATCCACCGCCTCACCCCGATGTGCACACGTGCTCGGGGGCCTGACAGGCCCTCACACCAGTCCCTGCAGGACACGTGGCCACCCCTCTGCCCCTCAGTGCCCCCTGGGCCATGACACAGACCCTGGCTCCTCCTCTGAAGGCCCAGGGGTGGGAGCCTGGGAAGGAGCCAGGACAAGGCTCTATGGGGAGGGGAAGGGGAGGTCAGCCAGGAGGTCTCAGCCGCAGGGCCGGGGAGCCTTCCCCGACCCGGACCAGCTCCTGCCTGCTGCCCCTGCTTCGTGACCTTGCTCAACGCCCTTGTCTCTCAGCCTCAGTTTCCCTACCTTGGAGCCTGAACTGGCACCCACACTGTGATTCTCCCCGAGGTCCCAGGGCCTGGGGCCGACCTCAGCTCACGGCCAGGCCCGGGTCTTACCCTTACCCGGGTTCCCTGCTCTCAGTTCGAAGGGTTTGGGGGCGGGCCAAGGGGCAGGAAGAAAGGGGCCCTACCCCACCTTGATCCCGGTGACTGCGGCGGGGGACGAGTGATCCTCCGCAGGGAGGGAGGGGAGCCCGGGTGAGGGGGACAGGAAGCCCCAGCGGGCTTGGGGTGGCCGGCCAGGCCCCGCGGAGGGCAGGGGCGGGGGGGGGGGGGGAGCGCGGAGGGGGCGGGCGGCGGGCGGCGGGTGGGGGAGGCGGGAGCGCAGCCAGCTCGGCACAGAGCGAGCGAGCGAGCGAGCCGGGAGGCGGTGCGAGCCTGAGCCGCGGGCTGGGGGACCGAGCGCGCCAGCGGGCCAGCGGGAGGCGAGCGGCGCGGAGCGCGCGGGGCCCCGAGGAGCGGGCGCGGCGGGTGCGGCGCACGGCGGCCCGAGCGGGGAGGCCCGAGCGGCGCCGCCCCCGCCACCCTGCGGGGCCCGGGCCGGCAGCCCGACGCGGGAGGGGGCAGCATGGACCGGCGGCCTGGGGCGCGGGGGCTCTAGGCCCCCGGACGGACGGACGGGTGCCACTCGCCTGGTCGCCGTTGCCTCCGCCAGGCCGCCCTCCACGGCTGCGCGTCCCGCCCGCTCCCGCCGCCCCCAGGGCCGCCGCCGGCCCATGAGCCCCGACCTCAAAGTTTGCGGCGGGCGGGCTGGCGCGGAGCCTCCAAGATGCCGTTCCACCCGGTGACGGCGGCGTTGATGTACCGGGGCATCTACACCGTGCCCAACCTGCTGTCGGAGCAGCGCCCCGTGGACATCCCCGAGGACGAGCTGGAGGGTGAGTGCGGCCGGGACCCCCGCCCGCGGGCCTCCTACCTGTGCGCCCAGGTGGAGCGCGAGCCGGGGGCGCGGGGGCGCGGGGGGCGCGGGGCCGCCGGCCGGTGCCTGCTGCCCGGGGGGGCGCTCGGCGAGCAGCTGCGCATGGCGGCCGGGCCAGCGCGCACCCCGGGGCGCCGCGGGGAGGGTCGCCGAGGCGGAGGGGCGGCCCGGCCCCTGCCTGCGCGGTCCCCGGCGCTGCGGAAACTTGCCGGGTCCCGCCGCAGGGTCACGGGCCCGCGCAGTCCGCGGCGACAGTGCGGCAACGCGACAGGTTGGGGCCGGGGTCCGAGCTGCGCCCCGGCGCCGGCTCAGCCCGAGCGCCCGCGTCCGGGTCCCCTCCGCGGCGCCAGCCCGCGGCTCCGCGCTCGCATTGACATTCCACTCGTGTCGCTTTTACGATCCAATCTGCTCGGGCAGCTGGCGAAGGGGAGAGGGCGACCGCCCTGCGGCGGGGCTGCCCCCGGCCCCCCGCCCCCCTGCGGCCTGAGCCTCTTCCGCTCGGCCCGGCGGGGACCCTCGCCCGGGGCTCCGGGAAGGCGGCCCGGGAGGTGGTGGCGACAACAAGTGGCCAGATCCAGCGGCTTGGTCGTGGTAACCCAGCCTGGAAAGGGAAAGGCAGGGAGGCAGGGACCCAAGCCTGCCCTCCTACCCACCACCCATCTGGGCGTGAATGGGGACACAGATGGGGACCTTAGGCAGGGGTCTAGGTGAGATGGCGGGGTCCCTGGATGGAGAATTCTGGGGAGCAGTGAGACCCCTGGCGCCTGGGAGCTCCTTCCCTACTGGGCTGTGGCAGGTGCTCAGGCTTCTATTCCCCGCAGACCTCCTGGGGCCCCGTGTGGCCTGGAGTGGGGGGCTCTGGGCGAGGGGAGTCTTGACCCCCTGGGATCTTCTTGTCTGTTGTTGGGGGAGGGGCTGAGAGCACCAAGAGGCTGGGTCTCTTGGGTCCAGGGGTCTCTGAGATCTGGGGTTCAGCAGGGCCTGGAGGAAGGTTGCAGCCGAGACAGCGCAGTTAGAGATGATGGGGGGAGCACAGGAGAAGGCATGGAGAGAGGTCCCCCTTATCCCCAAGATCTGGAGGGGGCAGGTCTTGGTGTGGGGGTCAGACTGGCTTAAGGGGATGATCAAGTGGGAGCAGGCAGCCCCCCTCCCACAACTGCACCACAGGCTCTGAGCCACCTGCTTCTCACCGAGTCCCCCCAAAAGCTCCCCGAGGCCAGGAGAGCCGTGGAAACGGGGTCTGGTGTCTGATGGGGGCAGGACAGATGGATGGGTGCTGCTGCTGGGTCTCTGGCCTTGAACCCCAAACCCAAATCCCTGCCCCTGTCTGGGCTGGAGCCCAGGAACCGGAGCCTCATCAGGGGCCTGGAACAAGGAGGGGGGTATGATGAGGGGTGAGAGGGCAGGGGATGGGGCATCCGCTGCCTCTTCCCTAATGCCTCCTCCTGCCAGTGCCCCCTTCTATAGGCTCGCACCCCTTCCTTCCTGCTGGCCACCGAGGCAGGGCTTAACCTCGTCCCCCATACCCCAGGCCAGCCAGCTCCCACCTCATTCTGTCCCCTTGTTCCCTCCACCCCACCATGCAGCCCTGCTTCAGGCCTCATGAGGTCCCGCTTCTCACCTCCTCCCAGCCCTGAAATGAAGACCCTAAGGAAGGGGAGAAGCTGAGAGGAGCCTAGGGTGCAGGGGTGAGCGGGGCGCAGGGCTGGCAGCGTGGGGGGCAAGGAGGCCGGGCCGCAGCCTCCCTTGGGCTGCCCAGCGGGCACACTGGCAGGAGCCCAGGAGCGTTAGTCACCAGCCACACCAAACGCCCTCCCTGCTTCTCTCCTGTCCTCTTCTCCTGGGCCCCGAGGAGCAGAGGGGCCTGGCACAGGGGGCATCTGAAGGGCAAGGTCCTCTCTGGTGTGGGCAGGTGGGGGTCTTGGAGCAGGCAGATGCCAGGGTGGCCCCAGCCCATCTCCCTCCCGGCCCACAGCAGCGACAGCTGAGGGCAAGGAGTCCTCCATGCCTGACCCCTTTCTTGGCTGCAGGCACCCCGAGAGTCCGCCTTCCAGGAGACCAAGTCTCTGCAGGCCCCAGTGATCCTTGAATGCCAGGGCTGTGTGGCCAGGGCGACCATTCCTAGCACAGATTCCCCCCTCCGCCCCCTCCACCTCCCCAGTGCCCCATCAGTGCGTCTGCTCCCCGGGGCAGTCTGGGTAACACCCCGGCCCTTTCCTGGGAGGATGCCCACAGTGGGGGAGCCACATGTGCCGAGAAGAGGAGCCTGGCAGCTTGGGACGCAGTGCTGCAGACAGTACGTGCCTGGCGCAGAGATCCAGGGGGCGGTTAGTCCGAGGAGGAGGAGGAGGAGGAGGAGGGCCAGGGAGGGAGGTGGAGAGCCCGGGGTTAAGATGAGAGCTTCCAGCCAGGCAGCGCTGGGTTTGAGTCTCTGCACCCCTGTCTCATGGAGTGACCTCGGCAATCACTTGCCACTCTTGCCTCGGTTTCTCCATCTGTAAAAGGGGTTTGGCATTGCCCCTCCCCAGGGCTGCTGGTGACAGAGGAGGTGATGGAAGTGCCCAGTGCGGGCCCTGACGAGCCGTGGGGGCCGGACAGACGCAGCAGTAGGAAAGGCCAAGGAGGGGGCCTGCAGGGGTAAGAGGCTGGAGTGTAGAGGGATCGGTGAAGGCTCAAGAGGCAGGGATGCAGGGTGTGCAGCGGGGGGAGGGCTGGGTGGAAGGGGCCATGGGATGGATGGCAGTTGGCACATAGACATGGCCCGGCAGAGCCAGCCTGGGACCTCCTGCCCCCTCAGCCCCCCTTCCCCCGTGAGAGACGCTCCCAGATTCTCCCTGTACCTCCTCCCCGACAGACACACACAGCCGAGGCCCCCGGGCCTGCAGGAGCACCGAGCCTGCCCCAGTGGCATCCACAGCCCTGAGCACCTGAGGGTGGGAATGGGGCCGCTCAAGCTGCAGTCTTGTCCTCTGGCTGGTGGAGAAGGAAGGAGACAGACAGGCAGCCGCCAGGGCAGGGCTCTGAGCCGGGTCCTTGGCCTGCTCAGCGGGACCGTGGGGCCTTCATTGAGAGTGGCCACATGGGGACATGGGGAGAACGGGGGCAGGGGAGTGCCATCCTGCTCTTTCCTGCAAGCCCAGTGGCTGCCTCTGCGCAGGCCAGAAGCTCAGGGAGGCCAAGGTGATGGGGCACAGGGCCAATGTCTCGGAAAGCCGCCGAGGACGACACTGCCCCGCCCCCGCAGCGGCTTCCAGCACCCCGCCTCGCTGGACCCCAACTCCCTGACGGAGCGCTGGCATCCCCTGGAGCCTGTGAGGGACCCGGGCCCTGACAGCTGCACGGGCCATGGGAGGGGGTTGGGGCTGTCAAGCTGGAGGCATTAGGTGGGGGACAGTGTGGGCCTGGAAACCCCGAGGCCCTGCCAGCCCTTTCCCGGGCCAGGCGTCCTCATGCCAAGATGGAGCACAGCAGGCTCCCTCCGGCCTCATGGGCAGGAACAGAGCGCAGGGTCAGAGCGAGGCTTTCGGGGAATCACCGGCTGGGCTGTGCCAACGACGGCGGCAGCAGCGACGGGGACGTGATGACACCCACCCCTTTCAGAGAGCCCCCAGCAGGCCCAGGCCCCAGCGATGGGGCAGGAGCCACGTTCCCACTGCACAGGTGCCGCACTGGAGGCTCAGAGAGGGAACTGCCTTGCATTCCAGCTGGTCGTTCAGCTGCCGAGCTGCAGAGCCGGACCTCAAGGCCAGGGCCCCAGGGCCCGGCACCAGCCAACAGGAAGGCCACGTTGGTGTCCAGAGCTCACCCAGTCCTCCCTCTCCTCCCAGCTCTGCTGTCTGTGACGTTCTCGTTTGCAGCATCCTGTGCTGAGCCAAGCCCAGCCGGCCCTGTCAAGCACTTACACCCTCCATTTTCCTATTTAGTCACCCCGCCGCCCCGCTGGACAGGTGAGCAAACACCCAGCCAGGAGGCAGGAGAGCTGGGATTTGAACCTGTGTCTGCGTGACTTAGAGCTGACTCTCTGGCTGAGAAGGTGGTCCCTGAACTTGGCCTCAGCAGTCAACTGGGGCCGGGGCAGGGCTCTGGGCATGGACAAAGGTACAGAGGCAACCCTCAGGTGTGAGCTGGGGGTGCCAGGGAGGGATGGCGAAGGGACACATGGACGTGGAAGTGGCGGACTTTGGATGTATCTGGTGATCTTAGGAGGCCAGTCCTGCCCGAGAAATGGCTGTGGGGCCCCTTTGGCTACCTCCAGGTCTGTTGCCTGCCCCATATCCCATGATTCCCCTGACCTCCCCTGTCTCCCATGCAGCCTGGGGGTTCCAGAAGGGGGTTACATGGCCAGTACCCTCATCTTCCAGCAGAGACTCCCAGGCGACTGAAGTCCCTCCGCAGTCTCCGTACCGCCAGGCCTCTGCTCACATACCCCTGGGGATGGGGAGCTCACCACCCCTCAGTGGCTCAGGAAACCTCCAGGTGGGAGTTGGCTGCAGTTCCCAGAGTCCAGGGATCTCCCATCCCAGCTGCTCTCCTGCAGATGGTCAGGCCCTGCTGGGCTGGGGAAGGGGAAGGTTGAGTCAGGGCACCCGGGGGCAGCGCAGGTGCGGCTCGCTGCTTCTGTCTTGGCCTGCAGGTCAGCTAGTCGCACCTTCAGGCCTTGGGTGCAGACACCAGGTGGGAAGAACCTGATGAAGTTTGGGGCCTCGGTCCAAGCCGCCTTGCTGTGTAGCCTGGGACACACGGCTACCCTCTCTGGGCTATCGTGGGATCAGCAGGATCAGGAAGGACCCCCAGATGTAGGATCCCACAGTCAAGTTTTTAGGGTTCACAGACCCCTCAGGCCAGGCCCAGGCCAGCTAACTCTGCCCTCACCAGAAATAACCCTGAGGACCTCACGCCGACCCTAGACTGTCCACCTAGTCTCTCTGGGCCTCGTTTTCCAGGACTGCAGCATAAAGACATCAGTCTGCACTCCACATATGTATGTATGGACACACCACACACATGTGCACACCTGAGCGTGCTCTCTCTGACGTCTCGCCCAGGAAAACAGCTTGAGCAAAGGCCAGGAGGCTGGCAGGTGGACTGAGTAGGGCGACCGGGGGGTTGGAGCAGAGGCTGTGAGTGAATTGCGATCCGCTCTCTCCCAGAGGAAAACGCTTCTTAGGGCCCCTCCTGGGCTGAGGACCAGGGAAGGGACAGCAGGGAAACAGGTGGCGTTGGGGAAGGTTAGGACCCTCCACAGTTCCTGGAGGCCCTCGGGAAAACCCTTGTCCCCACATCCTTTGCGCCCATTTCACTGTGGGGAAGCCTGAGGCCCACCCAAGGTCACTCATTGGGGTGCGCATTCCCAGGCTCCCAGCCCTCTGCATTGCCCCCCACCCTGAGTCACCCAGGCCCTCAGGCTGGTCTCCCTCTCTGTATAATGGAGTGAGGGGAGCGACCCCCACATCTGAGCTGGCCTGCGCCTGCTGGGGCCCTTCCATCTGGCCTCCCTTTCCCCCAAACCTTGGGCTCCCCAGGCAGGCTGTGCTGAGCTGTTAGCCCCGCAAGGCTGCCTCACGTGGCTGCCATTAGCGTGTTAACTAACAGGCTGAGCTGAATGGAGCCGCTGAGCCAGGGGAGGACGTGCGGAATGGGGACAGGGAGCGTGGCGATGGAGAGTGTGGGGTGCTGGCTTCCTCCTCGCACAGTGGGACCCACGGTTCCTGCCACAGGGGGTCGCTGTGAGGACGCCTGGAGGGGCTGTGGGGGCCTGGCGCACTGACACTGAGACCCTGGGGACGGCCTCACGGCTGCCTGCCGGGGCCTCGCTCTGCCCTGAGCTCCAGCAGCAGCGCTCTGCGGACGCCTGGGCCACCTGCCAGTCGTCTTTGCCCAGACCTGCAGGCTTGGGTGGACGCACTGCTGGGCTCAGGCTGCAGGCGTGGGGGTCCTCGCGGTCTGGGAAGCGGGGTTTCGGGAACAGGAGTGAAGTCCCCACCTGCTCTGCTCCCCCCACAGAGATCCGAGAGGCCTTCAAAGTCTTTGACCGCGACGGCAATGGCTTCATCTCCAAGCAGGAGCTGGGCACGGCCATGCGCTCGCTGGGCTACATGCCCAACGAGGTGGAGCTGGAGGTCATCATCCAGAGGCTGGACATGGACGGTGAGCGCTGCCCGCCCCGACCCCGGCTGTTTCCTCACCCTTCACCGGGGGCTGGGGCTGGGGCACGAACCACGGGGGACTCGCTCCCCCCACCAGCAGCCACCCCCAAGCCCCTGGCCGCTTACAGCCAGAGCGTGAGCGCCGCAGCCACACCTAGGGGTCTGACACTCCACCCGTCTTGGTCTGTATCCTGAAAAAAATTTTTAAGTACAGAAAAGCAGAAAGAAGTCTGTTCTAAACAGCCCAGATCTCGCCATTCAAAGTAAGAAATAATGTGGTTGTGTTTGCCACCTGGCATTTTATTATGGAAAAACTCCCAAGGAGCAGTAATGCCCAGCCCTCCTTGGTCCCCCTGAGCCCCCGCTTCGCTCCACCCAGAGAGCAGGTGGCGGCCTGGGCAGGTTGTCCCCGTCCTGAGCTCCGTTTCCTGCCTGTGGTGGGAACGGCAGGCCCCGCACCCGCCCGGGACAGCAGCAGGGCCTGGGAAGCCATGTGGGCTCTGAATGGAGAGTCCCCACGTGCTCGGGGCCCGCCGGCCGCACTCCACCTCCACCTCCCCCTCCACCTCCACCTCCACGGAGCCGCATCACGCTGGGCCTCACCGTCAGCCCAGAGCCTGGCACGTCAGGTGCCCCTGAAACTGGCAAGGCTTGGAGGAGGGACCTGCCTGAGGCTGGACAGGTGCAGGCTGACCCAGCTGATTAGGCCTGTGCCCACTCCAGGTGACGGCCAAGTGGACTTTGAGGAGTTTGTGACCCTCCTAGGACCCAAGCTCTCCACCATGGGGATCCCGGAGAGGTTCCATGGCACTGACTTCGACACCGTCTTCTGGAAGGTATGCCGTGACTGGGGGGACCTGGGGCTGCGCACACTGTGAGGGGCCAGTGAATGGTGGGGCCACTCGGTAAAGGGGGTGTCCTGTCTCCCAGAGGGCCCTGGGCTCCCTGGGGGAGGCCGGTAGAATGGAGTGAGTGGCTCCCAGCCTTCTGGAATCGGGAGGCCCCTTCTGGCTGTGTGGCTGCAGGCGCTGGGTGGGGACTGGTGGCCGCGGTGGCCTGAGCGCTGCGTCTCCTCCCCCAAGTGCGACATGCAGAAGCTGACTGTGGACGAGCTGAAGCGGCTGCTCTACGACACCTTCTGTGAGCACCTGTCCATGAAGGACATCGAGAACATCATCATGACGGAGGAGGAGAGCCACCTGGGCACGGCCGAGTGCCCCGTGGACGTGGAGAGTGAGTGACTGACACCGGGGACCACCCCCCACCCCACCCCTGGCGGGGGCCAACTGCGTGAGCAGGGGAGGAACCGGGGTTTGCAGGGGGGCTGGGGCTCCTGGCCTGCCCCAGCCTCGTGCCCCTGTGCATAGGGGACCAGCCCACGTGGAGCAATGCCGGCGGCTCCTGATGGCATCGCTCCGCTGTCCCCTTTTGTCTTCTCTCTGGTGCTCCTGGCGGGCGGCCACAGCCTGCTCCAACCAGCAGATACGCCAGACGTGCGTGCGCAAGAGTCTGATCTGCGCCTTCGCCATCGCCTTCATCATCAGCGTCATGCTCATCGCGGCCAACCAGGTGCTGCGCAGCGGCATGAAGTAGGCGCCACCTGGACGCCTCCGCTGGCCCCTCCACACCCACCACCGCCTGCAGTCCTTTCCCGCAGCCGCTCCCCGGGCCTCCACCGCCCCGTATACTTCAGGGCCTGGATGTCCGGCAACCCCGCCCGCCCTTGCATGGGGCTGTGGCCCGCTGTGGAGGGCCTGGGGGCGGCTCTGAGGACGGCCTCCAGCCCCGCCAGCACCCTGCCCCTGCCTCGCCCACCCTGGCCTGTATGTAGCACTAACTCTCCCCTGTCCAGGGGCTCCTGGGAAGTGAAGGAGGAATTGGTACAGGGGCCCAGGAGCTGCTGCGGCCCCTCAGGCAGGAAGGGGCCCCGGTGCCCAGGGCCAACAGCTAGCCTGACCCTGGTCCCTGAGGTTTGGGTCATAGGCAGGGGGTGGACAGCCTCTTCCTGGGGAGGGGGCATTGGCTAAGGCCCCTGGCCTTCTGCTGGGCCCCATTCTCTGACCCTCCTTATACTCAAACCCAGCCTGTCACACACCCACGGGGCCAGAGAACCAGCCCATTTCACAGGTGAGAGCTCAGAGGGTCCCCAGATTGGGCCTCAGTTCCCACATCAACAGGATTTCCAGGGAGGGCAGAAGCTCCTGGGGGAGCGGGCAACTGAGGTGGCCCTGCAGCCCCCCCACTCTGGGTTCCCCCCGAGAGGCCCCATGCCTGAGGCTGCATTGCCCCTCCCAACCCACACAGAACGTGGAGCTGGAGTATAGTGAGGAGGAAGCAGAGGGGCCTAGCGCTCCCAACGGCCTGAGCAGCCGCATTTCCCACCGGCCGGGGCTCCTCCAGGGCAGCCGCCTTGCGGGGCTCAGGCCTGTGCCGGGAAGCTCACCCAGTCTGCTCTTTCAAGCCCAGGGCCTGTGTTCCTGGGTCCCCCATTCTCTACACCAACCAGGCTGGAGACCCAGCTCATCCCTGCCCCAGCTGAGCCATGTCACGCTCGGGCACCAGCTCAGCACGGACAGATGTGGGGGCCGGGAATGGCAGACCGAGCCCTTGAGCTCTCTCCCCAGATCTGGAGCCGCTTCTCAAACGGGTGATGGTTGCAGCCACACTGGCCCCCCTCTTCCGGCCCCCCAGGGAGCAGGGCAGCCAGCGCGGTCGCCTTGGAGAAGACCTCCTATCACTCCAGTCTGCCCATCCTCTGACCAGAGGCCAGAGCAGGGAGCCGAGGGCACCGGGCAAGGGGGAAGCGTAGCCATATCGCCGTAGTGACACTTTCTTTATAAACATCCAGCAGGAAGTTTCCTCACCCCAAGACGTCCCATGAGGGAGGGAGGGTGGCGCTGACTGGCCAGGGCCAGGGCTGCACCTGGTGGGGGTGCTCCTGCGTCTCAGCCGGGCCAGGCCAGGCCAAGCTAACGGCTTCAGAGGCTCCGAGGGGCACAGCAGGAGGGGACCCCAGCGTTCCCAGCAGGAGCCCTTGTTTTTACTGTGACTGCAGCGGGAGCTGACCCGGAGGGGCCAGGGTGGGTGAGGGACTAGCCCCACTGGACGCGGGGCTGCAGGGGCCACCCCCCCGGTGGGGGTGCCCGCAGAGATGGCGGCAGCTCCTGGACAGGTGGCCAGCCGACTGGGTACTGGAAGACGATGGCTCTGCTGGGCTCAGCCCTAGAGAGAAGGAGAAGGCAGAGGATCAGAGGGGCACGGCCAGGCAGGCCCAGGCTGGGGCACTGCCCCGCTCACCTCCTGCCGCCTGGCTGTGAGGGAGGGTAGACCTTTCTGGAAAGCAGAGCCTCAGACACATGCAGGCCCCTTGAGCCAGGAACCTCACCTCCAGGAATGTGCCCAGCGCAGAGCGGGATATGGGCGGGGACTGATTATCTATATATGCACGTCCACAGCAGCGAATGCCACGCAGCCTGTGTAATGAAGGCGGACCTATATGCACTGATGAGGAAGGGATCCTGATGTAGGTGTGAGTAGTAGACAAAGCAGCTTATAAAATAATGTATATAGCATGATACTATTTTTGTTTAAAGATATACAACATATATAAATGCATAAAAAACCCGGAAAACAACCAAATGGTCGCAGTGGTTCTATCGGAGTGGTTCGATTATGGGTGTTTTGTGTTTTTTGACTTTTTCATACTTTTTAAGAAAAGTTTTACAGGCACGCAAGCCTTTGAAATCCCCCCCGCCAAAAATATTGTATAACTTAAAAAAAAAAAAAAAGTCGTTTCTTAAGCTATTCCCTCTTCTACCCCTGCCTGTGTGAAGTGCCGCCCTGGTCCCCAGTTGGGGCCCCCTGTCCTGAGGACGGAGGTGCAGAGGCAGCTCCCCCACCAACTGCCCCACGTTCCAGTCCCTCTGGGTGTGACCCCCACTCAGGCTGCCGCTCCAGGGAGCACTGAGGCTCAGGGAGCACTGGCCGGCCGCCTGTGAGCGGTCTGGAGAGGACTCAGGCCTCGGGTGGAGCTGGGGGACTTGGGGCAGGAAGCCCAGCAGTTTGCCTCATGTACCCACCCCAGCCCCTCTGGGGGCCTGACCAGCTGAACAGAGCCCATCTGAGGACTGTGGGTGGCCCAGGTGCGGCTCTGGGGCCTCTGGCTGCGAGAGGACAGAGGACGGGGAAATCCCTGCTCGCGGCTTGCTGGAAGCGCAGAAAGCAGCTCCCAGCATGACTTACGGCTCTGGGGAGATTCATAAACTCCCCCAGCGGCAGAGAAGGGTGGGGTCGGGGAGGCTCCACGGTTGCTGGCAGGGAGAGCCCCAGCTGCCAGCCAAGCCAGGGCTCCCGGCAGGGTTGGGGTGACCCCCATTCTCCACAGAGAGGATGTGATCGCGGGAGCCCCTCCCCATGAGCCTCAGCCCCTTCTTCTAGGAGGGACAGATGACTGGGCAGCTGGGACTCAGCCCCTGCACGCCCCGAGGCCTCCCACCAGGAGCCCCTGAAGTGTGCCCCCAGCCCCGCCCAGGGCAGACGGGACCCTGAGCTGCACAGTGGCCTGTCTGTCCCGTGCACAAGGACAGGAGCAGCCCTCATGTCGCCCAGCCCCGGTCTCAATCAGAAGGAAAGCGTTCAGGAGGTACGTGGGCTGCAGCAGCAGCGCCAGCCCGGAGCGGGGTGCAAAGGGGGAGATTAGAAGGGATAAAGGCACAATCTGAAGAGCCAACAACAGAGGGCAGGGACCAGCACCGGCCTCGCTGGGGGATTAGTCCGCTTGGCTGAGGCCAGCCCCTCCCTCCCCACCGCTGCTCTGGGCAGGTCCCTCAGGGTCAGGAACCAGGCACAACGCCCCAGGCTGCCCGTCCACCCCTCACCCCCAGCCTCCATTCCCCCTTTTATAAGACAGGCTCCCCTGGGGGCTCTGCTCAGCGGGAAAGGGCCCTTGAGTCTGGGTGGCCCCAGGGGAGGAAACAGACACCTAGAGAGGAAGAGGGGTCACCAGACCAGTGCCCACAAGTGGCCCACAGCACAACACAGGAAACTCCTCCAGGCCGGGAACCCTGCTCCCCAAATGCTCCCATTTGTCCACATGTCATCCAGCGCCAGGCCCACATGACAACACTGCAAGCTCAGGGCCTGAGGGGAGGCCTGGGGCTGGAGGAGGGGCGGTCTCAGCTGAGCCTGAGGATGCGTCCGTCCATCCATCTGTCCGACTCTGCAGGGTGGCGGGGTGGGAACAGCTACAGGCCGAGGAAAGCAGCAGGCGCAGGTGCCCCTACGTCAGAAACACCCACCACAGCGAAGGTGCTGCCCAGCGTCCAGTGGGACTGACATGGAGGCCAGATGGCAGAGGTGAGAAGGCAGCCCCCAGGGGCCGGAAAGCTCCACCTGAGGTGGAGGGAGCCCAGGAGGGTTTAAGCAAGACCCGGCCAGTGTGTGGTTTAGAAGCTTCTGGGCTGTTGTGTGGACAAGCTGGAGGAGCAGAGGGGAGGCAGGAGGCCAGGAGGGGCCGGAGACGAGGAGCACTGGTGTTTGAAGGTCACAGAGAGCCTGCTCCCAGGGCTGCCTCGAGGGGAGGAGACGTGGGGAACAGAGCAAGGCCGCCGACAAGGGAGGGGGCCAAGGGAGGGGGCCGGCTCCAGCCCACCTCCCGCCTCCCGCCTCCCTGGGGGGCAGAGCCCAACGCTCTGGGCCCAGGATTCAGGTGTCATTTTTCACAAGAGCAGCCTGCAGGCGAGGGCAGCAAGGGCACAGACAAGAACAAATGTTCCTCTCCCTCCTAACGGCCCTTGTTTCTCAAGGCTGGACAGACCTGTGCCGCCCAGAGAGTAATCCATTTTGGCTCCGAGCCCGCAGGAGGCAGGTGGACGGCAGGTGGACACAGAATAAGTGGTTGCCGGGAAAGCAGGTCCCCAGGAAGGGGCTGGGGGAGAGGTTCACATCCTCTAGAGTCCAGGGATCCCCAGTTGCAGGTTCTATTCCAGAAACAGCAGGGAGGTGAGCAGCAGGGAGGGAGCACGTCTCTGAGAGCATGGCTCTGAGAGCACCGCGCTGGGCACCCAGGCAGCTAGCTAACCCCCAAGGAGAAGTGTGGGCGGAGCGGGAGAGCAGGGAAGCCCCCAGAGCTCTCTGGGGGGACCCCCAACCGGCTGAAGAAGCCTGAGGTGCAGAACATAAATCCCTGGATCAGGAAGAAGAGATGGCCCCAATATTTGCCTCATTTCTGTGCTGTATCTTTTCAAGGTGGGAGGGACAAAAACTTGGCGCAGATGTATAACAAAGGTGAAAAACAATGAAAGTCAATTGTAAAATAGCCTAACGACTCTCTAGATGGGAACATGGAGAAGGCAAGAAGCCGGACCTACCCCCTCTGGCCGTGCCCGAGGGAAGGCCTCATCCCCTAGACTGCCCAGCCAGGAGCCCTAGGCCCATGAAGCCACTCCAGAGATAACTGGGTCTGAGGCATGGAGGTCCTGGGCGGGGGCCCTCGGGGAGCTCTGCCGGGGGAGCAGGAGTCCCTGGCCCGTCCGGTGCCGAGGCCTGGGCACTTCATGGAGATTGCTCAGCTTCAGGCCAGGGCGGGCTGGCTGGGTCTTGCCCCCAGAGGGTGCGGGAGGAGGGCACGCAGGGGGCCTGTACCTGCTGCTCGGGGCCGAGCTCAGCCGCTTGGCTCTCTTCTCCAGCCAGTCCTCCAGATGGCCCTCGGGGAGGTCAGTGATGTCCAGAGGCCACTCCCTGGCCCGCCGCTCCTCTGTGGGAATGGGGAGACAGAGGCGAGTGAGGGGCAGGTTCACCCCCACCTGAACCCCAGCCTCCCACAACAGCTGGAGCCTTCCTGGGAGGGCACAGGCGGGCCTGTCCCCACCGCGCCGCCCCCTCCCAGGCCCAGCCAGGGAAGGCCTCATCCCCTAGACTGCCCAGTCAGGCGTCCTTGGCCCAGGCTAGGCCACTGTCCCATGAAGCCACACCACAGAGATAATGGGCTGAGGCATGGTGGTCCAGGGTGGGGAGCCCTCGGGGAGGGCTCACTCTGCTTCCCCATCGAATGGAGATAGAGCGTTGCCTGCCCCCCAAGCCTGTTGGAGCTGGACACAGGGTAACACCTGCAGGGAGCCTGGGCCTCAGGAGGAGTCCAGCCCCGGGTGTGGGTGGCCGTGGGGCAGCGCAGGGCAGAGCAGGTGGGTCTCGGCTCGGCAGGTGCCCGACTGCTCTTCTCATAAAATGCCTATAAACGCCTTTGCTCACTGAGCGAAGACCGAGCAACGGGTGGAGTTCAAACAAGCTGGGTGTGAGATGGGTCAGAGTCTTGGGGGCGGTTTGGGATGAGCCTGGGGCCGGAGGAAAACGCCACCCTGTGGACCAGCGCTTCCTCTGGGCCAGGCCTGGCCAGCACTGCACGTGCGTCAGCTCCCTCCATCTCGAAAGCGGCCACGTTTGACAGGCCAAGACACTGCCTCTGAGATTAAGCCGTGTGCCAAGGGCACCAGGGGTGTAGCAGTGCCAGTGGGGGCGCGCCTCTGCTCCCGGCCCCTCCCCTCTCCCATCCCTGTCTCCACTAGGTGTCTTCAGGTTTGGAGGCAGTTTCTGACACCCACCCCATCGCCCCAGCAGCCCTCAGCCAACCCCACACGGTGACCATAGAGACGGGGAGGTGAGGAGGGACAGGCAGCTCCCCCAGCCTCAGCTCTTGCACTCTCCCCCCAGCAGCCCCCCCCCACCCCATCCCTGGCCCCGACCAAAACGCACCCTCCACCTGGATACTCAGCTCCTGCAGGTCTCGCTCGGACATGTGGGAAAATCTGCAGTTGGGGCCGAAGTCACACTGGCCTGCAAGGGGGAGACAGAGTTACTCGCTGCTCTGGCAGGGAGGGCTCCGCTGGGGGTTGGGGGTCCCTGGAGGTTTAGGGGCAAGACTTTAAGGGCCTCAAGAGCAGCAACCCCACCCCTGAAGAAAAACTCGACTCTCTGGCCCCGCCCTCACAGCAGCCAGAGCAACCTGTCTGCTCCATGTTCCTGCTCTCGACCCTGCCCCACTGGGGGTCACACCCCACTGACAACTTCCACGTTTAGGATGCGCAGCCTCTGCAGGCCTGGCTCTTGTCACCACGCGGTGGCCCCGCCTCAGGACCTACATGTGGGTCCCTGAAAAGGTCACGCTTCCTCTCCACTCCAGGCCATGGCCCGCGCCGCGCCCTCCGCCTGGGGCCTGTCCGCTCACTTGGCTTGGTGAGCAGCTCCCAGAAAGGCCTGAGTGGCTGTAATTTGCGCCATGAAAGGAGGTACACCGTCCAGGGTGGCTTTCTGAACCTCAACCGAGAAGACCAACATGTGTCTCAAAATAACAGAAGACTGGAGGTGTCCTAAGCCAGCGCCATCTCCCAGTGAATACACCCTCCACGGGGAGGTCCCGGGGGAGGCCCCTGACCTGCAGGCCTGGGGCCCGTGCTGGGGACAGCGCCATCTCCTGACCTCGCTTCCCTGGGTCAACTGCAGCTCCTCTCCCCAGGGCTGCGCCTTTACACCATGTCAATCATCGTGGCTTTCATCTCTGCCTTGGCCGCTAGGAAGCTCAGGGCCAAGCCCTTAGAGTACAAGGCCCTCATGGCCAGCGTGGAGGAGACGAATGATCCTGGCTTTGTCCTATTTTTCTTCCCTTATTCTCATCCGCCTTGGCTCCTCACTGACCGAGGTCTTTATCTCTAAACCACATGCCTCTTTCCTGGCTGGATACTGAGCAGTCACATCAACACCCAGCGCCCTCGGCTCGACTTCCGCACCTTCTGGGCACTGCCAGCCCTGCTGCCCCTCCAGCCCTGCCTGCCGGGAGCGGGCTTGGCTCCCAGGCTAACTTCATCCGCCATCTAGCACCCCCATCGGCGTCTCCTGGGTTACCTGCCATCTCGCAGCGTTTGCTGGTTCCGGCCGAGCTGATAAAATCACATCCTAAGTCTGAAGAACTGAGGACAGGTCCCTGTAAGTCCTAAGGCACGACCCCGGGGAGGACCCAAACGGATCAGTCGGCTGAGGCTCCAAGGCCACCAAGGGGGTTCAGGACGGTGGCCAGGGTGGGGCAGAGGCTCTGCAGGGGTCTGAGCAGGCCAGGCTGGCAGGCTGGTCCCTGGGGAGGGACAGGGGCCGGGAGGGGCGGGGCAGAAGCTGCGCTGAGTGGGACACCTCACCTGTCAGCAGAAACTTCCTGCAGGGCCGCTTGTTCTGTTCATCCAGCAAGATGGCAGCTGCATCTGTGAGAGGAGAGAGGGGCTGGGCTCCGACCTGTGCTGCACGCAGGTCCTCCCTGAGGTCGGGAAGGGAAGCGCCCCCCCATCCATAAAGGGACAGCCACAGAGGGGGATGCTGGGCAGAGGGGTCTGAGCTTCGGGCGACCTCAACCCCTCCCCCCGCCGCCCAGACCCCGCCAAAGGCAAGCTTGGAGGCCAGAGGCTCCGAGCTCTGCACAGAATCACCCAGGGAGCGGTGGGTGGTTGTGTTCTTGTTTGTTTTTTAAAAGCTGGTACCACAAGGTCTTTCTGCCCTGTCTCTGCAACCTCTTAGAAATCTATAATTATTTCAAAATAGAAAGCTAAAAACAATTCCCGGTGCCCAGGAAGCTCACCAGGAAACGGGACCCAGGCACCGCTCCACGGGCAACACTCAGAACACTCTCCCCGTGCCCTCCGCGCGCCAGCTGCGGGCTCTCAGCGCCAGACCGTCCCTAGCCTTGACAGGGCTTGGCAACAATCTTTCTGGATACAAACCTCAACCCTGGTTTCTGCTGATTTTTCCACCTTTATTTTCATCGTATACTTAGGGGGTAAATGTTGTGTGCTTCTCGGTCGGCAAAGAATCAATCAGTCAAAATCCATGAGTAAGACACGTGAGCAAGGTGCCCTGACTCAGAGGCCCTGGGGTCACCCTGGAGGAGGGGGGGCCAGGCCTGGGCTGGGCACCTTCCCATTCATTCACTGCCTTTTCTAAAGGCCACTGAAGTACTGGCAAGACCAGCGGCTTCGGAGTCCAGATGTACATGACCACAGGCCAGGTGTTTAACCTCTCCGGCCTCCGTTTCCCCATCTATAAGGTGTGTGTGGGGGGGTCTCACCGGGTCAGGCTGCTGTGGAAGCAGATAATGGATGGACAGCACCTGGCAGAGGAGGCAGGTGGCCCCTCTACCTGATGGCACATGGACCTGCTGGGAAAGTGGGGTCGGGAGTGGCCTCAGCATCATGTTCCCCAGGTGACGCCAGCGTGCAGCCAATCCTGAGACCCTCTGTAGTGGATGCGCAACAAATGGGAGCAGTTCTGATTTCGTTTCCTCCTCACAAACCCACTGCATAGTACTAACACCCCCATTTTGCAGAAGGGAAAACTGAGGTTCAGGCAGGAGAAAAGGTTCCCATGGGCAGGAAGTGGCAGTGCAGGTTTGAACCCTGGCGTGTGAGTCTGAAGTCTCCACCTTTTCCCCTGTGGTGCTGGGTGAGTACCTGGCTCTGATGGGGGCTCCTCCCTTCCCCGGGCCAGTGAGGAGCTGGGGGAAGGGTGGGCTGCAGGGGCCAGGAGATGCTTATCAGAGGACTCACTCCAGGGTGCCCTGGGGGCGTGTGGGTTGGATCAGCAGGGTGGGGAGGGCTCCATCTTTCAGGACTGGGCTTGTCAGATCAGTCCAGCCAGCTGATGCCACACACCCTCCCAGCGGGTGGGCTGGTGGAGGGCAGAGGACATTGCCCAGGCCCCATGGGGGGGAGGGGAGAGGGAGGGTAGGACAGCTGAGGGTGTCAGGATGACAAGCCAACACAAAGGACTCTGGCTGGGTGGCTCAGGACTGAGAAGAGACTGCCCGGCTGCCCAGCACCTGACCGGTGGTTCTCAATTCCAGCCACACGACAGACTCATCGGGCAGCTATTCAAGTGCACGGATGCCCAAGCCCGTCCTTCTCAGGCTGTGCTTCCCTTCGTCGATGGGGAGAGCATGAGAGCTGTTCAAAGCTCCCTTACAACTCTGACTGCACCCAGAGCTG
Organism: Myotis yumanensis; assembly: GCF_028538775.1. Lineage (NCBI taxonomy): Eukaryota > Metazoa > Chordata > Mammalia > Chiroptera > Vespertilionidae > Myotis > Myotis yumanensis. The sequence goes on from NW_027223770.1 coordinate 24,816,149, forward strand.
AGAACGCCGGCCCGGGCCCTGCACACAGAGGCCCACGCTCCTCCGCCTGGTGTTCAAGGCTCCTCGTGATCTGACCCCATTGGTCCTTCTCGCTTCATCTCCCAACATTAACACCTGCCCCGACGCCCCGTGTCTGTTTGCTCGCTCATTTAGACCTTCATCCGACAAACATTGACTGAGCACGCCCTGTGTGCCAGGCTCCGTGCCAGGATGGGGATTTAGTGGAGAACAAGGCAGACCCGGTCCTTCCTTCTGGTCCAGCAGTCACACTAATCCACGCGGATATAAGCGGGGTAAACAGCATGAGGCCAAAGGACCTGCCCTGGTGGGGTGTTGGGGGGGAGGACACCCTGGAGGACTCTGTCTGCGCTGAGATGGGGACCAGGCCGAGGGAGGAAGGGCATGTCTGCAGAGGGTACGGTAACTGTAGTGGCCAGTGTGGCTAGAGCTCAGAGGCAGCGGTCAGCTGAGAGTCTGGGACTAGGAGCAAACACCAGGGTGATCTTGAGGCCCAGTTCCACGCCAGGTCACAGCCCCCAGGATTTGGGAGTCAGGGCGTCTCTGCCTGCCACCAGGGTCAAAGGCCTCCCAGGCACCCCCACTCCCAGACCCCCGCCCCAGTCATGCCTGGCCTGCTGAGCAGCCTGGCTACCTGCCCTCATCCGAGCCTGTGAGGCTTCTTGTCTGAAATGGGAAGTCAGCAGAGCTTTCAAAATGCCATGCCCAGGCCCTGCCCCAAACCTGCCTCTGGGGGTGGGTCAGGGGGCCAGCGTTGTTTAATTTCAAGGTCTCTAGGTGATCCTCGCTCCAGGGGCTGAGAGCCGCTGCTTTAGAGAATGACTAAGAAAAGCAAATGAAGACACCTGGCATGCAGCAGGCACTCAATAAATGCTCATCCCCTTCTTGTGAATTCTGAGTCACAGACCAGGGAACTCTGTCTCACCTTCTCCTTCCTTCTCAGCTGCTGGGACCCAACTCCTTCCTTCCAGGCTCTGGGCCCTGTCCCTGAATCCTGCTCCCCAGGTCCCACTGAGCACCGGACCTGCCTCGGTTCATTCCGGGAGCTCTTGGTCCCCTTCACCCCACTGCCCAGATCCCTCTCCATTTGACCTGGCTCCTGCTGAACCCCTCTGGCCCCTCCCTCACTGCTGCTCAGTGTGTATGTCCAACGACACCGTGCAGAGCAGCTCCTGCAGCGAGTGCCTGGGGTGCCAGGCCGGCGCGAGGTGCCGACAGCCTCAGCCCATTCACCCGTCACAGCTGCTCTGAGCAGCCCCTCCCGGAGGAAGCTCGGTTATTCAGCCACCCGTCCGGCCAGGCATTCAGCTGCCGTTCACTGCACTCGCTGCTTACACAGAAGCCAGTTATCAGTGTCAAATGCAGCTCTGGGCACACCGCTGCTGCCGAAAGCCCCTCCAAGACCGCTCTCTGCCCTGGGGACAACCCAGCCCCCTGACTGTGGCCTCCAGCCCTGCCCCCAGCTCTACCCTGACCAGTCTCCTCTCCGGCCGGGTCCCTCTCCTGCTCGGAGAGCGCCTGCTTCTGCACACCCTCTGCCCGGAGTGGTGTGGCTGGCCTTGCCCTGTCTCTCAGCTACTGGCTCCAACATCACCTCCTGGGGGAGGCCCTCCTCCCGACCACAGCAGCCCCAGAGCCTGGCCAGGCCTCTGAGAACAGCCCCAGTCAAGCTCGCGGGGGAAAGGCGCTCACGCTCCGTCTGACCTCCGGAGGCCGCTCGGCGCTGGGGCCACCGGCCCCCGGAGCTTCCTCGTCTGATGATAAGAAAGAGCAAAGAGCGCAGGGCAGGGCCCCAGCAGCCTGGCGGCCGAGCTAGCGGCACCCACCTCGGAACATGTCGTACCAGGCCTTCTTGGCCTTGAGGTGCTGCAGCCCGTTCAGGTGCTTCTTGCGGTTGTGGAGGTTGTCCTGGAAGGAGCGGTCGCAGTAGTCACAGAAGTAACGCTTCCCCATGGCCCCGCGCCCGGTGCTGCCCCTGCCTGGGGAGAACAGAGGGGGTCAGGGAGGGGACGCCACACCCCGAAGCCCACGCACACCACCCCGACGGAGCGCTCCCTGCAGGCCAGGCCCGGGCTATGGAGGGAGGCTTTCCGTGCACCCACCGCCTCATTTAAAACTCATGACAGCCCGTGAGGGGCTGCCCGGGCCTCATCCCAGGGGGGTCCTTTAATCATTCTGATGCCCAGCCTCCACTGGGGCCAGTTAAAGCAGAACCAGCGTGGGTGAGGCCTGGGCATCAGTACTTTTTAAATTTTCCATATGTCGTCAGGGAAACACCACCTTACACCCTCCGGCCAGCTGCCACCCTCCACACCTCTGATCTCCTCTCGACTGGTCTCTCCATGCCGACCACACAGGCCTCCGCTCTGCTCCTCACGCACGCCAGCCCCCTGCCCACCTCCTGGCGCCTGCATGCTGTTCCCTCTGCCTGGATGCCCTCCCCCGGTACCTGCCAAGCTTGCTCACTCGACTCCTTTAATCTTCGCTCGAACACTACCTTCTCAGGAAGCGACCGGGACCACTTTACTTAACATTGCAGAACCCGCCACCTCCGCTTAGCTTTCCCATTTCCTGCCTCATTTGTATCCCCTGTGAAGTAACACGTTCCTGGTTCCGTTCACTCTCTCTTCTCCCCGTAGGAAGGTAAATCCACGCAGGCAGGGATATTTTTGTTCTGTTTATTGCTGAAGCTCCAGCACCCGAAGTGGTGCGTGGTGCACAGCAGGCAACCAGAGAGTTGTTGAATAAACAAACCAATTCCCATTTTCCTTAAGGGACGACCGAGGTTCAGTAAGAGGACGTGCCCAAGGTCACACGGCTGGTGAGCAGAAGGCAAGCCCAGGTCCCCTAAGCTCCAGCCGCCGCATGTCCTCTCTTGCACACCAGCTCGATGCCCAGAGAAGCCAGAGGCCCAGGCAGAAGGGCCGACGGCTTCCCCAGGAGAGTGGCTCAACTCTCCCGTGGCAGGTCCCCAGGCAGCCGCAGAGGGTCTCCCAGTTTGGTGCCACAAGATCAGAGGAGGACCAAGTCCCCTGGGGCCCTCAGGTGGGACCTGCACAGGCTGAGTCCAGACCAGCCCCTCCCCGTTCAGGTCCTATATTCTGACCCCTCATTCCGCAGAGCAGGCTCCCGAGGCCCAGAGGACCAAGACCGAAGGCTTCCCCAAGGTCATGAGGCGGCAGCTCAGGCCGGCAGCACAAGCTCGACTCCCAGGATCTGGCAAATAGATACGAAGCTGGGGCCTGACCACAGGGCAGACAGATGGGGAAATGCATCTTGAAAAGAGGAGGCCGGAGAAAGACACGAAGACAAACAAGCCCCCTGGACAGGCCCGGCAGCCGAGCGGGCTGAGGGAGAAAGCGGGCCTGCGGCGGACGGGGACAGCAGCCATTAAGTCAAGGGCTCTAATGGGATTAGGAACAGACAGTCATTCCAAATGAAAACACATAAAACCTCTTTTCTCCAGTTACTGCTGAGAAACCACATCCCAGACACACGGACTTGATATATTAAATTTGGCAGCTCTAATACACCCGTCTTGCCAATAAACTTATAGGAGCTGGATTGAAATGGTAAGAGATGAACGCTTAACGGCCGGGAGCTAACCCAAGTCATTCACGAAGCCTGAAGCGCCCTGGAGCTGCGGCTCTGGAGAGTAACGGGGAAGGGGGAGGGGGGGTGAGCAGAGGGGGGGGGAGTGTTCCTCTGGGAGGCCGAGACGAAACGGTGGCTCTGCGGTGGACTCAGCTGGACCAAACCACACAGGGCACCGAGCAGCCAGCTGTGTGACCTTGGGCAGGTCACTGCCCCCTCTGGGCCTCTACTTTCACCGTAGGAATGGGGTGGTGGGTCTGACTGGCCTCTTGGGGGAGTGATACACAGAGGTTTGCTGCTCCCGATGAATTATTAACCACAAAAGAACAAGCAATACAAATGGCACTGGTGACGCCCAGCACTGAGCCAGTGCTCGGGCCATGTCACCCAGGACTTGGTTTACTGTGCACCTGCTGCACTGGCACCAGGTTAAAAGCTTTCTAAACGCATCATCTCAGGACACCGTGTGGTAGGACCTGTGATGCCTTTTCACAAGAGGGCACGGCGACTCCAAGAAGTGAATGACTCAGCCAAGGTGACACCGCCAGCGAGCGCGGAGCTGGGCTCAGAACCCAGGCCGAACGGCCCCAGAGCCGCTCCCAGTCACTTACAAGTGTCTCCTCCCAACAAGCCCCACTGATGACAGCTTTCCTCTGTGAGTCACTCGCTACACCCCTGCCAGGCCTCTTCTCTTCAAGTCTGAACCTGGGGACGGCGACGAGGATGGATAAGGAAGACAGAGAAGGGAGACCCTAAGACCCCAAAGGCCGGCCTCTCACTGCCACCACCAGCCTCCCCGAAGGACTGCTGCCTCCGGCAGAGCCCAGCTCTAGACTTGACCCGCACCTCGCCACCCAGGGCACCTGCCTTCCGTCCTCTGGGCTCAAGGAAAAGATGACCAACTAGTGGGGACTCTGGGGTAGAAGGACAACAGAGAAGGGGGTGAGCTGGGGCGAGGGAAGAGCTTCAGACTGGACTCCTGCGTGCGAGGCCCCTGGCTCTCATTCCTCATTGAACCCTCAGAGACCCTCCCCATCAAGGTGGCCCCTCACAGATGAGGACCCAGGTTCAGAAACACTCCCCATGTGCTCAAGGCCATTCTCATCCGCCTGGAGCCCCACGCCCTGCGAAGCCATGCGCCGAGGCCCCGCAGCCACACAGGCCAGAGCCAGCACCCACACGGGGGTCTGCCTGACCCCAGAACCCCTTCTTTCCCCTCCCACTGCTCCGCTGCGAGGCTGTCACGGGGCAGACATTTGTGCTTCATTGATATTCTTGGTCCCTTCCATTGTGTGCGCCTCGGGTACAGAGCGAGCTCTGGCACCAGGCTAAAATAAGCCAGCAGCTCGGCTGCGGCCAGGGGCCGGCACACACACTGTAATTACCCAGGACTTGGGCTCACCACATGCCGCCCTCAAGCTCACCTGTCATCCCTTCTAATTATGGCGCTGCCAGACCCCAGGTAAACAGCCAACCGCAGCCAGCGGACGGCTTCATTGCACGCCCGCCAGGAGCGTGGCAACGTCCCAGCGCCACATATGCCTGCCGTCTGGAGTGGATGGCATTGGAACCGCCCTGCGGGGTGGCCCACAGACTGCCCACCGAGGACCCAGCTCCAACAGGGATGCCAAGGAGACCCAGATGTCTTCCCTGAGAGGAGCCCCAATAGGTTAGGGGTCCCCCTCAGATGCCCCGGTGTTTTGTAGCAACCACACGGCTTTCTCATCCTGACCGCGTTCCATTCCACCCCTGGGAGCGAGGCTCAACCCTTCCTCCCGGCAGAATAAGGCAGTGGGGGCCCCGCCCACAGCAATTTTCCACGCAGCAGGTCTGGGAGAGGGCCAGGATCTAGGGGGGCTCCGGTGCAGAGTCCACGGGCCCCCCTGGGAGAAATGATGGTCCTTCAAGGTAGCAGGTGACAGGCTGAAGAACAGAGGGAGGGACAGCCAGCCTGAAGTCACACTGATCACCCACGTCAACCCTCCTCTAACCATTCAACCCAGGTGGGAATCCCACCCCTGCCACTTCCAGGCCGGGAAACTCTCAGCAAACTGCTTACCCGCTGAGCCTCACCTGGAAGAGGAAGGTAATAATACTATTTGGTAAGATTACCATGAGGATTAAAGCATGCGTGCTCAGTGTTAGCGCCGCGCCTGACATGCTGATGGTGCTCAACACCCATTTGTGGGTGTGGCAGCCAGCCGAGGCCCGCAGCGACACCACCTCCTCATGTGTGTGCCGTGTGTTATTGTTCCCTTCTAAGCTGTATCACGGTTTTGTGTGACTAAGAGAATAGAGCAGAGGTGACAGGACGTCACTTACAGGATCAAGTTATAGAAGGGCGCTGTGGCTTCCATCCTGGTGTCTCCCCTCTAATCACTCGCTGTGGGGGAAGCTCCTCACATTGTGGGGAGGTCCAAGTGGCAAGGAATCGAAACCTGTTAGCAGTCATGTGAGTAAGCTTGGAAGTGGACCCTCCAGCCCCAGTCAAGCCTTCGGATGAGTGCAGCCCTGGGCTGGATTGCAACCTTCTGGGACAGTCTGAGCCAGAACCACCCAGCGAAGCCACTCCCAAATTCCTGAGAAAATGTTTGTTGATGTTTCTCTCTCTCTCTTTCTTCCTCCACTTAAAAAAACCCAAACAACAACAACAACAACAAAACCAACCAAAAACCAATGGGAAAAAACTCATTATCACAACAGAATATATAATACCACTATTATAAGGAAGAAAAGCCTCCCACACTCATACATAGACTAGAGCAGACACAAAATATTTACTGTGGTAATGCCTGGATAATAGGATTATACACAGGATTTTTTTTTTCCACTTTGTGTTTTTCTATTATTCTACGTTTTGACATTTAGCATATATTGTTTTTAAATGTCCCCAAAAAATTCCCATAAAAAGTGGGAAATTTGTCAGGCTGGGATAAATGCTATTCCTTCTTCCTTAGGAAATACCACGGATGGTTCCAGTGACCTGGTTCGCCAGGATGAACCTGGAAAGGGATGCAAGGGAGACATTTCCCTCGGCCCCTGGCTGAAGGCTGATAGGTACGCCCCGATTCTAAGCCGACCTGGCCCAGCGCAGGCGGCTGAGCCCGAATCGGGCTCCAGGGAGCCGCAGGCTGGAGACACGGTTTCTCATCAGACAGTTACAGGTCCCAGGAGGCCAGAGCTTCCAAATAGGAAAGGTAAAAATAGTCTGAAGGAGGCTCCTGCGCCAGATACCCAGGCTCAGAACGGCGTGTGCCTCCCCCTTCTTCCTCCCCACCCCAGTCTGGGCTTCAAGTCCATCTGATCCTCTGCTACCACCCAGTCGGGTCTCTCCTCCCCACACCTGGACCAGCCTCCCCAGTTTACCTGCCCTGGGCAGCATCAGGCCAGATCTTAAAATAACTCCTGCTCCAAGTTTCCCGTGGCTCCCTGTGCAGGGTTTATTACAGATGAAGTCTCCTGGGTCAGATCTCCAGGATCTGGACCCGGCAGATCTGGGGGGGGGGGGGGAGACCCAGAAACCTGCATTTTAACCAGCGAGTCTAGCACCTGCTAGGAGGCACCCGCTAAGGAACAAAAGCCTTGTGCTCACCGGCCTCCATTCCCTGCATCCAAAGGCCTCTGCTGGGGACAGCGCCCCTGGGGAGGCATGGTCCCCGATTCGAGTCCCGGTCACTAATCGGTCAGCTTGCTGAAGGGGTAACCCCGACTTGACTGGCATTCACTTCCACGAATAAAACTGTTTCCCCTCCTGGCTGGGTGTCATGTCACACTCCAGGAAAATTTAGAATTGCAAAGAGAGGGAGTAGAATAAATCAAACTGCTTGTACAGGGCGGGGCAAAGCAGGTTCACAGTTGTCCGTATGGAAAATAATACAATAATTAATAAACAACTATACAAGGAAAAACTCTGTGTTTCACGTCCTCACAACTGTAAACCGACCTTTGCCCCACCTGTACTTATGTTCCTGTCCTGAATTTAGTAATCGTCAGTGCACACTTGGTATTTGAAAGTATCAGGAACATTGGAAAGAATTTGACATGTTGCGTAGATGACAGATAAGCAAGGAGATTCCAATTTAAAATATCAAAGTTAAAGTATATAGCTAGGTAATTGATAAAATATATGTCAGTAATTGGCATTAGACTTGTGACTTTAAGTGGAGAGGTTAGCAATGGTTAGAAAAACTGGCTACATATTAGGATCTCCTGGGGTGCTATAATGATACTAAAGGTGCCCCCCATATCCTAATTTTATGTCAGAGATGTATTTTACTAACTCCCCAGACTGAGAACCGGTGACAAGAGAATCTGACTGTCTATTAAAAGTACTGAACTGTTTACAAGAACTTAAAATTCACTGTTTACAGGTTTAATTTATTAGATGTTTTAGTAACTGTTTAAGTATTCTGGGGAAATTATGCTTGTTAGGTTATGTATCTGAAATACTTAAAAAGAAAATCAAATATATTACACTTATAAGTGGAATTAAATATGCAAGGGAATGCAATTAGGCTGTTCATAGGGCTGAATGTTTAAAGGGATTTAGTTTGTTCAACATTACTCAAAGGAAAAGGTAAGGTCATTTTTCTTGTTTTTCTAGGTTTATGTATGGAATGGTAATTTCTAAGTTGAATTTGATGGCTTGCAGAAAATTAGGTTTTAAAAAATTGTTGCTCCAAAGAGAATTAACTAAAGAGGTAAAAAATAAAACCAAATAAAACAAGCCACAACCTAACGGTGTCTTCCCCACCCATTCCACCTGAAATAATTCCTCCTCTGAACTTCCCATTGGCCAGATTTGTCATTAGCAACACACAAGTATTCCTTCCCCAGAAGCGTCAAGCGGCCTATCCCAAAGGGGCACTGGGATGCTTTGCAAATTGAAAATAACCACAGGAAGGATGTACAGCATCTCACATTTCCCCTCCCAGGCCCCTACTCAGGCATCACTGCCCAGTTTACAAGTCTGCTCCGGGCCTCGAATCCAGCCCCTGGTTTTCAATGCCACACCCCGATGTCAATGGCTTTTCACTCTGGCTCAGACCTCTCCTCTGAACTCCAGAGCCAAATCCCCAGTTGCCTGTAGACATCTCCACTGGATGTCTAAGGGGCAGCTCAAACAAACTTAACAAAACAGAGAGCAGCCAGAATGAGGCCAATAAAATGTAAATTAGAGCAGGTCACCACCCAGCCTAAAACCCTCCAGGGGCTTCCTGGTGCAACTAGAAAAACATAAGGCTCCTTCCCACAGGCTACAAGGCCTTATCTGAACTGCCCCAGCCCGCCTCTTCACAGCCCACTCTGCTCTGTCCCTCAGACACCGGGACTGCAGCAGCCTCAGGCCTCTGCAGCAGCGTTTTCCTTATTTGAGTTCCTACTATTGGTTCAAGTCTCTGGCTAAGTGTCCCTCTGGCTACAACAGCCAACCTGTCTTCTGCTCTTCAAAGCATCACTGGCTTGTCATTGCTGCTCCTCCCCACCCACCCGCGCCCACGCAGCAGAATGAATGCTCCATGACAGCCACTTGTTCACTGGGGAGTCCTCAGGGCCCGGCCCAGAGAAGGCGCTTGGAGAACCGTTGTTGCCCTGGTCGGGTGGCTCAGCTGGTTGGAGCGTGGTCCTGAGCACGAAAAGGCTGAGGGACCGATCCCCAGTCAGGGCACATACTTAGGTGACGGATTCGATCCCCCGGGTCGGTACAGAAGGCAACCGATCGATTAGATGTTTCTCTCTCATCAGATGTCTCTCTCTCTTCCCCTTCGTCTCTCTTCTAAAAATCAATTAAGACACAAACACACACACAACACCCTCCGGAGAGGATGAAAATAAGTAAGTAAATAAGTAATAAAATGAGCGAATGAATGAATGAACGAATGAATGAATGAACTATCTGTTGACGGCCCGAGCACCCCAAAGCCCCTGTTCTTTCTATTCCCAGGTAGGAATGATGGTGTCAGCCCTCCTGCCTTGAGGCCAAGGTTCTCGGATGCGAAGCCCAGAGATGCGGAAAATGGGAAGAACCGCACTCTTCCCTGGAGTCGGGCGGATGGGTTCAGCCCCCAGGACCGGACTTTTTGCCACAGGCTCCAACGTTAGCCCAGAACTTGAAACTGATCGAGGAATCAGGGAATAGAGATGAGCCGGGGACCCAGACGCCCAGGCCCCTCGCTCGTCTCTCTACTTCCTAAACCCGTTAAACGGAGCGGCCCGCCGGGAGGAGTGCGGGCTTGGAAAGAAGAGCCCAAGTCCTCCCGTGAGGGACAGGAGTCTAACTCAACCCTCGATGTCCCGCAAAGAAGGTACCTGGCTCGGCCGGGCCCGACGACCCAGCGCTCCTCCTCCTCCGCGCTTGCGTTGCGAACTGCTTGCTGGGATTCGTAGTCCTTCCTTAGGTACCCGTTCTCCCTTCCCAGAAACCTTTGCGAATTAAAGCTGCAACACCTTGAGGGTAGGTGGGGGAGCGCGAGAGCTTCTGGGTATTGTAGTTAGCAATATTCAATCAGCAAGAAATGATTGAGGAGTAAACTTGTGTAATAAATATTACCAAACAGTTTGGGCTGCTGTGATCTGAACCTTATAAGACTTTTGTCCCGCGTAAGCCATCCGTTACCTCCGTGATTCAAAACGACGAGTACGGAGATTCAGAGGGACTACATGTCCCATAAAGCACTGCACGTCGGAGGCCTTTGGAGAGCAAGGTCGGCCGCGGCGCAGGCGCGGTGTCGCGATTTCGGCGGTGGGGAAGCATGGCGGCTCCGACGCTAAGTGGGAGGCTGTACTCCCTGCTCTTCCGCAGAACCTCTACCTTCGCCCTAACCATCGCCGTGGGTGCCCTGTTCTTCGAGCGTGCCTTCGACCAAGGCGCGGACGCGATCTACGAAAACATCAACCAGGGGGTGAGGGCCTAGGCCATCCATCCATGACCTTGGGCCCACCTGAAAGTGTCAGTGGGAATGGAGGTGGGACGGGGCGCAGTGCACCTTGACAAGGAAGAGGGGTGAACCCTGCGCGTCTTTTGTCTGCAGACTGCCGTCCGCCCTTTCTGCCGGGGGTGAATCCTAAACCGTCAAACGAGGTCAATAGATTCCACTTTCCAGGGCGTTTAAATATTTCGATCTCCCACTTCTCCATTTGCAGACTGAAGCCTAGGGAGAGCAAAGGACTTCCTAGGGCTGCAGCACCAGGAAGTCAGGGCTGGGACTGAACCCCCTGTCTCCGCGGAGGGTTTCAAGGGCAGATTGGAGCGGTGGACGATGGCGAAAAGGACATCTGTCCCCTTAGACCTCGCGGCTGCCTTTTCCGATGGCGCCTTCGGTTCGCAGGGCTTCCCGCGCAAGCGGCGCGGCATTCCTTGTGGTTCCGAGTCGGGGCTGTGAAGTCGGAGCCCTGCGTGGGAATACAGGGCCTCGGTTCTTAATAGCTGTGACGTTCAGTTGGGCAAGTTTCTTAGCATCTCTGAGCTTCACTTTTACCTGTGACATAGATCATAGTAACGACCTCGGATTTACTGTGAATATTATTCGAGATACAGGCAAGATGCCACCGTGCCTGCCAGGTGGTGCCACTCAGAAAAGAACATTTGTATAACCAGGTTGCGGGTTCGATCCCTGATCCCGGGTGGGGGTGGGTGGGGGAGGCAACCTACCAATGTTTCTCTCTCTCTCTTCCCCTCCTCCCTCCCTCCCTCTCTCCACCTCCCTTCCTCTCTCCACCTCCCTTCCTCTGTCTCTAAAAAACCAACAAAAACATGTCCTCAGATGAGGATTAAAAAAGAAAATAACATGCTACATTCCGCAGGAGAAATTGGAAGCATGAGGTAGGGAATCGGGCAGGCGCTGGGCTGGGTGCTATGCAGACTATATATCATTAAATCGTGGCTCATACTAGGGAACGCCTTGTGCAGATAGCCCTGTCCCACCATTCGTTCTGTTTGTAATGCATAGCTGTCCCACAGGCTCTGTTCACCAACGCTGTGTTGCCTGTGACCAGGGCAGCTTTCTGCCCCTATAAAGCTACTACCACAGTTCCATCTCCTGCAAGCAGCTAGCCGTTCCCCGTGTTTGGGAGAGACGTGGAAGTATGTTGTCATGACTTCTGTATTTTTAGGAATGAGAGTCCAGCTAGTCCCTGACCCAGAAAGCACAGGTCTGAAGAAATGAGAATGGCTCAGTGTGACTCAGTGTGAAGTGTTTTGGGGACTCTATGCTTAGGATCCCTTAAGTCATATCTAGAGTTGAAGAAGTGAACCATCTTCCCGGCTCTGTTCCTTAATAATTGTACTTTGGGGCAGATCCCTCAATCTCGGTACCTCAATTTCCTATAAAAGTAATAACATCTTTTCCCACTTACTTCACATGGTGATTGAGAGCATCAAAGCTTTTTTTTTTTTTAATCCTCACCTGAGGATATGTTTTTATTGATTTTAGAGAGAGAGGGAGGGAGAGAGAGAGAAACATGGATGTGAAAGAAACATGGATCAGTTGCCTCCCTTCTGGGGATTGAACCTGCCACCTGTGCCCTGATGGGAACTGAACCCATGACCTTTTGGTGTACAAAACGACGCTCCAACCCACTGAGCCACACCAGCCAGGGCTCAAAGCATTTTATAAACATTAGGAATGTGTGACAAGCCTGGTATTGCTTCCAATTTTCCCGCTGCAACTGTCGGGATGTGGTAAGACTTTCTCTCCAGCTTGTTTTAGGGACCAGGGCAGTGGGAGTATAATTGTAAAATGTGAGAGGGGAAACTTAAAGTTTGTGGCTTTTGTCTTTAAAATGCAGAAGCTGTGGAAACACATCAAGCACAAGTATGAGAACTAGTTCCTCGGAGGCGCCCATCAAGGCCGGATGGACCAGGCCCACCCGCCAGCTGTTTGCCCGGAGCCGGGGCCTCAGTGTGAGAAGATGCTCACAGCACTGTCCACGGACCATGTTTAGCTGTTGTTAGGAAATGGCTTCACCTGACAGACTCTTAACTTCTGCTGTGTTTGAAGTATGATTAGTCAGAGTCATCAGCAAATAAATGTAAGCTGTCCTTGAGACCTGCTTCCGGATTGGTGCTTTATTAACTCGGCCCGATTGTCACTGGTCATTTCCTTGGGACCACTTCAGAGTCCTCTGCAAACATCTGAAGGGCAGCTTCCATGATTCTGGGTTTCCCATTAACTTCCAAAGAATTCTGGTTTTCAAAACATGAGCTAGGGTTGGGGATGTGACCTGCAACTTTGTCTTCCAAACCGATAATTCCATTCTTAAATCGTGTGGAGGGGAGCTGACCGGCTTGGCCATGGGGAGGCACTATGGCCTCAGCTGGGAAAGAGAAACCCTGGCCTGAGCACTGTGGGGCACTCCAGGCCCCAGAGTCTAGTCTCCATCCCGCCTTGAACTTGCTGTGTGTCTGAGCAAGCTGCCGTGCTTCTCTGGGCCATAACCCATCTGATGATTGAATTAGGCCAGAACTCGAAGCCTCCTGCTAGAGTTCCGCTCTCTAAAGAGTTTGGTTTGTCATGGTACTCGGGTTTGAATCCTTACTCCACCCGTTCTAGTTGTGCAAGGGAAAGACTTTTTTAATTTTTTTATTTTTATTGATTTCAGAGAGGAAGGGAGAGGGAGAGAGAGAAACATCAATATCAATGATGAAAGAGAATCATTGATGGGCTGCCTTCTGCATGCTCCACATTGAGGATGGAGCCCGCAACCCAGGCATGTGCCCTGACCGGGAATCAAACTGTGACCTCCAGGTTCATAGGTCAACGCTCAACCACTCAGCTACGCCGGCTGGGCTGAATGGAATTTTGAATGGAAATTTCAGCCAAGTAAAGATCAAGGGGAAGAGCATTCCAAGAAAAGAGAACAGTAAGTGTGAAGCCCCTGAGTTCAGTGTGAGCTTGGTTTATCCACTGAACTGAAATGAGGGAGGGAGAGAGAGGGCCAGATACCGTGTGGCCTTGTCGGCCATGCTAAAGGAGTTCAGATTTTATTCTAAGAAAGGGAAGCCCTTGGGGAGTTTCTGATCAATAGCTTACATTTGTCAGCTTCTTAATATGAGCCAGGCTTTGTATTAAGTGCTTTGCAGTTTCCGTGTCACTTAAAAGTGAATGATGATCCAATAATCCATATTATTATTACCACCGAGTGGCTCGAGTGAAGTGTAAAGAGCACTGATTTTTAAGAATGGACAGTCCTGGGTGAATTCAAGCACCAGCGCTCCCTGGCTGTGTGAAGTCGGCCAAGTTACTTCCCTTCTCTGAGCCAATTTCCTCATCTGTAAAACACCCTCTGTGAGATTGCACAATGGCAGCTACGATTCCTCTGATTTCTGGAGATGTTGTCATCTTAAAGGGGTGTCAAAGGAGTAAGGATCGCTGTGCAGTAAATCTTCCCCTGCTGACTGCTTAATTCACCCAGCGGGGGGCTACCCGGAAGCCTAGGTCCTGCAGGGCGGCCTGCCAAGGCTCGGAACTTCTCAGCTCTGGGTGGAGTCCAAATTGTCCTGGCAGCTCAAAGCAGAAAGGAAAGCCCAGCCCTCAGAACATTCTAGGCTCGTCTCCGGTGGACACAAGAATGCTGCCTATCACAGGCTGGGATCCCTGGGAAACGGACTCCTCAGTGCACGGGAGCTTTATTAAGAAGTGCCCTGGGGGTCAGCGAAGGAAGGGAAGGAAACAGAACTGGCAGAGGGAGAAGGCAGATGCCGGCGCAGTCTCAGCGGAGGCCTCTGCTGACCCTGATCCCCAGGGAGTTCTGAGAATGAGATGACCTTCCAGAGCTGTCCTGAGCAGGGTGAGAGGGCAGCCCTTTAAAAAAAAAAGTATATATCTATATATATAGATAGATATACATATATATTTGTATTGATTTCAGAGAGGAAGGAGAGAGAGAGAAACATCAATGAGGAGAGAGAATCATTGATCGGCTGCCTCCTGCACACCCCATACTGAGGATGCGTTGCTGCAACCTGGGCATGTGCCCTGACCGGGAATCGAAAAGTGACCTGGTTCATGGGTCGACACTCAACCACTGAGCTACACTGGCCGGCGAGAGGGCAGCCCTGTACAGTCACGTCAATCACCCACTGAGGCTGCTGCCTAGGAAGGAGGCAGAATGGGTCAGGGCAGTTCTTGGCGTGGCTGACCTCTGACCGGGCTGACAGCTGAGGCCGCTGGCCGATAGCACTTCCAGCACCCCACTCCTGTGGGGGACCCGGGCACCAAATCTGAGCATCCACCACACCCCTCTACATCCTCCTCAGGCCCACGAGAATGGATTTGCAGAACAAATAGCTAGATATGCTTTTACTTATTAAACTCAGAAGGTTTTTGTTATTGTAATACCTGGCACGAGCAAAGAGATGTGGTCTGGTCATTCTCAAATCCTGCTATTGGGAAGGCCAACTTGACAGTCAAAAACTTTGATCCAGCCCAGCCAGCGTGGCTCAGTGGTTGAGCATCATCCTATGAACCAGGAGGTCATGGTTCAATTCCTGGTCGGGGCACAGGCCCCGGGTTGCAGGCTCCATTCTCAATGTGAGGCATGCAGGAGCCAGCCAGTCAAACTATTCTCTCTCATCATTGATGTTTCTATCTCTCTTTCCCTCTCCCTTCCTCTCTGAAATATCAAGAAAAATATATTTTTAGAAAAATTTGACCCAGCCGTTCTATTTTTCAAAATTTACCCTGGGAAAATAATCATGGGTGTGGATGAACATTTAGCCAGCAGGCTGGCTGCTCATTGTAGTTTAGTAGCAAATAATGAGGAACAACCTAGGTGCACACTACAGGGCACTGGTACAGAGAATACTATTAAGCCCTTAAAAAGGATGAGGATGAGAAATGGGAGAAATGTTCACAATGTCTTACTAACTGAAACAGTGGTGATGACAGCACGTGTCTGGTAAGATCCCTTTTGTGTGTGTGTGTGTGTGTGGAAAACCAATGTGTGTATTCCTTTTTCTGAAATAATGCTCAAAGGATAAGAACTAAAACCCCAACCGTAATTATGTCCAGATGGTAGGATTATGGGGTTTTTCGTCCTCTCTGCCTTGTGTGAACGACACTGAACGTATGACTGCTTTTGTAATAAGGAGAGAGGGGAAGCAATGTAAGTGATAAAAAGAAATACATTCCATCCTGTAACTCAGCCAGCCCTTCCAATTCGAAGGGACAAGGACTGTCCTACAAATGAGTCTGGAGTCTTCCAAGGAAAGAAGAGAAATCAATGAATTTAAAATGTCTGAGCAGCCCTAGCCGGTTTGGCTCCGTTTAATTCCGGTCAAGGGCACATGCCCTGGTTGCAGGCTCCATCCCCAGTGTGGGGTGTGCAGGAGGCAGCCGATCCATGATTCTCTCTCTTCATTAATGTTTCTCTCCCTTCCTCTCTGAAATCAATAAAAATATATTTAAAAGAATAAAAAATAAAATGAGCAACATGTAAAGTTGGAGGGAATACCAATTCTTCAGGCAAGATAGAAGTCATGGCAGCTGCTTGAGTGTCAGTGAGGGACGGACACTGTGTACCAGGGGCAGGCACAGCCCCCACGGGAGACACACACACACACACACACACACACACCTGCCTTCTCTGGGCACTCGCCCAAGGCCCCGTGTCCCTGGATCTTCATGCCGAGGTGGGCGCCAATCTCCATCCCATTTTACAAGTGGAAGTGAGGCTCAGAGGTTAGCGCCCCCACCCAGGGTGACAGCTAGTGAGAGTGGAGCGTGACAGCTGGCTCAAGGCTACACGCGTATGCACTGCTCCACACCCTGTACAAACCATTTTTCTCTTTTCATTGGGGCCGTGGCCTGAGAGGCTGGGATTTACGCACCGACTGAATGTCAAGGGCAGACTCCAGCCGGCCTCAAGGACAAGGCGATGATGAAATGCAGAGGAAGTGCTGGCGAGGAGCCGTCCAGCTGCACAGAGCCTTCCTCGGCGGCTCTGGGCCCTTCCTCTTCCCTGCGTCCTTGGAAGGCTGCCAGATCAACGCCCCAACACCGTCAATGGCTCCCCACTACCTGCAAGATCAAGTTCACATTCCTTAGCCTGACATTTAAGATCCAGGCTACCTCTAACTTCACTTCAGAAACCTTCCAGCTAGGCTTGCTGCTGTGGGTCCCTTTGCCCACCCTGATGTGCCGAGGCGTGGACTGTGGACACGGAACATGCCTGCGTTTGAACTCCAACCGGGAGGGTTGCTTCCTCTCTGGGAGCCTTGGTTTCCCCATGTGGAAAATGGGGCAATAATAATAATAATAATAATTCACAGACAATAGCTGAGATAATGCTTGTGGCATGTTTAGCACAGGCTTATGAGCCAGTGTCACCTGCAGGGAGTGAACCAACAGGGGCTCTCTGCATGGTCTTCAGGGGCCAGTGCGGAGCTTTGGGGATGACTGTACAGCGGAATCACCCCGGTGGCCCCCACCCCACCCTGCTGTTTAAAACCATGTTCGCCGACATCCTCCCATCCCTCGAGGCCCACTCACTTTCCTGGGATCCCCTTCGTGTCCCCGGGAAACCTCACTTCAGCATCTGACACTGTTCAGACCCCGGCAGCCACGCGTCATCCATCCGCAGGCAGCCCTATCTCCGCCCCACACCTGTCGCCATGAAACCGACGCCTCTCCTCTCCGCTCTGTCCCCCCTCCTGCCTGAGGCCTGAGCAGACTTGTCTCCCTCCCACACAGGTCTCCCTTAGGGCTGCGATGGCCTGTGACTCCTTGTCGCAGTGGCTCACTGAGTTTTCCTAATGAAACACCTTCTTCCCATGGGGCCCCCCAAGGGGCAACCCTTCCTCCCACAGGCCCACAGGGGAGACTGGCAGAGCGGAGATTTGGAAAATACGTTCTGCTCGGCTTCCTGCTGTCCTCCTCTCCCCTGTCCCTCTGTCAATGGAGTCACTTGATCATATCAACAGAAGTATGGTGTTTAGAACAAAGAAGGTGACATGCCCTCTTTCCCATTTTTTTTTTTTTTTAGTCTTTTAAAAATATATATATATTTTATTGATTTTTTACAGAGAGGAAGGAGGAAGGGAGAGGGATAGAGAGTTAGAAACATCGATGAGAGAGAAACATCGATCAGCTGCCTCCTACACACCCCCTACTGGGGATGTGCCCACAACCAAGGTACATGCCCTTGACTGGAATCGAACCCTTCAGACCGCAGGCCGACGCTCTGTCCACTGAGCCAGACCAGTCAGCGCAAGGCTCACTGCTTTTAGCATGTCCCCCAAGGCGTGATCTCACCTGACCCTTACAATCACCCGTGTCCATGAGGCAAGGACTGGGAGAACCATCGTCCCCACTTCTCACAAGAAGCACCCATGCCCAAGCTCTGAGGGAAGGGAGCAAACATTCAAAGCTAATGCTCTGGCCCAGCCTGTGTGGGTCAGTGGTTGAGCGTTGACCTATGAACCAGGAGATCACGGTTCAATTCCTGGTCAGTGCACTTGCCCGGATTGCGGACTCAGCCCCCAGTAGGGGGTGCGCAGGAGCAGCCAATCAATGATTCTCTCTCATCATTGATGTTTCTATTTCTCTCTCCCTTCCTGTCTGAAATCAATAAAAATATATTTAAAAACAAAAAGAAAAAAAAAGAACGTGGGCTCCAGGAGACAATCCTGGGACTGCATCCCTCCTTAGCCACTTGCTAAACGTGCGACCTTGGGCAGGTTGTCTGCCTTCTCTTAGCCTCAATCTTCTCACCTGTGCCTGAGAAGTAACAAGACAAGGCAAGGAAAGAGCCCAGTGACACTCTGGCCATGCAAGTCCTCAGTAAGTACCTTTATTTTCACTACAATTCATCGTGGTCTCATCATCGTGTTCATTCATGCACATTCCCTTCCAGATGTGGTCTGTATGCAAAATCTTTTTTTTTTTTTACATTTTCACCAGCATGTATTCTGCTTTCAAACTTCAAAAAACATCGTTCTTGAATATTTAGTTTCCCATGTGGCTAGCATCGTTTCACTGACATATAAAAGGGGTGTTCCACCCCCAGCCCCCGGCATTTTTGGTGGGTTTGTTTTTATTTTTATTCCCTCCCTGTATTATTTACCCCAAGCTCTTGGTGTAACAGGGACAGGCAGGTTCTTGACAACCATTTCCTCCTCTGGCTGCACCTGCTGGCTCAGGGGCCCTCAGAAAGGCTCTGCGTGCAGGCCCTGCCGCTAACTCGCCCTGGGCTCCGGGCAAGTCACTCCCTGTGCTCCCGGCTCCCTTCTATAAACAATGACGCGCTCTGTCCACCCACTCACAGCACAGAAGCGCTGTCCAAGCAAACATGCTAACCATCATCGCCACTCACAGACTAGAAACAAACACGAGTCTCTCTCAGAGGCACAAGGTCTTAAAAGCTTCCTGGGAAATGCCTGTCATGGTCATGTTCTCTGCCAGGGAACAGAGAAGGCACTTGAAAATTCTTGCTTCAGAAGCAGAAGTGGTGGGTCCCAGTGAGCCAGTGGGCAGCGTTCAGGGCCCCCATCCCACTTCACTTAGAGCACATCTGCTATTGCCCGTCTTAAACCTTGGGGCTGCCTCAGAGGATTTAACAGGCACCAAGTGTAAACCATTCATCTGGGCCAATGTACCCACTTTGCAGATGAGAAAACTGAGACCCTATGAGGCGAAGGGGTGTGCCTGCCAGCACCATTCTGCATGACCCTGAGCTGTTTTCAAAGCATCCCTGAAAGGGTGCCCTCAAGATCTGGAATGAGAAAGCATGCAGATCCTCCAGGGAGGTTCAATTGGCCTGGCGGGACGTTCTGGAAAATTGGAAAAATCCCTTCTGTCTTCTCAAGGCCTTTAAGCCAGGAAGCGGGTGCGGCCTGGACACCACTCTGGTCAGGAGGTGCAGACGGCAGAGTGAAAGTGAGAGGGGCCAAGCGAACAGTAACAGGTATGACGTGTAAAGGCTGGGAGCTCCCTGAACCACCTCCCTTTGCTCCAGGGAGGAGCTGGGCCAGTGACAGAAAAAGAACGGCCCCCACCCCGGCCCTGGCAAATGCCGGCAGAAGGAAATAGCCCTCCTGCCGCCTGGCGGGGTGGCTGCCGGGGGCCTGATCTCAGATAATTCGGCAGCACGAGGGGAGGACACCGCCCCCATATCAGCTCTGTGTCTCCAACGCACCCAGAGCCCGGGCGCGATGGGGGAGAATTGCCATCGATTTTCACTCGAGCGGGCTGACCGCACACAACCAATCTGTCAAGGGCCTGTCTGCCCCGCTGCTTCCCGCTCATCCTAACCACATGCAAATGAACTGTCCTGGCAACCAGAGCGACAATCAAGGACCAGTTGGGCAGGGGCCCTGGCTTCCGCTGCTCGGATCAGCCGAGCGAACGGCCCACTGCTGACCGCCATTGTGCAGCCACATTCTGAAGGCCCGGGAATCGGGATGACGGCAGCTGCTGCCACGCTCGGAGCCGGTTGGCCATGCCGGGGAGGGGGCTCTGGGGAACTAGGCCCAAGTCCCACTCGCTCCAACAGGGCCTGGCAGTAACATCCTCACTTGCTTCTTCTGATCTCCGACCCCTCATTTTTGGAGGATTTATGGTATACGCACAGCCAGGAGGCACTGAGTTCTGGTCCTGGCTGTGCCAAGTGTCCTCAGGCCAGCAGAGATGGAGGTGACACCACCCAGGGGGCCAGGGGCCTTAGAGGCCAGGGGTCCACCTGCGTGTCCATCCCTGTTCGCCCACTTCCTAGCTATGGCCCAGGCCGGCACCGTCGGCTCAGGGCCTCCCCTTCCTCTTCTGTGCTCTGGGGCTGACAACGGGGCCTGCCTCCTCGGGGGCAGGTGGTGGGGACTAAGAGAGAACAGACAGGACTGCAGGGCCTCACACCCCGAGTCCTTTCTTCCACAAGCAGGAGCTGGAGGTTCAGAGAAGGGAGCGATGTTCTCGGGGACACACAGCAAGGCAGAGCGGCATCGGGAGGGGTGCCACGTGAGGCAAGCACGAGAGGCTGATGGGAAGAACCCGGAGACGTCCTGCCCTCCTCAGTGGCTGTCACGGGAGGATGGGACGCGGGACGGCGGGTCACGGGCACATCTCGGATGATTGCTTAAAAGGGTCAAACGCTTTATTCGCAGGCCTTTTTTGTTTGGAATACACAGGTTTTCTGCCGTCCAGAGAAAAGGGAAGCGGTGTCTTGCTGCAAGAGGTTTTGGGCCTCGCCTTGGGGCTCTGTCCCTCCCTTCTGCCTGCTGCTGGCCCAGGGGCTCCTCTGCTGTGGGATAAGGCACTGTGTGTTCTGCAGGAGGGCGCTCACGGCTGGCTGGTGGACAACGAGGCGGCCTTCTCAGGGGCTGCAAAGCTGAGGCTGCTGAGGGGTCGAGTTGAACTTGGGTCTCTGGCGAGCAGGCCTTGAGCTATGGAAACGGCCTGGCGGGCTTGGCACCGCTGCCTCCTCGCGGGCCCTGGCGTGGCGGCTTCAGGAGGGAATCATGCCTTTATTTCGTTTGCGGTCGGCCATGGTTCTCCGGTTGTGATTGGCTCGTGTCGACTTGTTCGCTTCCTTCTTCCTGCGTTCCTGGGTTGTCTCACGGTTCTGCCCGTGGCCCCGGGGGCTGCCGGCCACAGCTGCTGAGCTGTCATGTCGGTACCTAAGGGAGGAACGACCCATCCCCAGGAGAACCATCAGCCAGAGGAGCTCGGCTAGGAAGAGCCTCGGCCTTCCTTGACGATCCCTGGGAAAGGGTGCAGCTTGGGCCAGGCCGCCCAGGCCCCCCCTTCCAGCGGGAGGAGAAGAGGAGCCTCGCGGGGGCGGGGCTCGGGGCCCTGGCAGCTGTGCCTGGTGATTTCTCTTCTCTGAGCCTGGCCTGCGGATGGGACCCTGGCTGGGCGGTGAGGAAGGACCAGCTAGTGGGCAGCCCACACTAGGGAGGAGGAAGGCTTGGGGATGGGCCCCCTTCTCCATCCGGGGCCTGGTGCTGGCGGCCACCAAGTGCCCTTCTGGGCTCTTTCAGTGTTACAGTCTGCCTGACACCAGCCAGCAGGCTGGACACACCGGGCTCTCACACGAGGGGACACATGCCCTCAGTGTCTGTCAAGTACGGGGTGTAAGGGTGGGCGGCAGAGCTGGGCCACCTGGACTTCCCGGATGGGCTCCCTCCCACCAGAAACAGCTCCTGAATGCTCACCCCTTCCTGGCGAGAAAGGCCATGCGCCTGGCTTCTGCCTTCTCCCGTAGCACCGCAGGGTCCTGCACAAAATGGTCGGGCTGCGGAGGGGAGGGGGAGAAAGAATCACGCGTCGTCCCAGATGCCCAAGCTGCGGCGAGACTGCACTGACTGAATCTCGTCGATGCCTCCATGCCAGGAGCCGGGGGAGCCGCAGCAGGGCAGGGCCCGGCCCCAGAACGCCGCCTCTGTCCCTTCCCCCAATTGCCCAAGGGGGAGGCGGCACCAGGGACTGAGGGTCCCGGACGGCATGGTGGGGGGGGTGACTATAGCTGGAACCTAACGACAAATGGGAGCGATGGGGGCTGGTGGCCTGGCCCTGAACACATCTGAATTTATCACCCTGGTGGGGGCCCGAGGAGACCCAGGGGCCCTGGGCTGCCCCTCCATTCACACTGAGCATCACGGCTTTTCACTGTCCTCTGTGTTGAGGTTCTAGTTAAGATTTTATTTGAAGAAAATGTTTAGCTGCTAAAAAATAAAATTTTCAAACCCACCAGCCGAGATGGTCTCCCAGGGCCCGTGGGCTCTAAGGCTTCTCTGATTTTAGAAATTGCCATCGTGGGCACAGAGGCACGCAGCTGCCCTCTCCCGGCCCCCGGCTCCTGGGCCGAGGGAACCCAGCAGCTCAAAGGCCCGGCCTCTGATCCATTCCCTGGGCCCTCCCTGGGCAGCGGAGGCGAGTCCGAAGCCAGCAGCTCTCCGAGCAGACATCTGGGCTTGAAGGTGCCCTCTCGGCCGGCAGCGAGGCGGGGCTGCCTCCAGGCCAGCAGGAGGGGGTACAGTGCTCTCCACTGCCCTTCAGAGCTGCGCCCTCCTCCCTCATCCGCCACCTGTCGAGGAGGTACCTTGGGGGCCTCGTCTTCAGCTTCTTCCTCCTCCTCGTCATCCTCCTCCTGCCCTTCTGTGGGCACTTTGGTTCTTAGCACTTGAGGGATGGTGAAGGGCCTACGGTTTAGAGAGAAGGTCAAATCAAAGGCAACATTAAACCCAGAGCCTCAGGGCAGAGGGAACGGGCGGGTGAGGGGCGGGTGAGGGGCCTGATGGGACAGGCTCCGGAGGCTGGGAAAAACCAAAGTGCTTTTCCCGCCGGCTCTGCTCCAGCCCCCGGATTCTCTGAGGGTCCCAGGGTCTGACGTACAGGCTTGGGGGGGTACTGAGCCTGGGCCGGGGGCTCTCTAGTTCACTTTTCATCTGTACTGGGTAATCTCCATCTAAACCCACCGGGAAAGGCTTTCTGCAATTGAGAACAGCGTGAAAATACTGCATGAAGTTAAATTAGGGGACCCCACTGAGGGTGGGTTGGACCAACCAGCCAAGGGGGTGACTGGCTGGAGAGAGCACTGGACTCGGAGTTTGGGCCCTGGTTCTGCCACTGACGTCCTCATGTGATCAGGGCCTCGGCCTCCCCACGTGTATAAACAAGAGGCTCTGGGAGAGCCCGGGGCCCGAAAGCCACGCTGCCCCGGAATTCCACCCTCTACCTGCCCCGTGGCCTCACCTGCGGCTGATGAGCTCGTCGTCGGAGTCGGCATCGTTGGCGCCCACCTGGTTGCCATCATACGTGTCGTCATACTCATCCTCATAGTCATCGCCGCGGTAGGACAGGCCCTCGCCTGGCTGCAGCGGCACCTGCGGTGGCAGACGGGTGGGTCAGAGGGGCCCAGGGCCGCTGGTCTCCCCAGCCAGCCTGAGCCCCGCAGCCCGGCACCCACCTCCTCCACCACCACACGGTACTGCTCGGGGCCCCGCAGCCCAGCACCCACCTCCTCCACCACCACACGGTACTGCTCGGGGCCCCGCAGCCCAGCACCCACCTCCTCCACCACCACACAGTACTGCTCGGGGCCCCGCAGCCCAGCACCCACCTCCTCCACCACCACACGGTACTGCTCGTAGCGCTGCCGCTGCGCCGCCACCTCCCGCTTGTCGTTCAGCAGGCTCCTCGCGTTCTCCTCCTTCCTGGCGTTGAGCGGAAGCAGCGAAGGAGAGAGGAAAGGACCGTCAGGCTCCGGAGGCTGTGTCCAGGGTCCAGAGAGACCGTGGGCTCCCTTCTTTACCCTCAGGCCAGAGCAAACGGGGACGACTCCTATCCAGCCCTGGCGGGGTGGGGGGGGGGTGGGACTCGCCGCTGCTGGTGCCCATGTGCCCGGGCCCAGCGCTTTAGAGGACGTCCCAGGAGCAGCTGTTAGAACATAAAACAGTCCTGACTGGTTTGGCTCAGTGGATAGAGCGTCGGCCTACAGACTCAAAGGTCCCAGGTTCGATTCCGGTCAAGGGCATGTACCTTGGTTGTGGGCACATCCCCAGTAGGGGGTGTGCAGGAGGCAGCTGATCCATGTTTCTAACTCTCTATCCCTCCCACTTCCTCTCTGTAAAAAAATCAATAAAAAAAATATATATTTTTAAAAAAGAATATAAAACACCCTTTAACCAGTAAATTCCCCTTCGGGGCACCCACCCTAGAGAAACGCTGGCTGTGTGTACCAAGAGGTCTGATGGGGGATTTTCTGTTTTCAGCATCGTTTGTGAATCGTGAAAATGGAAAGCAACCAACGCCATCACCAGTGAGATGGCTAAGTGACCTGGGCCACATCTCTACCACCGCACGCCGTGCGGCAGCTCTCAAGAATGACGTCGATCAGCTTATGCGGATGGAGAAAGAATTCTGAAGAGGAAAAACCCGGCTACAGAAAATGCATACAGCACGATCCCATCTGTATGAAAGGCTGAAAGCAAGTAAGACTGTCTTTCCTGTGGGCACGTCTGTACCTGTGTGTGTAAACGCACAGAGGGGTAGTGAGCCCCACGCAATGACAGTGGGCACTCCCGGAAGGGTCCGGGGTGTGTGAATCTTTTAAAACAAACATTTAAGAAGGAGCAAGGCCACATGGAGTTTTCCTACTGAGCTCACGGGAGCACCAGGGGATCTTGGGGATCAAGAGGTCAGGACCCCTCCTGACCTCTTCCTTTCACCCCCACTTCACCATGGCGGCCTTCTCATTGGCCTATGTTCAATCTTGCATGTCATATCGCACAGGGAAAAATGCCTGTAAGTTCATTCCTGATGTGTCACAGAGGAGGGAGCTCGGGTGCAGGGCAGGGGAGGGACTGCCCGGGAAGGCCATGAGCTAGCACAGCCACAGTGGGGACTCAGACCTCCTGACTCATAGCTCGGCGAATCTGTAGAAAAACCTGGCTTGTCAGACACGGAGGCCTGTGGAATGCAGTTTTGAGCCCTGCAGGGGAAAATCAATATGAGATGCTAGGCAAGAAAGTCCAGCTTAGCTGTGAAATCAGGCCTCTGGAATGTACCGAGGATAAGGGGGTGGGAATGGGAAGAGACACAAAGCCATACGCGGCCTCCATCAAAACCTTCTATGAACTGGCTTTTGATACAGCCTGCGTCTGTGGGGCTGTCAGCCCCGGAGCCTGGGGCAGGTCGGGACTGCAGCCTCCAGCGTAGGACTGGACTTTTCTCAGCAGCTTTTACTAAGAGCCTACTATGTGCCAGGCAGGATACTGGCACTGAGTTGGGGCGAGATTCAGGAAAGAGTAGATATGGGTCTGACTTCATGGACTCACAGTCTAGCGAGGGTGACGGGCAAATAGACAGCATGGAGTGTGCCGCATGGAAGCCAGCATGCCCTGGGAGTTCAAGTGTGACCTGCCTGTGCTACTTCATTTCTCCTGTGCTTCTGAGGGCAGGGCCAGGGCCCTGAGCCCTCTGCCCTCCCCAGATTAGGACAGGTGTCCCCACCAAGCCCCTCACCTCCTTGATCACTGCGTGCTGCATGGCCTGTCTTTCCCACGGTCTCTGCCGTTTTAGGGCGAAGCCTGGGTGCCCTGTTCACATCATCTCCCTACTGTTAAGCTCAGGATCCAGCGCTGGCAAATTGCTTAATAAATATTTGCTGAATGAATAAATAATGAGTACACGGACAAAGGCCTTGCCTCTTTGCAAACCTCAGCCCTGGGCTACCCGGCACAATGAGTTCAGTAAACAGCTGCCACCCAGACTCTGCCTGGCGGCTGGGAGCGCCCGCCCTATGCGCGGGGGCGCAGCCCTCCTCGTCTGCCCCTTTACCCACAGCCCAAGCTACAGAGGCTCCTTCTGGCCTGGAACAGTGGCCACTGAAGCAGGAGACCATTTCTGGCCTCGGATCTGGGGCTGTTGCAATGTGTGTGACTAAGCAGATTCCAATTGCTTCCTGTCCAGCCAGCCAGATGACTTTATAGCTGGCCTATGCCCGCTCTCCAGCACTTGGCCAGCCAAGCTCCCAGCGGCCCTGGGGAGGGGAAGTCGCACGGGCGCCTCACTGCAGCAGCAGCTTGCGATTCTGCCACTGGGGATCCTGTCGTAAGGACAGGCAGATCCCCACCCTGTCTGAATGCCACTGTCTCCATCATATGCCGGGGAAAGGGCAGGCTGTACTGGCCCAGCGGTGCCCAGAGTTCTGGATTTCATCAAACACCACCCTTTAGGGGAACTTTGGGAGACGAGCACAGTGTTGTCAACGTCTTATTTTTGCCATTCTCTACTATGCTGTCCCCTCTACCATCACAGCCGACTGTCAGTCCCTCCCAGGGGCTCCCCTTCCAAAGTCAGGTGATCTTTCCAGAACAAAGTGCACTGGCCCGTGGGACCATCGCCATCTCCCCATGGCCTCGGGGCCGCGGCCCCACTGTGCTCTCTGTGTGGAAGCTTCTCCTCCCCCGCTTTGCGCGGACCCTTCCCCCTTCCTCCCCTGGTCCCATGTCACCGCCTCAGAGGAGCCCTCCTGCCTGGATTGCTCGAAGCCCCTGCCAGCGGCGTGGAGGTCTGCTCGCTCGACCTGTAGCACCTGTTACAACCGACTTCACGTTGCTGTTCGATGAACTGATTACCACAAACGCATGTGGGCAGGGGCTTGTCTGTTTCACTCCCCGCTGCATCCCAGCACCTAAGCAATCCAGGGCCAGGGAGGCCAGAGCTCTGGGCAGCTACTTGTTGACTGAATGAATAAATCGCGAATGGTCTTTCAACGCCAAGAAAGTAGGAAGGACATAAACTAAAAGTACAGTATATGAAGGGCCCTAAAATGAAACACGCTTGCCTTCTGGAAAGCTCGCTCAGGGCGGGTCCTTACTCTCCTCCTTTGGCCGCAGCCTGGAGGAGTCAGGTCTCGGGGAGACTTTCTAAGGAGCCCTGCCCAGCTCCCCACCCAGAGGCCCGACGGCCGGCATATCCAACAATGCCAGGCGGAGGGGAGAGTTTGGACCCTCTGACCTTTTGCTATCAACGAGGAGGACTCACTAAAATGAATTTTTAACTGTTGTGATGATTCTGAAATACAATTGTTAAAGAACCGGTACCCAACTGAAAAAACAAGCAAGCAAGATACAGGTCTCCGCTGCCAGGGAGCCGTCTCCTAACGACGAAGCCATGGTTTCTCTCGCGTTCTCGCTGCGCTTGCGGAGTTGGGGTGCCTGCAACCCCGCAGCCCCCTGCACTCACCTCCTGCCCTTGTGTATCCGGCTCAGGTCCACTGAGTCCCTGCTGAACACGTCAAACTCATCGTTCTGGAAGACGTTGTGACGCGATGCCAGCAGAGGCGTCGGGTCGGGCTTTATTTCTCTGGGGGGAGGGGGCACAGAAAACAGTGTAAGGGGGGCTCATGCCCACCTGTACCCCACTCCCCCTTACCACTCGCCTTCAACAGCCACACCTGGGACACAATCTAAACACCTGCCCTCTCTGGCCGCTGCCTGGAATGACCCGCACCTTACCCAAGGCTCCCCCTCAGTCCCGCTGCCCATTCACACCGATTTTCTTAAAAGTCCCCTCCCTCATTTGCTGCTCACGACAGCCCTATGAGATAGGCAGCCAGAGATCACTCGACCTCTTTGTGCCTCAGTGCCTTCATCTGTAAAATGGGCACAAAGAGGCTGAAAAGCTTGTCCAAAGGCAGAGCTAACTCAATCCACTTGTTTGATAAACATCATTTGTTCATGGAAGAAATACCCATTCACACACTCACTCGTGCTGCCCCACGGGCTCCTAGGGAAGCAGTGGGCCAAACTCAGAAAGGGTCGATATGGAGGAAGTTAGAAACTTTGCTGCCCTTCCTTAGGGATCTCCTGGGAAGTGGCAATGACGGGGAAGAGTGGGAAGCAGAGGAGCGAAGACGGGGCCCTGACAAGGCCCGCAGAGCACCTCTGGCCAGGCCCCGGGCAGGCGGGCGGCCAGGAGCCTCCTCCCGCGTCTCCCCACCTGTCCAGGCCGCGGTCCAGCTGGCTGAGGGCAGGGGCCAGCCGCTCCTCCAGGATGTCGTTGATCACCTGCTCCGGGTCATAGCCGTAGTGCTCCAGGCAGGCCAGGATGAAGCCCTCCCCGAGGTCCGGGAGCAGGTCCTTCACTTGGGAGATGAGCGAGTCCAGCTCCACACCACTCACGGGGGGGCCCAGGGCGGCAGCGGCCCCCAAGCACTGTGGGAAGGAGGGGAAGGTGAGGCCAGGTGCGTGCTGGGGCAACAGGCCCCAAACAGCACTGGACCAGGAATCCGGGGACCTGGTGCCAGTCCTGGCCCTTATAGCCATCAGCCCTTTGCCAAGTCTCTCCGAGCCTCCGCTCCCTCCCTATGGGAAGGGGCTCTAGGACTGACCAGCCGAGCTGCTTCTGGCCTCCGAGCCTCAGCCTCCTCCTTATGAACAAGCACTCATACGCCACCCGCCTCAGAGGTTCCTTCACGCTAACCAGGGGCGGCTGGCCATGGGGGGACGCAGCCACCAGTCCCAGGCCGTGGGGCGATGCTTCCCTGTAATCAGATGCTTCTCAATAAGGGAGCCCGTTTACAGACTGCTTGATGTGGCCTAATTTTGTTAGGCTTTTCATTTACGGAAATTCCCAAATACAAGACAACAAAACCTTCGCTGACTCAGATAAGCAGCCAAATGGGGAGGGGGGTGGGCAGAGGTGAAGGGCTGTCACTCCCCAAGGCCCTGTGACAGTGAGGGCACGGGGCTCTGAGAAGCATGTCAGTGTCTATTAACGAGGCACCGAGGGCTGGCCACGTTCAGGGAGCGCCACGCAGCCGCCCTGGGAGTTCCAACAACCTCAGGGAGGCGGGACAGCGACGAGCCCCACCTGACAGATGAGGAACCAAGGCTCGGAGTGGGTGACGCTGCCGAAGGCCACACGGCTGTCGAGGGGCAGGACCCGGATAGACCCCTGAGCTGCCTGACCCCAGAGACTGTGTGGTCTTACTCCCCAAGTCACGCCGCCTCCAGACACAGGGGCAGAGTCCTGGGCTCAGCACAGCCACGGACCTGGTGGCTCTGGAAAAGCCTGAGAGGCGGCAGGAGAGGAGAGGCTCCCACACGGGCTCCGCGGGCCCGCAGCCCTACGGAGGGGCTTCCAGGGGCCACGCAGTGAGACCTGGCACCCCACCAGCTGCAGCCAGAGCGGAGCCACGGGACCTGCTCAGAGGATGGCTGCATCTGATTGGGGGAAACTGAGGCTGTGACAGCTTAGGAGACCAGCTCTCCTTAACCGGCCCAGCACGCCCAGCTCAGGACCCTCTGAGGCAGCACAGGCTGACAGGCAGGGCGAGGCTGCCCGTTCCAACCCCGCCACCCCCCGCCCCCCACAGGGGCAGAAACCAAGAAGGGAGGTTTCTGCTGCCCCAACCCTTCAGACAGGATGAGGACAGGAGCGGCTGCCACGGGAGAAAGCGCCACTCCAGACACACCTCCTCTTCCTCCGAGTTCTCCGGATGTGAGGCCGGTCCACTGACTGGCCCTGCGGCCGCCCCAACGCCATTAAGATCCTCGGCCACTGGGGGGTCTTTCACGTCTGTGGGTTTCCGTCGGTCCACCCCTTCCCACGCACTCTCTACCGCCTGGAGGATGTAGGCAGCCCGTGTCTCATCTCTGAGGATGTGTTAAGGGGTCTCTCTTGGGGACCACAGCCTCTCTGCCCCCTCAGCTCGGAGGCAGCTTCATTTCTCAATCCCTCCCCAGCATCTGATCATGTGGCTGCTGCCAGGGCTGTCTGGGATGCACCCCGGGCACCAGCAAGGCACCTGGGCTGCATGAGGAACCGGGCTCGGGCCTGGGCAGGGGCCCGGGGGAAGCAGCTCCTGTGTGTTTTCAGGTCAACCGCCCTCTGCTCCCCTGGGCCCCGGCAGCCCACCTCTGGCCTGGTCAGGCCAGGTCCCATCCCCGGGGCTGTGAGAAGGATACAAGACGGACGAGGCCTGCTGCAGCAAGCTGACGTCATCGGCCACCGGGAAGAGCGCATCGTAGTCCCGGAGGAACCTGCCAGACAGACAGCAGATGGGAGGGGAGGGCTGGGGCCACAGGGGCACTGGCCTGCTGTGGGCCACACCCCGTGTCTGCTGCCCAACGACAGATTCCAGAACCTTAGACCCTGGTGATTACGGCAGGGGCTCTGTTATGCAAGGTCTGTGGGGGCTGATGAGGCACCATGGGCCTGTCCCGCTGCTGGTTCCAGCTCAGCCACACTCACCTCTTCTCCTGCAGCAAAGAGCTGAAGATCTGCAGGAACTCTTCGATGAAGCCCTGAATGTTGTCACAGCTGCAACAGGACAGCAGGGGATGAGCTCAGCCAATGCAGATGATCCGAAGTTCCTTCCCGCCCGCCCCGCCCTGCGCAAGGCCTCCGGCCAGTTGGAGGAAAGAGGCTTTTTCTTGGTTTCCCTTCCTGCTCAGCGATGGAGGCAGGAGAGGGGGCAGATCGTGAGGGCGATGGCCCTGCTGGGCTGGGGCGGAGGCTTTCCACCTGGGGGCGGCGCCCAAGGGCTCACCTGCTTTCTAGGATGGGGAGAAGGCAGATCTGGTACAGGAGGATGTGAAAAACCTCCAGCAGCTTCTTCCTGGAGTGGGACAGCCTCTGCCACAGGTCACCCAGCAGCCTTTGAAGGCCGAGGGGAAGAGAGAAATAGGGATTTGAGAGACTAATCCCACTCCACCCAGCTCCAGCCCATACACGCCCCGGGCTGAGCAGGCCTCACAGCTCACTGCTGACAGCAGCGGGGAAAAGGCTACAGGCTCTGAGGCTGTCTGGTTCCAGGGTCACTTCTAGTTCAAACGGTGGGCCCGGAAGCAGCGGGCCGTCAGCACGAGCTTAGAGCACAGCTGAGGCGAAAGGGCTGCGATGCCAGGGCCAGGAGGCTGCTGGGTAGGGATGCACCAGCCAAAGGTGCGTGGTCCTTGGTCCCACCCGTTGCCTTGGAGACGGGGATGCTGAAGCAGGGCCTGTGCTCCGGCTTCTCTCACCCACAGGACCACCCAGAGTTTTGTCCCCGCCTCACCTGCTATCTTCGAGCCTCCTCTTCTTAATTGCAGACTCCAGCTCGGGAATTGCTATTTCGTAAAAGGAAGCGAGTCTGTGGAGGACACGTGGGTAAAGGCTACCTTCGTTCATAAACACGACACGTCACGAGGAAAGCAGAGCAAACCCAAGGGAGGAGGAAGGCGCACTTCTTGCTCCCAAGTTACCCACAGTTTTCTCCGGGGACAACCCTGGCTCTTCCCCACGCTCACCCCAGCCTGTCCCGCTGTGTGGGTCCCAGGAAGTGACCAGCAGCCACGCCTCCCATTCAGATGGGAAACCATCTGATAGGCTCATTCTAACAGGGCGACAGACGGCCACCCCGACGCACTGAGGTTTGAGAAACACACGGGTCACTCTCTCTTTTGTGCTCAGAAATTTCTAGCCGCTGCCCACCTCCTCTGTCCTCAAGTTGTAACTCCTCTCTCTGGGACATCCTCACCTGGCACGGCCTTGCTTCTCGTTATGGCGACCTCACACCCACACCTTCCCGGATGGGATTGGAACTCTCCGTTCCAGCCACACGCTTTTTTTTTAACCCTCAATTAAGCCAGCCACGCGCTTCATCATCAGGCTCCCCCATGCGATGACTCCTTCCCAGGACCAGAAGCACGGCACCAGAACAGGCTGTCCTTGAATTTCAATGCAGCCACCTCTCTCCTGTCGACTACTTCTGTCTGAGCATCCTAGCGCCCCAAAGCCAGAAACGCAGCCTCTGTGCCTAGGACAGTGCTGCATCCGTAGCACGTGCTCCGTGAACGTTTACAGGCAAATGTTTGTCAACTGGCTGATGTCTGGCCACTTCTAGCCTAGTGTAATGCCGCATGTAGCAGAGGGTGACCGGCCAAAGAGGCCTTAGTGGGCCCCTGGGATGGCACGCAGAAGACAGAGAGGGCGGTGTGGCCCAGATGCAGGTGTTGCCAGGATACATTGCTGTGGGGAGAGTCAGGTGGAACAACTCCTATGGAGGGGGATTGGGCGAGATCTAGAAAAATTTTAAATGCATATATCACCGGCCCCTGCAATGCTACTTCTAGGAATTTGGTCCTCAGAAATACTTGCAGAAGTGCAAGATGGGTGTGCAAAGTTACTCTTTTGTTTTGTTTCGATGATTTATAATTTGATTTTTCAATTACAGTTTACATTCAGTATTATTTTGTATTAGCTTCAGGTGCACAACATAGTGTTAGACAACCAAAGAGTTATTCTTTATAGCATTTTTTTTTTATAATAGCGAATGTCTGAAAAAAATCCTATAGGTTCATCTATGGGGTCTGGTATCCCATTCAATGGAATTCTACCCAGCCATACCAGAGATTGAGGGTGCTTCATGCACTGACATACATCAAATTTAAAAGTACAATGCAAACAGCACACAGAGCGCTCATATGCCAGCAATACATTTTTAAAAGCGGCTGGGTGATATATAATACACATATTTGCTTACACATGCCTATTTATATGCATATCTCTGGAAAATTCCACATAAAAACTAAGGACAATGGTTCTGTATGAGGAACAGATTAGAGTAGGGGAGAGTGAGGCGTCACTATATATTTCATGCTTTTTTGAGTTTTGAACCGTGTGCATGTATTATTCATTCATAAAACCAAAGGACAGAGAGAGAGAAAGAGATTCAGATGCACTCAGTACATACTCCAGAGAAAGGAGAAGGCTGCCATGAGAGGGATTAGCGAAGCTGTTGGGGACTCGTCCCTCGCAGAAAGTTCTCGGGATGAGGTCACGCATTTGCTCAGTGGGCGTGCCTGGCCTCCAGCTGAACAGGCTGGGCCAGCCCCAGGCTGTGTGTGGGTCAAAGGCAGTGTCACTTGGCAAACATGTTTCCCTCCTTCCCCCCTCACCCTGAGAGGCCCAGCTGCTCCCCTGCCTCCACTGTCCCTTGCAGGGAAGTCCGCTCTCCCAAAAATTACCCGCAACTCCAAAGACCCTTTCAAAAGCTACCTGTGCCACATTTGGGAAGATCTGCAACAAAATGGGGAAAAGCCTGGGAGAAGTGAAAATCAGCAGGCACTAAAGTCTAAGAATCACGTGATCTGTCAGTGATTTTCATTTCCTGCCTTTTGGGATTTTCCAAATTCCTACAAGAATTGGCCAGATTTACCAAGAGAAAAGATGCCTTTTTAACAAAATGGACAGCTACAGTGCCAGCCTAACCCCTTTCTTCTTGGAAAAGCGTCGATCAATGCTTTATTCTAACATTCTTGGGGAGGCTGATCAATCTTAACACCTGATCTTCACCAGCTGAGGTGATCCAATACGAGT
The DNA here is from genome assembly GCF_028538775.1 of Myotis yumanensis. Lineage (NCBI taxonomy): Eukaryota > Metazoa > Chordata > Mammalia > Chiroptera > Vespertilionidae > Myotis > Myotis yumanensis. Next base: position 24,849,559 of record NW_027223770.1, read on the forward strand.
CAGACTCCGCTGCCGCCTCTGGCACATGTCAGCGCTAGATAAACGTTTTGTTGCATGGGCGAGTCAACGACTGAATGGACTGGCGGCTGGGCAGGCAGAGCTGGACAGCTCCCAGAAGCTCCTTCATACAGTGGAGAAAGATGCCTGGCAAGAGCCACAGCCAGAAGCCAGCCCCGCGGTTGCCAGGCAACGCGCAGGTTACCAGCCCATGCCCTGCACCCCTTTCTTCCTGCACCAGGAACAGATGCTCATGGTGCTAAGGGGGCAAAGAGGACTCCCCCTGCTCCATGCCCTCTCCACCTCTCTCTTCGTCCCAACAGGATCTTCCTATGACTTCTTTGGATAAACACTTCCAGCGGCTCCCTTCTGCCTACAGAATAAAGGCCCCGCTCCCTGACAGCGTGTTCAAGGTGCCTCTCAGTCTGACTTATCCCAGCTCCCCCCGCGCCCCCTGCCCCCCCAGCATCTCTCTGTTACCCACCCTGTTTCCCGCTGCCCTGGTCTCTCCAACCCCCGCCACGTGTCTCCCTCCACTGCCTGGCTTTCCCAGGAACACACTCTGGGCCTTCACTCCACCGGCCTGGCCTGCCCTTCTGCCACTGCAACCTTTCTGTCTGGAAGGTTCTAGTTCATTCTTCCAAACCTTGTTTGAGGATCTCCATGAAACCTCGTATTTCACCAGGCAGAATTCTGCTTCCCTCCTCGGCGTTCCCAGAGCATTTCCTAATGTGGCCACCACAGCCCGCCCACGTGTAAGCGTCTCTGCTCGTCTCCCTGCGTGTGTCCCTCTGCCCTGGACTGGATGCTGAGGTCCACAGACCATTTCTTGTCTATTACTCCCGTGCGCCTGCCCAGGACGGGGGCCTTGAAATCAAATAGAACTGAATGGAATTGCCCTATTCTTGGTGGTTGTCCCCTCTCTACCCTTGGAGTGCTTCTCAATGCAGGCTCCACACCAACAGGAGTCTGACCTGTCCTCTTTACTGCTGTGTCCCCAGGCTGTAGGGCTCTAAGCACCCAGTAAACACTTGCTGAATGAGGATGCGAACTAGAACCTCTACCCCATCCGCCAGAACGATCGCGGTACCTGTAACAGAAGTCGTGCTTCTGGAAGGTTTCGCAAGCCGAAGGGAAGATGTCCAGAAAGGCCCAGAGCGTCGTGCAGGTGTCACAAAGGTAGAGAACAATGTCCTTTAACTCCTGTTGCCAAAAGGAAACACCGCGTTATTCTCCTCGCCCCGTGACAGCTCTGCAGAGGGCAGGAGACAAAGCTGACAGAGCCAGGGGTCCCCAACAGGCAGAGAGAGGGATGCCTTGTGGTGGGAGAGCACGGGAGGTCTGGGCCAGGCCTGGCTGGCCGTCTCTACGAGCACAATCGGGGCAAGTCACTCACACTCCCTAAGCCCCGGGACTTGCTACCACAGCTCCAATGGGGTCCACCCCGTGGTCTCTAGGGTTACTTCTAGCTCCAGGGTCAGATGGTTCTCTCTGCTAAACTGAAGGAGAATCAACCCTGAATCAGAACACAGCGCCTGCGGTCCCACACCAAGTACATCCCAGTGAGAACAAGAACAGCAAGCCCACGCTCTCCTTGCATTTTGAAGAGGGTGTTCAGGTTGGGAGTGCTTTCTCAGACACTTCCTGGTCGTCATGACCACTCATGAGCCGGGCAGCTGCTAGACTCTCTATTGTGCAGACAGGAACCGGAGGGTCAGAGGGGTGAGAAGGTCCTGCTCCCACAGCACCTGGTGCGGGCGCCCCTTTCTGAAACATTTAATGCCTGTTTCCCAGGAGACAGCGAGCTCCAGGCCGGCAGCTCCCGGCTGCCGCATTCCTGCTCTGTCTCCGGTGCTCATCTACCTCCTGCCTGTCATCTCCAGGCGACTCTAAGTTCCACGGGAGCAGGCGACATGTCTCCTTCTGCGACTGCCTTACTCCCAAGGCCCAGCACAGGGCCTGGCACATGCCAGGAGCTCCGCAGTACAAAGTCACCGAATGAATGAACAGCTCAAACAATAGCACACGAATGAACCTGTTGAACTGCACTAAACTCCTGCCCCCTGAATTCTAGTTCCCTGTTCGTTCCACTACTTCCTAAATGAAGCTTCCAGAGGAGAATGGGAGCCTGCCCAAGTGCTCTTAACGCGACAGGACAGCTGCTTATGGGACTGGGAAAAGGGACCGCGAGCAGGGCAACCTCACCGGGAGAGGCATTTCACTGGGGGTCAACCGGCCCCGCTCTTCAAGCTTCTGGGGTGTGGAGCTGGCCCCGTCCCCTTGCAAGCCGCTGTGCTGGAGGATGTTGCTGAAGACCTGTGAGACACAGAGGTGACTCTCCCACCAGCTCCAACCAGCAGCTCGGACCCCTGCCTCCCCAGGGGTGGGTGATCTGAAAACTGCCGTGGCCTCTGGAACCTAAGCCAGGGCTCCCAGGACACCGGCTGAGACAATGACCTGCCCAGAGAGCAGGGTCAGAGTGGACACTGTGAAGTAGAGATGAGGGGGGTATTCTCTTCACAGGATTACGGTGAGGATTAAAAAGATAAAATGTACGTAGAGCCCCCAGAATTACGCAGATGTTATCTTACTGGAGAGGCTGGGCAAGTGCACAATAATATTGAAGATACCTATTCAATAATATACAATGTGTTTTTCGATCCCCTGTAGATGGCTTTCATGGAAACTATGGTGAAATAAAAGACAAATCAGCAGTGAGGGGACACAGCGCCAATGGCAAAATCATGCAAACCTTCGGCTGACTGTGCCATCTGTAAGCATGCCAGTCCCCCAGAGACCTTCGGGAACTGGCTCTAGGACCCCCGCCGATACCAAAACTCACAGATGTTCAAGTCCCTTCTATAAAGTGGCGTTGTGTTTGCATATAACCTACACCCATCATCCTGTATACTTTAAATCATCTCTAGATTACTTATAATGCCTAATCCAATGTAAACGCTACATAAAGAGTGGTTATACTGTATGGATTAAGAAATGACAAGAAAAGAAGTCTGTACATTTTCAGCACAGACACAACCATCAGAGGCCTAACTGTTTAGTACACATCAGCAGCAATGTAACATTTAGAAAAACACACTTTCGATCCATGGTTGATTGGATCCCCAGATGCAGAACCCATGGATACAGAGGCCGAATGTATTGAAAAAGTTACCATGAACAGTGAATTCTCTTGGTGATGGGATGGAATCATAGAGGAATATTAATCTTCTATTTTTGTTTTTTTATATTTCCCCATGTTTTATAATGAGCATTATTATTTCATTAAATGATTTTATAAAACCTGCCGAAACCGGTTTGGCTCAGTGGATAGAGCGTCAGCCTGCGGACTGAAGGGTCCCAGGTTCGATTCCGGTCAAGGGCATGTACCTGGGTTGCGGGCACAATCCCCAGTAGGAGATGTGCAGGAGGCAGCTGATTGATGTTTCTCTCTCATCAATGTTTCTGACTCTCTATCTCTCTCCCTTCCTCTCTGTAAAAAATCAATAAAATATATTAAAAAAAAAAAAAACTTTATAGCCCGTATTTGAGAAACCTAGCTCTCTGGCGGGGTTCTTAGAGGCTTATGGCTGTCAGCAAACACAACATGCAATCCAAGCCTTTCTGTACAAGTGCAGCACTTGACGGCCCTCAGAGCTCAATCCTGTTCAAGAGGGGAAAGAGCGAATGTGAAGTGTGCGTGAGAAGCAGGACACGGAGACCTTCTGGGGAGGGGAGGGGTGTGGGAAGTAACCCTTTCTCCCAGGCTCAGCAAAGTCAAGGTCACCACCAGGTGGGGAGGGGGTCTGCTTCCCAAGCTCGTCCTCCCCTGGGCAGGGCTGAGAGCTGGTACCTGAAGGATGGTGGGCATGCTTTCATCCAGGTCATTGTAGTAACTTGGCTGCTGGTTAAAGATGTTTCCTGAAAAGAGAAGCGAACGGTAGAAATTGGGAAAAGAGAGGGGGGCGGAGAGGATATAGTACAGCAGGTTACCAGCAGGTTCTGTGACCTCTCTTCCCTTTCCTAAGCCTGTGTGAACTAGAGCAGTCCTGGCCCAGGGCCCTGCTGGCACCCAGCTTCGGCCCAGCCTAGAAACTTCCCAGGGCGGGGAGGAACTTGCTTGGTACAATTTAACCTTTTAAGCACCTCTGCCCAGCGAGTTACGCAAAAGGCCTGCCCTGGTCAGACCAGCTCGCTGACACCCCCAGGGAGGGATCACACTTGGGCACTGTGCCTTCCATGACAGCATCGGCTTTGGAAGTGGGAGTCAGCCATCTCTCTGCTCAAGAAATCTGGATGCCAAATCCAGGATTCTTGCCAGGCCACGTCTTCAATAATGTGAAGGAATCTAAGGAGACATTTCTTTGGAAATTCTCTCACCCTCTGCTTTTGAATATGCTGGCCATGCCAAGCGATCCCACTCCAAGGAGAGAGGCCTGCAAGGGACCTGACGTCCTCCCCCTTCCTGGCATCGCACCTCCTCCTTTGCACCGTCCTCAACCTCAGAGAGCAAACCCTGTCCCCTCCTTCTGTAGGAAGAGACCTCCCATAAGGCAGGTGTCACCTTCTCCAGGCAGTATCTCCTGACCCAGGCATCAGGAGCCGGTCTCCTCCCATCATTCCCAGGGCCACACCATGGTCCCCTCTGAACCCGAACGACCGGGCCTGGGGTAAGGCACTCTCTCAGATCTTTCCAACGTGTAAGCCCGGGGAACAGGGGTTTTTATAAGCATCAAAAGAGATCATATTTCACAATCTGCCCTTGGGGACTTTGAAGTCCCATTCCTCTCCTTTATCTGATTCTGACGATGGCGAAGAACTTTTGATCTCTTAAAGGAATAATTTAAAAGGCCTGGGACAGCACCCTGGTACGTGTGGCTCAGTGGATTGGAGCATCATCCCATGCACCAAAGGGTAGAGGTAAAATCATGGAAACCTTTTACTGCTTACCGGTCAGGGCGCATACCCAGGTCTTGGGTTTGACCCCCCGTTAGGACATGGGAGGCAACAGATCGATGTTTCTCTCTTGCATCAATGTTTCTCTCTCCCTCTCCCTTCTTCTCTCTCTAGAATCAATGAAGGACATATCCTCGGGTGAGGATTTTAAAAATAATTAATTAATTTTTAAAAAACAAACGGGACAGCAATGGCATCCTTAGAAACATCACTCCTCAGCCGAAACAGTTCAGAAGCCCAGGGTGAGGAGAAAGTACTGGGTGTTTGGAAGACTGTGTCCTACAATTCCAAGGTGAGCAAGACGGACAGGGGTGCCCGGGGTGAGCACCTCTCCACGCAGGGCCCGCTGCCATGAGCTGCGACTCAAAGGGCATTGTTCCCTCTGTCGCATCCCGACAAAGCTCCTGTCTCTGACGGAGCCTTCCAGCCCACTGCCTCCGGACAGGAGCCAAGTGCTGACGTCATTCCTTTCACAACTCAGAGAGTCCTCGCTGAACTCTGCCCCCGTCTGTTCTCAGCAACAATGCAAATCATGTCAGTTCTGAGGCAGCCCCAGCATCCCTGAGGCAGGGAGTGGCGAAGAACAAGAGCTAGGGAGTCAGGCCGACGTGACATCAATCCCAGCTCGGCCACTTGTTAGTCACGGCCTCTTACACTCAGTGTCCTTGTCTGTAAATGGGGAGGTGACAGCACTACATCACAGGGCTTGTGAGGATCAACTGACAGAACACGAGGAGTGCTCAGCCCCCAGTGAACACGCAGATACAGGCTAGCTGTCACCGCTGCTCTTCTGCTACCAGCTTCCCCACTCCTTCAACTGTTCAACTCACAGCCTCACACAAAGACTCCAAGATCCCTGACGAACCGTGTGGGACAGCTTTCTGCCTCCACTCCCCCAGCGCCACCAGCCACTTATTTCAGAGTCGACACACATACATCTAAGCCGTTTCTAAGCACCACCCACCACTGCTGCTCCGAATCCCCCCCGCACTCCTCCAGGCGCCACCTCTGGAGCCTCTGGTTTGATTTATGGGGCCATCTCCGTGCACCCCCAGCCCCCCACCCCACACCCCACACACCTATCATCTTCTTGAGCAGCGGCGAGTTGCCTTTTCCAAAGAGCACGCAGAGGTCCAGGATCTTTGGGATGTCAAACAGGAAGTTATTGTAGAGGATTTCTCCAAACGCAGAGGGGGAAATGAAGTGATCCTAGGAGCAGGGCAGAGAGAGGGTGAGAGACTGTCTGAATGCAGATGCATCGTAAAGTAAGAGCAAACGCAGGAGAAACAGCCTTCAGGCCCATCACAGGGGACTGGGTAGCAAATGAAGTTCCATCCACACTGTGGACACGTCTGAGACTCCTATATTGACCTGGGGCAAAAGTCATTTCATGTAAAAAGGAGCAGAAGTACATGGTGCAACAGTTGGTTGGGGGTTCATTCTGAAATAGTTATGGGTGAATTACCAGGATGTCTGGGATCACTTTCAAATACTCCAGAAAGAAAAAAATCTCTGGAGGCGGAAGAAAATGAGATCGGCAAAATGTGGATAACTGTTTAAGTTGGGTGATGGGTACATAGGGTTCATTATGCTTTTGAGATTTTTGAAAATTTCCATACTAAAAAAGTTAAAAAACCCCCACAAGATCCTATTTTTAAAATAAATACACTCACACACACACACACACACACACACACACATCGCGCTACTGAAAGGGAAAATAAAATCCCCTAAAAAAACAGGCACCTTAACAGTAGTTATTGGGGGGCGGGGATTTTGTAGGTAACCTTCACTATTGACAAAATATTTCTGTAATGTTTGTGTTGTTTAGAGACAGTATTATTATTATTATTATTATTTATTGGTTTTAGAGGAAGGGATAGAGAGAAACATTGATGTGAGAGAAACACCGATCGGCTGCCTCCCGCATGCGCCCCAACTGGGGATTGAACCCACAACCTGGGTATGTGCCCTGACCAGGGACCGCATCCACCACCTTTTGGGGTACAGAATGACGCTCCAACCAACCAGCCAGGGCAGCAGCGTTATTATTTGGAAAACTGGGGGGTGGGAGGAGTAAAGGTTTTTAAACAGCACATACAAGTTCCTTTCAAAAATGAGAATCAGTATTTTCACCCTCTGACGCACAAGGAAAGGCAGAGTCACGCGTCAACTGGCAAAGGGCCCTGGGCTCCCATTGATGGAAACACTGGGTGTAATGCAGACGGACCCGGGGAGCTAGAGGATAAGGGACGTGGCACAGATTTCTTCCCCAACAGGGGGAATAAAGGCGGAGCGGAGACAAAGAGGAAACGCGATACTTCCAGAGCCTTCCTTCCCAGGACGGAGAGAACGCACTGGGGTGTTGGGTGTCGGTGGCGACCTGTCACGGGACCAGGGGCTTACTTTGGATTCCTTGTGAGTGGACATGCGGAGGAAGGTGAGAAAAACACTGCGGTGGAGACGCTTCTGCATGGCAGCCACCTCGGGGGCCGGGGCCACCCACTCGTCGAACTTTCGGGGAACATAGTACAGGTAGGAGTCCAGGCACTTCTGCAGGGTCTCGTCGAAGATGACCTGAGCCAGGCAACAGAGGAGAGCAAGGATTGTCACCGACACCCAAGGGCTTGCGGGTGGACTGAGCAGGGGCTCGCGGCCGTGGCCAACACTCCAACCCCAAGGGACTGAGAAGGTATGAATGAGGGAGGGCTACACACAGTTTCTAAAAATGACACGTTGGAAGGTGTTGTATAAACATCATTAAGATTGTGATACAAGACAGAGCCATCCAAACCACAATTTCCTGTTAAGGATCCAGTGAAAAAAGGAGAGAAGAAAGCCTCTCCTAGGAGGAGAGAAACAACAGAAACCAACCAAACAGCATGGCATGTGCTTTGTCTTAGCGTTAATTTTGATAGAATGTTACCTGGCACCAGAATTTATCGTGAGGCAAGGCCAGGAGCCAGTCGAGGTCATTGGCTACGAAGGTGGCGCGTTCCAGGTACTCCTCCACTAGGGCGGGAATGTTGTCTTTAGGGGGCGGTTTGTATAACACAAAATACCGGTCTGCCTTCTGCTCGGGGTGCTACGGATCCAAAAACCACGTGTTACCGTGGCAGAGGTTAGTCAGCGAGGGCCCATCTGCCAACCCACAGCAATGACAGCGCTGGGCTGTTCCAACCGGTGACCCTCCAAGGAGCTTTTAAGCATAAAGAACCAAGTGTGTCTGACAAAGGGGCTTGGTTGCGTCATGAGAACACTAGGCGGGCTTTAAAAACCATGTTTTTTTGGAGAATATTTTCATCACATGGGGAAAGGTTAAGAAAAGAAAAAGCAGGATACAAACCTCTCTAGTTAATATAATCAGCTTTGGGATTAAAAAAAAGCAGACATTAGATAGATAGATAGATGATTGATAGATAGATAGATAGATAGATAGATGATAGAGAGAGAGAGAGATGATAGATAGATGACAGATAGATACATAGATAGATGACAGATAGATACATAGATAGATGACAGATAGATAGATAGATAGACAGACAGATTTAACACATTCACATACAGGCGTGTGTGGGGACAACACTCTAAAGCTGATAGTGGTTGTCTCTGGAGGGGGGATTTTGACTTGAAAATGCTTTCCAATAAAAAAAATGAACATGTATTACTTTTTAAAATTATCTTTTAATTATATAAGTGAGACCTGAGCATCTTTTCTTTCAAAAGTTTACAACACGACAGAGAAGGTAAGCCGCCTCCCAGCCCCGTGTCCATCCATCCAGTGAGTGTCCTTACAGACCCTTTGTAGGCATTTACGTTAAAATATACCCGCAGAAGGTATTTGTTTAGACGTTTCCTCACAAAAATGGTATTATTCTATATGTGTTATGCTCTATCCATTTTATAACCAGGAAAAAACACCTGAGTCATTCTTTTTTTTAAAGAAAAGATGCTAGTCGAGTAGTGGCAGGTCTTGGCTTAGATTCACAAGTTCTCTCGCCCAACCCCTACCTTGCCATGAACAGACCTGACTTTGTTCACCATGAAGAGCCCAGTTTGCTCCTCTGACTGCATAAGGGCTGCTTTCTCCAGGGGAAATGGTAACAGGAGGAAGACCAGGCCACATCTCAGCTGTTATCAAACACAATCCACCCACTTCCAGGTCTGCCAGTCCAGGGGGGACAGGAAAATCTCAACCAATTGCTAGTCTCCTTGACAACCACTTATGCCTCCCTACCGCCTAAGGCAAGTTTTCAAACTGTGGAGTCTTTGGGTTCCACAAGGATTCCTGTGGTGTGTGTGTAGGGTGGGTGGGGGGGGGGGAGGGGTGGATCTCTGGGTGGGTCTTTAGGACCCTTCCCATTTAAATTAAAATTTATACAGTGGGGTTCCAGGAGCAAATCTTTGAAAAAGGAATCCTGCTGACTGAACCCAGTTCAAAACTACTCTCTAAGGTCTAAATTCATCTCCTGGGTTTCCTGGCTTCCCCGAAACTCTTATCTGTTTGACACCTCACCTCTTAGGTCACTCATTGCTCAGGCCAGGTTACTCACCCTTCCTCCACTCTGGAAACAGACTCCCCCCCCCGCCCACCGCCCCAAGATCCTACTTTCCTTTCCTTACCATCCTACAAGCATGGACTGGAGCCCTGCTGTGTGTGGCACAGGAAGAAAAGCATCTGCGTGCTCAGAGACCGTGCTGCAGCGGGGAAGATGCACATCTAAGCCATCAAGAGAGCATAAAACAGAGCAAGTGGCAGCTCAGACCTGCCAGAGGGGCCGTGGAGCGCAAAGGGGATGGACAAATGGAGGACAAGGGCCAGCTCGCTTCCCAGAGCAGCAGCGTCTGAGTTGGGCCTTGGAGAATGAGAAAGATTTTTAGAATGAAGAAGCGGTATTTTTATGGAGGCATAAAAATGCGCCATAAAAAAAAAAAAAAGAGGGCACAGATTGCCCTGGGAGGTAGGAGATGGATGTGGAAGGAGAGAACACTGGAACGATGACAATAAAAGCCACCAGTTACCAAGGGCCTGTCCTGTGCCTGCAGCTGAGCAGGCATGTTCCCCAGCCTTTCTTTCTTACCTACAACAACTATTGAAAAGGGAGACAGCATTTTTTTACAGGGGAGGAAACAAAGACTCGATAAGCTTCAGGAACGTTGCCAAAGTCACATGGCTAAGGAGGCAACTGAGGCAGCGTGTGCACCAAAGCTTACACTGCAGACCTACTAAGTGACCTGTGGTACCCATGTGCCATCCTGGTCTCACTGCTTGTCCTTTTGAGGCGAGGAAGGACCAGATCCTGCTAAGGTCTTTGAAGAACCTTGAATGCCAAGCTCAGAGTAGGGGCTTTATTTCGTAGGTAATGGGGGCCGTGGGAGATTTCGGGGCAGGGAGCGGCAGGCCCCAGCTGTATCTTCAGCCCCCAGAGCTGGCTTAGGTCCCGCCTGCTCAAAGGAGCTTTCTGAACATTCTCTGCCCACCACACTTCTTGATAAGTAACCATCTGCACCGTTCTCCCACTGCTCCACTTAAACGAGTCTTGTCTTCCTCCAAAGACTTGCTTTGGGGTATTCAACAGCACCAAGTGTGCACTGTGCACACAGTAGGTACTCAATAAACATTAGCTTGGCCCATCACCCTGCAAAGGCGGCACGGTGGCTGTCCCTTGGCTAGAGATCTCCTTGTCCCACGTTAGGAATAAAGACACAGATATAGGATGGGTACAAACCTCAAGACAATCTTCTAGGAGCTTCCACGGCCAGCAGGGTAACCCTCTTCAGCACGGCCAGCAAGACTACTCCTCGTTCAGGCAACTGTCTCCCTCAGCTCATCCCTCTCCCCACCCTACTCCCATTCAAGGCTCCTGTCACGGTCACTGTTATCACCACCATTACTGCGTGTTTACTATGTTCTAGTATAGTGTTTATTCAGACGTCTCGTGTAATCCTCATAGCCACCGCACAAAGCTGGTTCTATTATTACCCCTTTTAGGTCCCGAGGTATGGAGAGGTTACGTAACTTGCCCAAAGTCACACAGCCAAGTATGCGTGACATTTGACTCAAAGCCCCTGGGATACTGTTTCCACCGCAGGTGACGGGTGGTTGGTGTAGGAGTCAGGCTCTCTCAAAACAGCACACTCGGGTCCTCCTGCCAGACCCACCCTTTGCCGACTGCTCTGCCTGGCTAACGCTTATTCATCCTTCAATACCCAGGTCAGGATCTCCCTCCTTAAGGAGCCTTCCCTGGCTGCGCATGTCCTCCCACTACTCCCGAGGCCCCCCTGCCTACACACCCCGCTTTGGTCTGGATCAGCAGCCTGGACTTCCTTGACCACCACCCTGATCACATGGCAGAGAAGCTACTGGTCTGCTTTTCTCTCAGACCATGGGCAGCTCCAGGGCAGGAACCATGTCTTTTCTCTTTGCAGCTCCAGTGCCTGTCACAAAGGCTGCTGGGGTCCTTGACTCATTTACTGAATCTTCCTGGCCCCGGGAAGCCAGAATGAAGAGAAGGCACCAGGTCCCTGCTCTCCCGGAGCCCACAGTCCAGCAGCCCTGGTGTTCCGTGTGCGGGGAAGGACTGAGGTGGAAAACTAGACCCAACCACTCAAGGAACCCGGCTCCTCCGGTCCTGTCCACAGAACTTTCTGCAGTAACGGAGCTGCCCTACACCGTGCAGGCCACCACTTACCCCAATGGGGCTACTTCACTTTAACTAAAGTTAAAATAAATGTCCAGTTCTTCAGTTGAACAATCCACATTTCAAGTGCTCAATTGTTATATTTGGCAAATGGCTACCCTATTGGACAGAAGAGTTTTCGATTTTCTGATCAATAGCTTCCTTACATAAAAAGGTCACAAAAAAGAAATAAGAGATTTTATAGCAGAAAGATGATGGGTCTGACCTCTAGGGTCAGCCTAGCTGGATTCCCCTCCTGGTTCCCCTAACTTCCTATTTCTGTGACCCTGAACTCTCTGTTTCCTCATCTGTGAGATTTGGACAGCCAAAATACCTACTCATAGGGCTACGGTGCAGCTTACAAGAGATAATCCAGGTGGGGTGTTTAGGAAGGTTTGGCCCAGCGCGAGTGCTCCGTGCCTGCTAAGTACTATTAATAATACTCTTGGGAGCAATGGGAGGGCATGCGCGGCCTAGACAGTAGTTAGGAAGTAACAGGAAGCCATTCAGAAAGCAGGAAATAGAACACCAAGCTCTGGTTTCCCACGACTTGACTCCAGCCCCGGGAAAGTACTTCCTCCCACCTTGTGCGAGTAAGCTCATCTTCTTGGGAAAACAGCGAGTGGGTGGGGGGACTCCAGGCCCCGGGCCTGGCTCCTTCAGCACCTGGCACCTCCCTGTGGCTCTGATCTCCCTCTGCAGCTGGTAACTGGCATCCTCACAGCCTCCTTCGTTTTCAGTCTCACGGGCCCTGCCGAGTCTGTATGTGGCACGTCTCAGCCCACTGACATTGAGATCAAAGACGGCCGGACCTCTGAAAACAGTGTTCCCCCCGAAGTGTGGATAGCAGCTGAGATAGCTCTGAAAAAGGCCTACCTGAAACCTGAACCCCTCCCACAGGGCCAAATGCCCAAACCCGGCTTTGGGATGGATCCATTTCCAGGCCAGCTCAGGCTAGCCAGAACTGCCCTCCGACTCCGATTCAAAATGCAATGCTTTGGGGGAAGGTGTGGGGAGGTGACAGGGAAAATACGACTCAAATTCAGGCTGCGGCTTGGAACGGAAACCTCTACGCTGGGCCTGGAAGGAACTGGTAGTGTCCCAGCTACTGGATTACTGACTGTGGCCCCGAGGTCACTCTTGGAACAGATAAAGAAGGAATTTACTTCGCACTTTTGAAATTGCAAGAATGATAACATCAGTCCGAAAGGCCCCAAGGCACCGGCTCACCAGCGCTGGTGATGTCCTCAGCTTTCCTGTCTTCAGGTCCTTGTGGGTGATCTGGAGTTGGTCCAGGGGCAGAGCTGGCATTGTGCTGCGTGACCCTCCTGAAAGGAAGATGGATGGGAAGAGAGAGCAGACACATAGGCTCCTGGTGCAAGGGCCTGCTCTGGGCTGGTCCCGGGAGCTGCAACCGCTGGCCTCAAGGGACTCCTGACACGGGCCTCAAAGGCCTGGCTCCTGTACTAATCCAGGCTACAGTGACTACACACTCCCACCCTTTGAGGACCGGTCCCACGTGCCTAGATGATGTATTATGGCTCCAGCTCCGGGCCCTCCTTGGCCTGTGAGCTCTGTGAAGCTAGTGCCCGGCTCTCCTCCTCCTCCTAACTTTCCCAGGACCAGCACAGGCTGGTGGAGAGGTGGCCTCATCCAAATGTTTGCTGAACAACGAACTGAACAGGATACTCTTCTTATAACTCCAACCAGATTTTAAGTCTTTTGAGGGCAAAGCCATGGGCCTTTCCTCACTTGTGGAGTGTGTTTAGATTCTATAACCTTTCTAGGCTTCAGGGAGGAAGGACATGGATAGACAAAAGGATCAAGGAGGATGACAGAATTCACAGAAACGTGCTAGTACGAGCTCCTTTCTAGAGGCCCAGATGGGCCTCAGACTCAGCGAACGGCAGATCGCACGTCTTCCGTCTTCCCATCCAATGCTCTTTTCACAATACCAGTGGCCTGACCCACTGGGGGGCTGTGCACATTGGCTATATCATGGAATGAAGTGAATCAGGACCTTTAACAGACACGCCATAAACCATCAGCACCGTCTCAGTGACAATATGAAGACATACTAAGGCCGGGATGAGGAGACCATCACCTCCGAGCCCTCGCAGAAAAGCCGAAGGGCATGATCATCCATGCGTTACATGGACTATATACGTATACACGGGTGTCCATATCTGACATCAGGCCAGGGCCTGGTGTTCGGAAGACACCCCGATGAGGCAGGGTCTCTTCCCTGAGGAAGCTCACGCCCCAAAATAATGACAACAGCCGCAGGAGCAACGTGCTTGTCACGTGCTGGCAACTCTTGCTCGGCGTGAACTCAGTCCACACGTGTTAACTCACTCTGCATGTATTCATGCTCACACCAGCTCTAAGGCTGGTTCTATTAGCATCTTCACTTTACCAACGCGGAAATCGAGGGTAATGGCGCTAAGTGTTCAACACAGGACTTGGTGTGTAACAAGCACTCGATAGAGTTCACTGGTTGTTACTCTAAGTCCCGCCATAGGCAGAGCGCCGTGGGCTTCTTCACTCACTCAGCACCGACTTCATACGTGCAGAGTCCTGGGAGGGTCAGTGATTATGATTTGGTGTGGCCAGAGCTGTAACAGGAAAACCCCACAACAAGCACAGCGGAGAAAGGGAGAATGCCACCGGGAAAGTGACCTGTCCCCAGGCGGTTGAAGGGTAGCATGACAAGATGGGAAGGAAGGGGATTCCAAGCAAACAGCGAGCGTGAGCCAAGCCTCAGAGCCTGTGGTCTGAAGGAAGGGCAAGACATGGTTGGAAACGCCAGGTCAGGGAGGGGATGACAGACGTGGAGGGAAGATGCTGGAGAGGAAAGATGGGGCCAGTTTGTTTGTTGTTTAAAGCCTTGAATGCCATGCTAAAGATTTTGGCTTTTCATCTGCAGGCAGTGAGGAGCCATTTACGTCGAGGAGGGACATGATCAGAAAGAGAAGGCAATAACCTGGTGGCAGGAGAGACCGCCTAGAAACCACTGGAGAGCAAAGTCTATGTTAATCCTCTCACTCCTCCACCCACGGATTTCCGAGCACCTCTGATCCAGGCACTGAAGCCCGCAGGAGGCTCAGGTGCACACATAACAGGCCTGTCCTGCCCTGCGTGGAACTTAGTCTTGAAGGGAAAGACAGCAATGAGTCAAACAGCCATACAAACACGTAAGTCTCAACACCGTGATGTACGCTACGTAGGTGCGGCCCGTGCAGCTAGGACAGAGAACTGGCCGGGCAGAGGAAGGCTGCCAAGGAAGACGTGCGTTTGCCTCTAACGCAGTGGTTCTCAACCTTGGCTGCACATTAATCTTTTTAAAATCCTGATTTCCGGGCCTCCTCCTCCGGAAATTCTGTTTCTTTGTTATGGGGTGAGGCCACAACATGAGTAACAAAGAAACAGAATTTCCGGAGGAGGAGGCCCGGAAATCAGGATTTTAAAAAAGATTCCCAGGTGATGCTAATGTGCAGCCAAGGTTGAGAACCACTGAGCTAACGTGTGGGCAGGAACTAACGCGGCACAGAAGGAACCTGAAGTTCCGAAAGAATAAGGACAATGATCGTGACAACGTCTGTGCCACCACCGTTGCAACCCCAGTGCCAATCGGGACAGCAAGGCCGAGAGTTAGGAAAGCACCTTCTTTAGGAGGGGAGCTCGGGGCCAGCACCCATTACTGTAAGGCCAGGGCGCATTCCCCGGGCTGCGGCTGCCTCCGTTTCCCTGTCATCGCCCTTCTGGTCTCCACTCAACGTGACCCTCCTTGAGGTGCCAGACGGTCCTATCTCAAGTCTCCACTCCCCCCGTTCCGGTCGTATATTCGATTATCTTGCGCCTTTACCTGTCACCGGCCGTCTCCTCCCGCTGGACTGTACACTCCATGCGGGCAGGAGTCTGGTCTGTCTTGTTCCGTTTGCATCCCCAAGTGCCCAGATCTGTGCCCGGCACGTAGGCGAAACGTGCCATCTATGTGCGGAACTAATGAATGAACCCCGAGGAAACTGAACAGCGCGGTCCCCTCGCCCCCGGATGGGCTTGCGGGGAACTCGACTCGTTTCAAGTCACTCTGGGGCCGAGCCTCGAACCCCGATACTTTCTGGCCTCGTAGGGTGCGGGGGGCGACTCCAGGCCCCTGGGGCAGCACAGCCCGGGCGCGGTCGTGGAGACAGAGTCCCCACGGCTCCTCCCTGGCCCGGTGCCCCGCATACAGCCACAAACTCACCTCGGCGGCTCCACTACCGGCTCCGTGCCGCCGCCGCTGCCGCCGCCGCGGTCCACGGTGACAGCTCCCCGTCCGCCGGCACTTCCGGGGTCAAACGGCGATTCCGCAGACGGTGATAGGAAGCCTCGACCCGGCCCCGCCCCCGGCGCCAACTGCCACCAGGAAGCCGGGCCCGAGGCCACGCCCCCAGCCCGAAGACTCCGCCCCCACAGGGACTGGTCTGACTGTAGCCACGCCCTCATCCCGCCTTTCTCCCCGCGGATGGAAGGTAATATTCGGTTGTGATTCCACCTTTTGGAAAATCCAAGTAGTAGTGGTTCTCAACCTTCTGGCCCTTTAAATAAAGTTCCTCATGTTGTGACCCAACCATAAAATTATTTTTGTTGCTACTTCATAACTGTCATGTTGCTACTGTGATGAATCGTCATGTAAATATCTGATATGCAGGATGGTCTTAGGCGACCCCTGTGAAAGGGTCGTTCGACCGCCAAAGGGGTCGCGACCCACAGGTTGAGAACCGCTACAAGTAGCATGCTCAGAGAACCATCCCTCCTGCTTCAGTGCACTTGGACTAGAACTGACTCCTTAACCAGAGTGGAGGGGTATGCGATATTGTTAGTTCTCTACTCCTGTGCAACAAAATTACCCCCAAACTCAGTGGCTTAAAACAACGCCACACACATAGTAGGTGCTCAAGAAATTTTAGAGAGGAGGAAGGAGGAAGGGAGGGAGGGAGAGAATAAGGAAGGATATTCTCTCTATCAGTGTTAACTCTTGCGTTTCTTTCATCTTTGTTTTCTCTTCTTTGCATGCAGAGATTAATGAGGGATGTGACCTTCTAAAGGAGGCATCCTTGTCTGAGCTAACATATGTCCAACTGGAACTAAATTAAAAAGCAATTCTGGGTATTAATCATTTATTATTGCACGTGGTTTCTGTGGGTTAGGAATGAAAAGAAAAACAGTTGAAGGATGAGACTTCAGCTCTGTCCTATTGCGCTGTGCAAAGTGTGTGTGTTCTCAGCAGGCTCCCCTCAGTTCTCGTGTGCTGGGTGCGCTGGCTCCCACAGCGGCTTCACCGCCTCTGGCTCCTTAGAGCCACAGAGACCAGCAGCACTCTGATCTTTTTGATAATGTATTATTTTTATCATTGGAGAAAAATTGCATACTTTAAAGTGAAAAAAAAAGGGGGTGGTGGCTGCTTGCATATCCGCACATCATAGCCCCTGGCTTCCTTCAGAGGGAGCCATCCAAAAGATCAAAGTGTCTTGGCCCGGTGGTTCTGGCTCAGGGTATCTCGTGAAGATGCCATCACATGTCAGAGGTGACTGCATTCATCTGAAGCCTTGATCAGAGCCGAAGAATCTGAGGTGGCTCGTTAATGTGGCTGGCAAGGTGGCACCGAAGAGGATGCCATTTAGTCTGATTTTTCTGGAAATTTGGGAACCGACAGGTGGGAAGAGCTCAGGCAGTAGCAAAGTATCTTCATGAGAAAATGAAATAACAGCCTGAAATCTCTTTGCAAAGTGTTCCATAAATATACTAATTTCATAATCCACGCTGTCCCCAGCCAGGAAATGCTGTCTCCAGCAGCTTTCTGTTAAGCCCAGCTTTCTCTCACGAGGCCTCCGCTCCATGTCTGTCCAATCCCCCTGCCCTCTGTCAAGTTCATTGAAGCTTCTGCTGACTCCAAAGGAATCCAGAGAACCATCACTGCAGTGAAAGTCTCAAATCACCCCACAGGGCCCCTAATAACAAAACATCTGCTTGTCATTCTCCCTCACCCCTCTGGGTCTTAGTGAGAAAGCAGCGTTAAATGATGATAATGAGAACCTAAAAACGAAGTTTCCTGGCTTCCGAGAAGGGAGGCTTAATTTGAAGGCAGCTAATTATCCGCTCATTATGATTTACAATGAGTGGCTGTCTTGCCTGCTGTTGCTGGTCTGTGAACAAAAGTCGGAAAAATGGTGAACATGTTTTAAGCATTGGGCCGAGAATCCCCAAGTCAAAGTAAGACTCTTCTCGAACATGTGGTCCAAACCTCTCGTGTTACAGTTGAGGAAACTGAAGCCCAGAGAGGGGGTGGAACTGGCCCAGAGTCCCCCAGTAGCTAGTGACGGAAGTCTCCGCGCTGGCTCCAGCCTCAACCCCGCCCGGGGAGATGAAAGGGTAGCTCTGTCTGCCCCACGCAGCTAAGAGGCTGCGCTCAGACCACCCATCCAAGTGGCAATTGGCACGTCCGAGATTCCGATAATCACCAGTGTGGGACGATGGAGCTATGGAACCAGGAGGTGGGATAATTCCTCCAGGCCTGGGACAGAGTTTAAATTGCAGGGGGTTGGGGGGGCGGGGGTTAGGCAGGAAGATTGCTTCACTTCCGTGATAAACACTCTTTATTGGGTAGCATCGTGGGCTTTTCATGCAGGATCAGCATGGAAGAGCTGTCAAAAGGCAACTTCAGCTATGCTGGTGATGGCAAAGGTTGATACTGATGCTTTTAACCAGGGGTCCTCAAACTTTTTAAACAGGGGGCCAGTGCACTGTCCCTCAGACCATTGGAGGGCCGGACTATAGTTTAAAAAAAAAACTATGAACAAATTCCTATGCACACTGCACATATCTTATTTTGAAGTAAAAAAACAAAACGGGAACAAATACAATATTTGTATTTGCATGTGGCCCGCGGGGCCGTAGTTTGAGGACCCCTGCTTTTAACCATCAAACATGGGTTGTAATGTAGTGGAATGGTGCCAGCTCTTTAGCTTCCCGTCCCGCCCCCCCCCCTTCCCCCCCCCCCCCCCCGCCCCAGAGCATCGAAAGAAGCTCCTGGAAGATATGCCTTGACCATTATGAAGAGGGGAACCTAGCCTTCCCATGTTTCTAGCTGTTTATTCCCTGGGCCGCACAGTCCCCAGAGGGCTCCGGAATGCAGCCGCTCTGACCATCTTAAGTGTCCTGGCTCCTCACACTTCAGGGCACTGGCGCATGCTGCTTCCTCTGTCTGAAATGCCCCCACGCTCCCCTCACCAACGTGAAGCCTCTTCATCTCTTCCTTCTGCAGGTGATTGTCGTTCCCTGATATGCACAGCCCCAGCCAGCTCCCTGCACATCCCTGTGTAGCACTGATCACAGCTCATCATCTTATATATTTTTTTGCACGTGATTGTTTAATCAACGACTGCCTCCCTCATTAGACTCTGCATTCTGACAAGTTAGGGACCTCATCTGTTTTGTTCACCAACCTTCTCTCCAGTTCTTAGCTTGGTACCTGGCACCTGATAGAGTTCAATGAATATTTGCTGAGTGGATGATTGAATCAAATTACTAAGATGATCAAGACCAGCTCTTTCGATTGCAGGTAAAGAAACCATGGTCCAGAGCTAGGCAATGACTCACCCAGGGTTACATGTAGGCATCGCATAGCTCCTTGCTAATGATTCACTTCCTTAAAATACCTTGGCACCTCGGACAGGGCCGTTTTTAAAGCAAGGTTCAGGGACTCAAATGTTTTTTATTTCCTGGACAATTATAGTTCCTCTTCTTCTTCTTCTTTTTTTAAATTCTCACCTGAGGATATTTTTCCATTGATTTTAGAGAGAGTGGAAGAGAGAGAGAAAAACAGAGAGAAATACTGATATGAGAGAAACACATCGATTGGTTGCCCCCTGCACGCACCCTGACCAGGGCCCGGGCCGGGGAGGAGCCTGCAACTGTGGTATGTGCCCTTCACCAGAATCAAACCAGGGACCCTTTGATCTGCAGGCCGACGCTCTATCCACTGAGCCAAACCGGCGAGGGCTGTAGTCCCTCTTTTGAACAGAAAGCTCCTCATGAGGCAGGAATTCTAAATCTGGGTCCATGAAGTGGCTCCCAGGATCTATGCACCCCTTGCATTGTACATGGATATATTGGGGAACATTTTCCAGTAAAGGGGCTGCAAGACTTTCATCCCAGCCTCAAAAGAGCTACATGCCCACAGTGCTAAGAGCCACTCCCATCGGCTCTCTGCTGAATCTCCTCTTCCCGCTCAGCTAGAAAAGCCACACCATGGCCCGAGACGCTCTGGTGACAGAAACAGGGCTTAGCGTGAGGCGATGGGTAATCGATGGTCAGGTCTAAGTGGCTCACACGTGGATCAGAGAGAAATGCTTTTCAGCTTCAGTTGGTTGGGGTTATCAGAGAAAGTTTCCTGGAACAGGTGCCAGTGCAGCTGGCTGTAATGAACTGTGAAGGTTAGAGAGGCTGGAAGTGGCGTGGGGCTGGGGGGCAGGAAGGGGTGATAGGGTCCTGAGTTCCCTTGTGGAAGCCCCAACGCCCCCATCGACTCCTTGTGCTCTAATCTAAACTGTCTAGTATCAGGGTCCTTTGGGTCCAGACACCAGCCTGACTGTAGAGTTTCTTTTCCCCTCTGCCTCTGGAAGGCGCCGTGGGCTGCTTTGCGATGCCAGCGGCCCTTTGTCCCCTCTGTTGAATTATTCATCCCGTGAGATGAATTATTAATTTCCAATTTTGTATAGCAAATGCCAGCCAAACAGGTAGAAATGGGGTTGGTATTCTGGGCATGGAGCCACAGGCCTCCCCAGGTGCCCTGAAGCACAGGCCTTCGGGGCCAAGAAATTATGCAAGAATCTGCAAGGGGCTCACCCTGGAATGCGTTGGATCGAGGGTGACATTGGCACAAGAGCATGGTGCCCCTGGAATGGCTGGGCTCTCTCCTCCTCCTCCTCCTCCTCCTCCTCCTCCTCCGGCTCCCAGGCCCCTTCCCCTCCTGGCCATCCCGACCAGCTCTGGTGCGAGGCTGCATTGCATATCCAGCGTGGGCTCAGCTGTGTTCAGCAGAGTTTGAGTTTTTTGAGTTTGATTCTGAGCCTAGAACCCTAGTGGCCGTAGGTTAGTCACATAGGGATTCTCAACCTCAGCACTATTCATCTTTTGGCCAAGATACTTCTTGGTTGGGGACAGTTCTATGCACTGTGAGATGTTGAGCAGCATTCCTGGCCTCCTCCCACTACATGCCAGCAGCACACCTCCCTCTCCCCTGAGTCGTGGTGACCAAAAAGGTCTCTAGATATTGGCAAGTGTCCCCTGTGGGGCAAAACCGCTCCCACTCCCACTTGACGACCACTAGGTTGGTTCTTTCACTGTTTTTTGTTTTTTTTTTCTCTTCATCTCATCTGTGAAGTGGAGACCCAAGTGATCATTACCAGGGTGAGATGATGATGATCCAATGAGATCACATATGTGAATTCTCAGCTTGTTTGGCGTCTCCTCCCCGGGACTTTTCTGTTATGGAAATTGATGGTTCTCTTTTATGCTCAAGCCCATGTCTCGGTTAGGATTGTGTTCAGCTGCCAGTAACTGGAACATGCACCTTAAGTTGATTTGGACCATGAAGGGCAATGATGGGTTCACATAAATGGAGACATCAGAAGTAGGTTGAGCTTTCAGGTTTGGTTGATTCAACAACTCACCCATGTCCTCATCCTCCGGGACCAGTTCTTTCTGTCTTTTTGCTCTGCCGTACACAGCGAGGGCTCTGACTGAGATTGGTTCACTTCAGAGTCCTAGGATGGCCTCCCTGCAGCCATTGGCCTCGGGGGCTTTCTTACTAGTATTGACTTCCATGCCAACAAGAACACATCTGTCCCTGCAGTCCAAACCGGACTCCTGAAGGTCAGCCTGGCTGGGCCACTGAGGTCACCAGCTCGCTTCGAAATCAGCATCTACATCCAGTGGAATGAGTGTCCCGGTTGGTTTACGTCCTCCAAGTCTCACCTCTGCAATTTGGGATGGAATCGCCTCTCCCAGTGTATAGCTGTGTAGATACCTCAATGCAGATCTAAGCACGGACAGGATCCAGCCACTCTTCCTGAACCAATCACTGTAGCTGGAGGGGAAGAGCAGACTTAGTTGATTGGCTGAACCTGGAACTTGACCAACCCTTGGAGTGGAGAACGTGGGAAGGTGGGGAGGTCAGCCTCACCCAACCACAAGAACTGACAGTTGTGGGGTAGGGGTGGGCTTGGCTTCCCAATCCCAAAATAGGGATGCAGCTACCAGGAAAGGTAAATGGACTCAGGGCAGGCAAGAATGGGAGGTGTCCATTGTATGAGGTCAAGAGAGTGGCTGGGGTTAGGGACATGCCCGTATACCTGTAGAGTGGATCAGACAACTTGTGGTTGGGTGAGGCTGACCTCCCCACCTTCCCATGTCCTCCACCCCAAGGGTTGGTCAAGTTCCAGGTTCAGCCAATCAACTAAGTCTGCTCTTCCCCTCCAGCTACAGTGATTGGTTCAGGAAGAGTCGCTGGATCCTGTCGGTGAGCTCTTGGGCCCACCTCTTATTCCAACCAATGACAGATGCGCTCAATTGCAGCTTGACAACGCCTCGCCTCTCTCACTGTATGTCACCGGGGTGGGGTACCTGTGAGGCTCAATATGTGCAACCTGGAAGTGTGCAATGTTCACACCCCATGAGGCAACCCTTGCCTAAGGGGAATGGGAGCTGATGGCCAAATGCTTCCTCCTTTATTCCTCAGGGTGGATGCTTCCAGGGTATATTTCCCAAGGCATCTCAGCAGGTCCTGAGGAACCGAGCCACCAGTCACCTGTATGAGATCCCCTCATGGCCCCCCCTTGCTCTGGCTCATGCTCCTTGCCTGTCTTTTACTCCTACTTCCTGGGGCCGCTTGCTAGATAAACTATCAATACAGAAGCTTTTATCTCAGACTGGACTTTTGGGGGAACCCAGGATAAGGCATAAATTTCTAGGTAGTCTAAGATTTAGATGTAAGTCTTCATACTTTGTAGACAACTTGTGAACATGTTTAAAAAGTAAGTTTTGTGTCTTTAAATTGGCCTCCTGCCTGGTGATCAGAGTGTTCTCAGAAGACGCTGTATCCAGGGGTTGAAAGTCAAGACTAGTTTGGCTCAGTGGATAGAGCGTCAGCCCGTGGACTGAGGGGTCCCGGGTTTGATTCCGGTCAAGAGCATGTACCTTGGTTGTGGGCTCGATCCCCAGTTGGGGGTGTACAGGAGGCAGCTGATCGATGTTTCTCTCTCATTGATGTTTCTAACTCTCTATCCCTCTCCCTTCCTCTATGTAAAAATCAATCATATATAGGTTTCAGGTTCGATCCCTGGTCAGGGCACGTACGAGAATCAACTAATGAATCCATATATAAGTGGAACAACAAATCGATGTCTCTCTCCCTCCCTTCCTCTTTCTCTCTAAATTAAAATTTTAAAAAGAAAGTCAAGACTCTTGAGATCCAGCGAGCCTCAAGCTTTTCCTGGCAGGGGGGCAGCGGCCTGCCAGCTGCTGTGCCTCGGGTGGGCAGGCAGGCAGGCAAGCAGCAGGGGCGACCCAAGATGAACCGCTACCCGGGAAAGCGGTCAGGCGCTGCCTGCAGGCCTGGAGAACTTTATCAAGATGTCACCAGCCAATCCCAGAAGGCTGCCCTGCCTCCAGCCGAACCCCTATGATTCTGACTGACGTGCCAGGACACCCACATGTCCCTAAGTCCACGCGAGCATCCAGCGCTCGCTGGGGGCGGCCTGCCAGTGACAAGGCACAAAGCAGCCTTTTCGGAGATAGCGAGAGGGGCCCGGACCGCCGGCCTCTCGCTGTCTTTAGCTGCCTTGTCTCTCTCCCACTGGCTGCAGGCATATGTTGCTGTGCGTCTCTGCTTCCTGCACCCCCCGGCTGGGTTTCCTGTCCCCGTGCCCACTGACAATCCCCAACACTGTTCAGATGAATGCCTCATTTTCTCAGCCTCCTGGCTGCTGCCCATACACCTACTGTGCCCCCCTCCTGGGAGGGCCCGCAGCCACCTCTCCTGGGCGCGAGCCTTGCTCGCTGCTGCCAGCGAAGCCGGCAGCCCCAGTGCGTTTGCCTTTTGGCAATCCTCTAGCTCCCCGACAGAAAACCACGGCGGTGCCAGAAGGCCACGGAGGAAGGCCCGTGTCTGCTTGCAGCCAGGCATTCCAGGGGAGCTGGGAGGCAGGACTGCATGGTTACTGAACAGCCCCAATCTGACTGCGTCACTCCTCGGCTGCATGGTTTTCAATGGCGCCCCCACTTAAGTGGATGCCTGCTCCCAGAGGGCATCGCCATAGGCCAGTGATGGCGAACCTATGACACGCAAACTCATTTTTTTTGGTGGATTTTTCTTTGTTAAATAGCATTTAAATATATAAGATAAATATCAAAAATATAAGTCTTTGTTTTACTATGGTTGCAAAGATCAAAAAATTTCTATTTGTGACACGGCACCAGAGTT